>NC_134257.1:19257646-19560146 GCF_965152275.1 Natator depressus
ACCCCTCCAGCATCCCCCAGATACCCCCTCCTAGTACACACACCCCTCCAGCATCCCCCAGATACCCCCTCCTAGTACACACACCCCTTCAGCATCCCCCAGATACCCCCTCCTAGGACACACACCCCTCCAGCATTCCCCAGATACCCCCTCCTAGTACACACACCCCTCCAGCATCCCCCAGATACCCACTCCTAGTACACACACCCCTCCAGCATCCCCCAGATACCCCCTCCTACTACACACACCCCTCCAGCATCCCCCAGATACCCCCTCCTAGTACACACACCCCTCCAGCATCCCCCAGATACCCCCTCCTAGTACACACACCCCTCCAGCACTCCCCAGATACCCCCTCCTAGTACACACACCCCTCCAGCATCCCCCAGATACCCCCTCCTAGTACACACACCTCTCCAGCATCCCCCAGATATCACCTCCTAGGACACACACCCCTCCAGCATGCCCCAGATACCCCCTCCTAGTACACACACCCCTCCAGCATGCCCCAGATACCCCCTCCTAGGACACACACCCCTCCAGCATCCCCCAGATACCCCTCCTAGTACACACACCCCTCCAGCATCCCCCAGATACCCCCTCCTAGTACACACACCCCTCCAGCATCCCCAGATACCCCCTCCTACTACACACACCCCTCCAGCATCCCCCAGATACCCCCTCCTACTACACACACCCCTCCAGCATCCCCCAGATACCCACTCCTAGTACACACACCCCTCCAGCGTCCCCCAGACACCCCCTCCTACTACACACCCCTCCAGCATCCCCCAGACACCCCCTCCTAGTACACACACCCCTCCAGCATCCCCCAGATACCCCCTCCTACTACGCACATCCCCTCCAGCATTCCCCAGATACCCCCTCCTAGTACACACACCCCTCCAGCATCCCCCAGATACCCCCTCCTACTACACACACCCCTCCAGCATCCCCCAGATACCCCCTCCTAGTACACACACCCCTCCAGCACCCCCAGATACCCCCTCCTAGTACACACACCCCTCCAGCATCCCCCAGATACCCCCTCCTAGTACACACACCCCTCCAGCATCCCCCAGATACCCCCTCCTAGTACACACACCCCTCCAGCATTCCCCAGATACCCCCTCCTAGTACACACACCCCTCCAGCATCCCCAGATACCCCCTCCTAGGACACACACCCCTCCAGCATCCCCCAGACACCCCCTCCTACTACACACACCTCCAGCATCCCCAGATACCCCCTCCTACTACACACACCCCTCCAGCATCCCCCAGATACCCCTCCTAGTACACACACCCCTCCAGCATCCCCCAGATACCCCCTCCTAGTACACACACCCCTCCAGCATCCCCCAGGTACCCCCTCCTACTACACACACCCCTCCAGCATCCCCCAGATACCCCCTCCTACTACACACATCCCCTCCAGCATTCCCCAGATACCCCCTCCTAGTACACACACCCCTCCAGCATCCGCAGATACCCCCTCCTAGTACACATACCCCTCCAGCATCCCCCAGATACCCCCTCCTACTACACACACCCCTCCAGCATCCCCCAGATACCCCCTCCTAGTACACACATCCCCTCCAGCATCCCCCAGATACCCCCTCCTACTACACACACCCCTCCAGCATCCCCCAGATACCCCCTCCTACTACACACATCCCCTCCAGCATCCCCCAGATACCCCCTTCCACTACACACACCCCTCCAGCATCCCCCAGATACCCCCTCCTAGTACACACACCCCTCCAGCATCCCCCAGATACCCCCTCCTACTACACACACCCCTCCAGCATCCCCCAGATACCCCCTCCTAGTACTCACACCCCTCCAGCATCCCCCAGATACCCCCTCCTAGTACACACACCCCTCCAGCATCCCCCAGATACCCCCTCCTAGTACACACACCCCTCCAGCATCCCCCAGATACCACCTCCTAGTACTCACACCCCTCCAGCATCCCCCAGATACCCCCTCCTAATACACACACCCCTCCAGCATCCCCCAGATACCCCCTCCTAGTACACACACCCCTCCAGCATCCCCCAGATACCCCCTCCTACTACACACATCCCCTCCAGCATCCCCCAGATACCCCCTCCTAGTACACACACCCCTCCAGCATCCCCCAGATACCCCCTCCTACTACACACACCCCTCCAGCATTCCCCAGATACCCCCTCCTAGTACACACACCCCTCCAGCACCCCCAACTTACCCCTAAAAAAGGGGAGGGGCCCATGCCAGCGCAGGGGCGGCTCGTGACACTCGTCGCCCGTCCGTGCTGGCACCTCGGCCTGCATGTGCCAAAGCCCCACCCAGCGCTGGCATGGGGAAGCCTCTCCGCCCCGCAGCTAAGCTCTGGAGTGGGGACAGGGCCCGATCTCCAGCCTGTTCCTGCCTTGAACCTGCAGACTCCACAGCAGCCCCCAGGGCAGGGGCTTAGCACCCTCTTCACCTGCCCCCTAGGGTGTGGGGGCTACTCCATACCCTAGGCACCCTCCCCTGCTGAGCCTCCTCTCTGGCTGGGTTTGCCAAAGCCCCTGCGGTCAGTTCCCTGGGCCCTGGTGCACAATGCACCCTTCGGGCGTAACCCCTTCCTGCCCCCGCAGTAGCCGGAGGACAGGAGGCGGCTGGGTTATGTGGGTGGCCTGCAGCAGCCCAGAGGTGTTAGCTGCCTTTTGACACTGGGTGGGCAGGAAGGGGCAAGCTGCTTCCAGCCACACGGGAGCCGTGGGGGGTGGGTAGAAGAGATGAGCTTTGCGAAGACACAGGCCAGTTCATCCCTTCCCTTCTGCCCACTTCTCTGGGGAGAGGGGCATGTGACCCTGCGTCCATCCCCCCCGCGTGTTGCCTCGGGGAGACCCAGTGCCAGATCCCAGGGGAGACAGGTCTGTCCCAGGGGCCCAGTCGGGCATGGAGGGCGGAGAGCGCTGGGCAGGGCGGGTTGGGTCGGTCAGTCACCCGTCCTATCTGAGAGAGGTGTACGGGAGTGTGTGTGTCACCTCTCCCCGTGACAACCCTACAGCCTTTCAGATAAGAAGGTAAATAAAAAGAATCCAACGACGTATCAGGGGCTCAGCCAGCTTGATCTTAATTTGGATGTCCGTACTGCATCGTTCTGATTGATTGCCGCTGGAATACGAGTCATTCCCTGTATTCAGCACAGGGAACTATGTCACCCTAAGGAGAGAGAACACGATGGGTCTAGATTTCTCCTTTCCTTGTCCCCTCACCTTCCCCTGAATGTAATTGAGGATCTGGTCCGCTGAGCCCAATGGAGCTGCAGCCCGTTGACCCCAGCTGGGGATGCTGTAGAAATGCCTTTCGTAGCATCTTGAGCTCCTGGGAGTGAAATTCAGAGCTGCGGCCTTTCAGACAAACTCGTGGGGAAAATCCCCTTTCGGGAATATCCTTGGCCCCTGGCCAGCTCTGAAACGCGCCCAGTCAGCACACGGTTCTAGGGATTTAAAGAATAAATATTTCCTCCCATTTCCACAATTGTTTCACTCCTTGCCACGGGGACTTTGTGACTTCCAGCCCCCTCCTCCTCGGACATTGTCACTCGGACGCTCCCAGCTCAGCCCCCGTTATTCTGTGGCTGCTTTTCGGTTACGTTCAGTAACAGTTTCACCCGGCAGGTGGCTCTGAGTCCATTGGAGAAGTTAGGAAATCATCCCTGTAGGAACAGACCCCACTCACCCGTCGCCAGGAGAGCAGCGAGGATGCAGACGGCAATGGGAAAGCAGTAATGGGGCCTGTGACGGGGTCTGTGATGCAGCCAAATCTCCAGCCGGGGGATTGATCACAGACGGGCTGAAATGAGGTCAGAAGAGAGATTGTATATGCCTCATCCGGCCGGCATAGTGGAACCACCGAGCCATTTGCCACAGTTCTGTGGAAACCACCCGCACCTCCGACCCCTTCGTGGCCGTTGTGTTCACAGCATCCACCCAGAGCAGACAGAGACAAACCCCAAATACTCCAGCTGAAAGGTTGCAGCATAAGGTGACTCTGTTTCTGGGGATCCAAAACAATCACCGACAAGAACAGAATCAAGAAAGAGACAAAGCAGGCTGCTCCCTGTGGCAGTGAGAGACAACTCACCAGCCTTGTTCTAGGCTGGTTCTTTCCAGACTGCATCTGGTCCCATGCTTCCCTGCAGAGCCCCCAAGACAGCCAGCGGGACCAGGAAACCCCACTTCCCTTCCTCCCCATTAAAGTGATAGCTTGCCATTGCAAGCAGTCCTCAATACAAAACACCCATTAACATTCACGGAGTGGAGGAGTGGGGCTGGGAGCCAGGACTCCTGGGTGCTAGCCCCAGCTCTGGAAGGGGAGTGCTGTCTAGCGGTTAGAGCAGGAGGGCCTGTGAGCCAGGAGTCCTGGGTTCTGTCTCTAGCTCTGGGAGGAGAGTGGGGTCTAGTGGTGGGGGTGGGGGCTGGGAGCCAGGCCGCCTGGGTTCTATTCCTTTCTTCGGGAGAGAAGGGGAACAGGATCTAGTGGGTTAAACAAGGGTGGCTGGGAGCCAGGACACCCAGGGTTTATCCCTGGCTCCAGAAGGGGAGTGGGGTCTTGTGGTTAGAGCACAAACAGACCAGAGGGGTGTCATTTACCAAATGCATCCGATGAAGTGAGCTGTAGCTCACGAAAGCTTATGCTCAAATAAATTGGTTAGTCTCTAAGGTGCCACAAGTCCTCCTGTTCTTTCTGCGAACACAGACTAACACGGCTGCTCCTCTGAAACCTGAATTAGGTCAGGGGTTCTCAAACTTCATTGCGCCGCAACCTCCTTCTGACAACGAAAATTACTGCACGACCCCTGGATGGGGGACCAAAGCCTGAGCCCCCTGCCAAGCCCCGCCACCCTGGGCAGGTGGTGGGGGGAGGGGGGGAACCGAAGCTCAAGGACCCTAACAAATCCAGGGAGGGTGATCACTTTACATAAGCTATTACCAGCAGGAGAGTGGGGTGGGGGGAGAGAAAACCTTTTGTAGTGATAATCACCCATTTTTTCATGGTTTGTGTGTATGCGAAAGCTTATGCTCAAATAAGTTGGTTAGTCTCTAAGGTGCCACAAGTCCTCCTGTTCTTTTTGCGAATACAGACTGACACGGCTGCTCCTCTGAAACCTGTTATAGTGTGAGGTTTGCTGACGCCAAGTTAAAGATACTAGGAGATCGTTACAAGGCCAGGCAGGACGTGCTCGTTGTTTAAGTTGCTAGGAATGCTTGTTAGAGGTTGCAGGAAATAAACATTGTTGTGACCCACATAAGGAAGGCAGAGTATTTGTGCAAAGTTTTCATTGGCTGATGTGTCGTGCAGTAGCATTAAGGAATATAAAAGTGTGTGTAATGACCTGCTCTGGGTGCAGGATTTGAGATTCTGTTCTCCCTGGACCTTGTTTGCAACTGCAAATAAACTTTTCTGCTTCTCCACCCCGTTGTGATTATTGGGTGACGCACACCGGGCAACGAACCCCTGCTGTTGTGTTGCCTCTCGGCACTGGCTGCCGGCAACAGATGCATCAGCCAGAATCTTGTGTCTGAAGCTGATTTCAGGGCAGCAACAGACCTTTAGGGTCACCACTTTGTTACAGGGTTAAAATTAACATTTTGAAATGGGTAAAAGCATGCAAGAATTGTTTTCTCCTGCATTGCAATCTGATGTTCTTGTTCAAATGTTCTGTGTAAATTAATCCTGTTTTGTGTGCAAATGAGGGATGTGTGTGTTAGAAGATAAGTGTGAAGGCCATCACCGGACCAGATTTCTAGGGAGGAACCGAGGACAGATGTGAGGGCTCCAGGAGATGGCAACACGCCCCTATTGAGATGTCAGAGGAAGGCAAAGAGATGACTCTAAAGATGAGACAGGCATCTATCAATGGGGACAAGATAGCTGTGATCAACACCAGCATGGGGTAACTCCCTGAGAGACTGATAAAAGAACAAGATAAAGGATAAGGAGGACCATTTAGAGAAAACAATCTCAAACGGCAATTAATTACAGCATGACAATGCAAAACTCATTGGTCCCAATGAGTAAAAATTGCTATATAAACGAGGTGCTTTGTCATTGGATTTTGGGTTCGTCCTGCCAAGACTTCCCCAGAGCATTGTGTCGCGACCGACAGAAACCAGCTCCTTTCTACCGTGACAAATCTAGCTGGCCGCTAGATTGATCCAGACCCTGGACTGGTAACTATAAAATCAACTGGCAGGCCCGTGTGCGTGTGGGTGTGATTGAATGTATGCTAACTGTTGTAACTTCAATAAACGCAGCGTGTTGCCTTTTCCCCTGAAAAAGATCCCCTGTGCTTCTCATAAACATAACAGTCTTGGTGGAGAATTGCGAAAGGGGGAGGATGTGTACTGTGATTGATGAAAATATTGCTAAAGGGAAAAGGTATCCCATATGTATAAAGTGATGGTTCATTCGGTGTGCACACCTCGGCTCATAGAGATACCGGGCAATAGTGGGAGGATTAGAGTCCTCACTGCCCCTACCTGTCTGTCGGGGAAAACTGTACAGATATATATATTTAAGCTGTTTGTACAAACTGTCTAGGTATATACACCCCACCAGTCGTAGAGATACCAGGCCATAAGGGGGAGGATTCGAGTCCTTGCTGTTCCTACCCTTCTGTCGGGGAAAAATTGCATAGGTGAATATACCCTCGATCGTAGCAGAGTCGGGCCCAAAGGGAAGGGGGCTTAGCATTCCCCCCTCCTGCTCTGTCAGTCAGGGTTTTTACTGAGTATACACTTTTTGTGTTATGTAAGTCCCAGCCCAAGGGCATAGAAAAGTTATAAAAGTAAAAGAACTTTATTAAGAAAATATGTTCAGGCGAAAAGAGTCCCTGAAGGACAACGCTCAAGAGGAGCAAAAGAAATTGCTATTCATACAGGAAATGACTCCTTTTAAGAAAATTTTGCAAACATTTGGGCACAGCCTGTGGACTGAACAAGCATTGCCCGATGTCCATACTATCTAGATTGGCAAAATATTTGTTGGTCTACAGGCCATCGATCCCGATAAAAAGGGACTCGGATGCAATTTAGCTCTTGGGGGAAGCATGCAATGAGGCATTCCTCCGCTTGGCAAGCTGCCGAGAGGAGAATGCCGCACTGTGTGAGAAACTTGGTGTATCTGAACGAGAAACTGATAAATGGAAAATACTGGCCACCAGGATCCAAAGCCAGTTGGACATTCCCAAAGATACCCTAAGAGGAGTTAAAATAAAAGAGGGGATTAGCTGAACAAATAGAGGAAAAAGAGAAAAGAGAATCAGGTTTTACAGGGAATGGTAAAGAAACTAAAGTGAGAACAAGGTAAAGCCCCTGCCAACCACCACCGTTGCGAATCTATTTTTAAACACCTCAAAAAAAAATGGGGTTTGCCCCCCCACCACATGGCAGCCATGATGGCAGGAGAATGGGGCCAAGCCCAATACAGCGAGATCCCCGAACAGGAGGGAGAATGGGACCCTAGTGAAGCTGGGAATGGAGATATATGGGATGAGCTCCTGGGATCATAGAATCATAGATCATAGAATATCAGGGTTGGAAGGGACCTCAGGAGGTCATCTAGTCCAACCCCCTGCTCAAAGCAGGACCAATCCCCAACTAAATCATCCCAGCCAGGGCTTTGTCAAGCCTGACCTTAAAAACTTCCAAGGAAGGAGATTCCACCACCTCCCTGGGTAACGCATTCCAGTGTTTCACCACCCTCCTAGTGAAAAAGTTTTTCCTAATATCCCACCTAGACCTCCCCCACTGCAACTTGAGACCATTACTCCTTGTTCTTGTCTGGGATTGGAACCTATCCAACAAAACCCTATCGCAGCCATACCGCGAACCGCAGTCACAGCACCCACACAGGGTGGGGGAAATACAACTCTCACCACCGTCCCTGTATCAGCTGCTGATCTAAAAGCCATGGCCGAGAATTTGGGACCCCTAAAGAGACCCAGTTTCTGCCAATGGTGCTCTCATGCGTTTTTTCTCGCAGTAAGGGAAGAGCTGAACGCCTCTAAAGCCCCCCGCTGGATGAGCATCTGCGGGGCGTCAGAGAGTCGGGGGCCCTAGATAGGATTAGAGTCCACGAGAAGAGCAGCTTAGTAACTTCAATGGGACGTTTTGGGGAGCAAATAGGCAGGAGCAATTTTATAGCACAAGCCGTAGCCACAACCCAAGAGCCCAATGAAGACCCCAAGAATTATTTAACCTGATGGGGTTTGATGCAGGTAATGGCCGGCTTAACACTGGGGGGCAGTGCCACCACGCTGGATACAGCGGCAGTCAGCGTACAATCCTTAAGAGACTAAGCTGCTTCCCTAACCCCCTACTATTAGGAAAAACTTTTTCACTAGGAGGGTGGTGAAACACTGGAATGCGTTACCTAGGGAGGTGGTGGAATCTCCTTCCTTAGAAGTTTTTAAGGTCAGGCTTGACAAAGCCCTGGCTGGGATGATTTAGTTGGGGATTGGTCCTGCTTTGAGCAGGGGGTTGGACTAGATACCTCCTGAGGTCCCTTCCAACCCTGATATTCTATGATTCTACTACTCCGGGGGACTCGGAATTTGGCAAGAGGGTCGCTCACCTACCCTAGGGGAACTAAGAAGTTCGGTCCAACAAATAACCACCCTTTCTGGACCACAGCCCACTAGAAAAAGGGAAAGAGCTGCCTATGTAGCTGCATTAGAGCCAGCCGTTACGTACATCAAGGAGAGAGGCACAAAGGGAATCACGGGCTCCCGAGGAGGATATACTAGAGGCTGTTCCCGTGGACGGGGAAACCGGGGGGGGACAGGGAGATCGGTTATACCCAGACCTCCAGCAATATCAGACACCCTCCTCGCAGCACTCAAAGGAGGGTAGTGGGCTCACGGAAAATGAGGTTCACCGGCTAGCCTGGTGAACACTAATGCAGCACGGGGCAAACCGAGAACAGTGGAATGGGGCCCCTGCACTAGACCTAGTCAGGGAAGCCATGAGGTTGCAAACCCCACCTAAAGAGGTGGCTAGCATAACTCCTAGTGCACCACCCCCCTCTTCCTCACTGCAATGCCTCCCAGACCCACTCCCTTTTCGGGGGCAAGAATAGAGGGGCCCGCTGAATGGGGAACCCCCACCACCAGCAGGGGCACAGAGGTGGATGTTCTTAGGCAGCGTCTCTGTACGGTCGTGTGTGTCCGTTCAGCAGGGTGGATATACCCCTACACTAGCTTTAATAGCTACAGGGGCTGCTGTATCCTTAATCAAAACAGCCTCAAAGGCAGGAAAAGGATTAAAACAAGTAGCTTTAAAATCCTTTAAAGGGAAACTTAGTCTCGGGTGGGAATGGACTCAAGTCCTTTTTTCAGTACAAAGGTTTAAGACATTGGGGGATTAGATCCAGACTCCCAACATGGTTGATGAAATTATCTGGGATCCGACTGGTTGTTTAAAAACCATGTGGTGATGGATATGCCTAGAGGTACCCTGTGGAAGTTAGAAATTCCCCCTCCCCACTCGGTAAAAAGCAGGCAGGATGTTATGTTATCAAAAGAGAAAGAGAGACCGGCAGCCGCACTTACAACCCAACAAGCTGAAAAGTGGCGCTTGAAATTCCCCTCAATAGGGACTCAAAAGAAAACAGATTGCTGTAAAATTAATGCTTGCGTTAAGATTGTTGGGGAATTTGTGCCTCTCCAAAAACAATACTCATACCCAAGAGAGGCAAAGGCCCCATTAGTGCAAACCATCCAGGACTTAGAACAACAAGGGGTCATTCAAAAAACAAATTCACCCTTGAACTCCCCTGTGTGGCCAGTGCTGAAGGCAGGTGGCCAATCCCGGTGTCTAACAATTGATTATAGAAGAATCAATAAGGGCACCATTCCTATGGTTCCTATTGTGGCCGATATGACACAGGTCATACAAAAAGTGCAGGCCAGATCTAAATATTTCTGTTGTTTATTTGGACAACTGTTTCTTTGCCATACCCCTACATCCGGACTCCCGAGATCAGTTTGCCTTTACAATAAAGGAGCAAGGATTCATGATGTGACAGAGAGACTGCCGAGACTCATCAAACCCTCGGATCGCTACCCCTTCCTGCTTCTCCACGTGGGCACCAATGATACTGCCAAGAATGACCTTGAGCGGATCACTGCAGACTACGTGGCTCTGGGAAGAAGGATAAAGGAGTTTGAGGCACAAGTGGTCTTCTCGTCCATCCTTCCCGTGGAAGGAAAAGGCCTGGGCAGAGACCATTGAATCGTGGAAGTCAACGAATGGCTACGCAGGTGGTGTCGGAGAGAAGGCTTTGGATTCTTTGACCGTGGGATGGTGTTCCAAGAAGGAGGAGTGCTAGGCAGAGATGGGCTCCACCTAATGAAGAGAGGGAAGAGCATCTTCTCAAGCAGCCTGGCTAACCTAGTGAGGAGGGCTTTAAACTAGGTTCACCGGGGGAAGGAGACCAAAGCCCTGAGGTAAGTGGGGACGTGGGATACCGGGAGGAAGCACGAGCAGGAGCACGCGAGAGGGGAGGGCTCCTGCCTCATACTGAAAAAGAGGGATGATCAGCAAGTTATCTCAAGTGTCTATACACAAATGCAAGAAGCCTGGGAAACAAGCAGGGAGAACTGGAAGTCCTGGCACAGTCAAGCAATTATGATGTGATTGGAATAACAGAGACTTGGTGGGATAACTCACAGGACTGGAGTACTGTCATGGATGGATATAAGCTGTTCAGGAAGGACAGGCAGGGCAGAAAAGGTGGGGGAGTTGCACTGTATGGAAGGGAGCAGTATGACTGCTCAGAGCTCAAGTATGAAACTGCAGAAAAACCTGAGTGTCTCTGGATTAAGTTTAGAAGTGTGAGCAACAAGGGTGATGTCGTGGTGGGAGTCTGCTGTAGACCACCAGACCAGGGGGATGAGGTGGACGCAGCTTTCTTCCTGCAACTCACGGAAGTTACTAGATCGCAGGCCCTGGTTCTCATGGGAGACTTCAATCACCCTGATATCTGCTGGGAGAGCAATACAGCGGTGCACACGCAATCCAGGAAGTTTTTGGAAAATGTAGGGGACAATTTCCTGGTGCAAGTGCTGGAGGAACCAACTAGGGGCAGAGCTCTTCTTGGCCTGCTGCTCACAAACTGGGAAGAATTAGTAGGAGAAGCTAAAGTGGATGGGAACCTGGGAGGCAGTGACAATGAGATGGTCGAGTTCAGGATCCTGACACAGGGAAGAAAGGAGAGCAGCAGAATACGGACCCTGGACTTCAGAAAAGCAGACTTTGACTCCCTCAGGGAACTGATGGACAGAATCCCCTGGGAGAATAACAGGAGGGGGAAAGGAGTCCAGGAGAGCTGGCTGTATTTTAAAGAATGCTTATTGAGGTTACAGGGACAAACCATCCTGATGTGTAGAAAGAATAGTAAATATGGCAGGCGACCAGCTTGGCTTAACAGTGAAATTCTTGCTGATCTTAAACACAAAAAAGAAGCTTACAAGAAGTGGAAGATTGGACAAATGACCAGGGAGGAGTATAAAAATATTGCTCGGGCATGCAGGAGTGAAATCAGGAAGGCCAAATCACACTCGGAGTTGCAGCTAGCGAGGGATGTTAAGAGTAACAAGAAGGGTTTCTTCAGGTATGTTAGCAACAAGAAGAAAGTCAAGGAAAGTGTGGGCCCCTTACTGAACGAGGGAGGCAACCTAATGACAGAGGATGTGGAAAAAGCTAATGTACTCAATGCTTTTTTTGCCTCTGTCTTCACGAACAAAGTCAGCTCCCAGACTACTGCACTGGGCAGGACAGCATGGGGAGGAGGTGGCCAGCCCTCTGTGGAGAAAGAAGTGGTACAGGACTATTTAGAAAAGCTGGACAAGCACAAGTCCATGGGGCCGGATGCGCTGCATCCGAGAGTGCTAAAGGAGTTGGCAGATGTGATTGCAGAGCCATTGGCCATTATCTTTGAAAACTCATGGCGATCCGGGGAAGTCCCGGACGACTGGAAAAAGGCTAACGTAGTGCCCATCTTTAAAAAAGGGAAGAAGGAGGATCCTGGGAACTACAGGCCAGTCAGCCTCACCTCAGTCCCTGGAAAAATCATGGAGCAGGTCCTCAAGGAATCAATTCTGAAGCTCTTAGAGGAGAGGAAAGTGATGAGGAACAGTCAGCATGGATTCACCAAGGGCAAGTCATGCCTGACTAATCTAATTGCCTTCTATGACGAGATAACTGGCTCTGTGGATGAAGGGAAAGCAGTGGACGTGTTATTCCTTGACTTTAGCAAAGCTTTTGACACGGTCTCCCACAGTATTCTTGCCAGCAAGTTAAAGACGTATGGGCTGGATGAATGGACTATAAGGTGGATAGAAAGCTGGCTAGATCGTCGGGCTAAACGGGTAGTGATCAATGGCTCCATGTCTAGTTGGCAGCTGGTATCAAGCGGAGTGACACAAGGGTCGGTCCTGGGGCCAGTTTTGTTCAATATCTTCCTAAATGATCTGGAGGATGGTGTGGATTGCACCCTCAGCAAGTTTGCAGATGACACTAAACTGGGAGGAGAGGTAGATACGCTGGAGGGTAGGGATAGGATACAGAGGGCTCTAGACAAATGAGAGGATTGGGCCAAAAGAAATCTGATGAGGTTCAACAAGGACAAGTGCAGAGTCCTGCACTTAGGACAGAAGAATCCCATGCACCGCTACAGACTAGGGACCGAATGGCTCGGCAGCAGTTCTGCAAAAAAGGACCTAGGGGTTACAGTGGATGAGAGGCTGGATATGAGTCAACAGTGTGCCCTTGTTGCCAAGAAGGCTAGCGGCATTTTGGGCTGTATAAGTAGGGGCATTGCCAGCATGATCATTCCCCTCTCTTTAGCATTGGTGAGGCCTCATCTGGAGTACCGTGTCCATTTTTGGGCCCCACACTACAAGAAGGATGTGGAAAAATTGGAAAACGTCCAGCGGAGGGCAACAAAAATGATTAAGGGACTGGAACACATGACTTATGAGGAGAGGCTGAGGGAACTGGGATTGTTTAGTCTGCGAAAGAGAAGAATGAGGGGGGATTTGATAGTTGCTTTCAGCTACCTGAAAGGAGGTTCCAAAGAGGATGGATCTAGACTGTTCTCAGTGGTAGCAGATGACAGAACAAGGAGTAATGGTCTCAAGTTGCAGTGGGGGAGGTTTAGGTTGGATATTAGGAAAAACTTTTTCACTAGGAGGGTGGTGAAACACTGGAATGCGTTACCTAGGGAGGTGGTGGAATCTCCTTCCTTTGAGGTTTTTAAGGTCAGGCTTGACAAAGCCTTGGCTGGGATGATTTAGTTGGGGATTGGTCCTGCTTTGAGCAGGGGGTTGGACTAGATACCTCCTGAGGTCCCTTCCAGCCCTGATCTTCTATGATTCTATGAAACACGGAAAGCCTCTTATGGCCTGGACAAAGTTCACTTTGCCCTGTGTTGAGTTCTTCAACCAACTGAGCACGAACATTCAAATTCTAGAACAAATACACTCATCAGAGAAAAACAGCTATTAATTCAGTTAGCTTCTCTAGGGCTGCCAGCATCAGGAATACAGGTGAGTACAATTCCTTATGTGTGTCCAGGGATGGGAGTTTCCAAGCTATGGACGATTTCTGTCTCCTAGGCATTTTGGGGGAGCTGTGAAAATTAAGAGGGACTTTTTTTTTAATTACTGTCCATATAAACTGTATAAAATCATTTTGTTTGTAAAGTTTTTTTAATGCACCACTAGGTGGCGAATGTCATTTCTGTTAATGATCATTTAAAATATTTACTTCTGGGGGAATTCTGCACCAAAACATTAAAAGTTCTGCACGCAATATTGTAAAATTCTTCAACATTCTGCATATGTTATCTGTCAAAATAATAGAATATAATCCCACCCGTTTCAATTATTTTGGTAATTTATTTCAAAATACCTGTCAGGAAGTATGTCTGTAACAAGGAAAATGATTCACGAAATGGTTTTTGATAGATTCCTTACGAGGCAGGTTAATACAGAACTTTGAGTGATCATTCTTGTAAACTACAACACAGCAATGTGTTTCTGCACCCCTCAAAAGCAGGGCAAAGGCTTGGGGGAGTCGGGGCAACGGAGAAGCTGAGGGAGAGGGAAGTCATTGCTGGGAAAGAGCCTGGGAGGGAACCTGGAGGGTTGTTGGGTGCATGTGGGAGAAGTGTGAAACAGGGTTTTTTGAGGGGGAGTTGTTAGGGAGTTGGGGAGCCTGCCCCATGCAGACCCTGACTGACCCGTAACCGCTCCCATTTAGTCAGGCATATCTTCCAATGTCCATAAGTGTCCTTAAGCCCCCCTCCACCATCCCTATGTGTCCCTGCACCCCAATTCAGCCACCCCCTCCCTGGCAACTGATGGCCAAGGCCCATCCTCTGCACAAGGCAGCCGGAAGAGCTGTCCCTGACTTTACTAAAACTAACTGTGACAAAATGGGGAGTGTGGGGGTCCAGCACCCACCGCAGCTCCAGCTTCAGGGTTTCCTCCCCGCCACCGTGGTGGCTGGGAGCTGCGGGGGCCCCCTTCACACCCAAAGCGACTGGGAACAGTGGGAGCCCCCTGCCACCTGCCACGGCACGGAGCTCTGGGGCTGGTGGCCAGGAGCTGCGGGGGGCCCTGCCGCTTGTGGTAACTGAGAGCTCTGGGGCCCCCACTGGCTGACAGCTCCAGCCCTGCTGCCCCGGGGCTGAAGCAAAAAATGTCACGGAGGTCTCTGGAAGTCACGGATTCCATTACCTCGGTGAGATAATCGTAGCCTAATAAACCCTTCTGTGTCACACGCTGGCTGAGGGTCACTGCTGACGGTGAAGTTGGGGGCAGGGCCCTTTGGGGGGTGGGTAGCGTTTTCACAGGTGTACGATTCGGGGGGCTCACAGTGTGAACAGGGGGTTGAGTGCTCCGAGGTCAGAGGCTGTCCCGGGTGTGAGTCTAGCCCGAGGGGAGTCACTGCAGGAGGGTCCTGTCTGAACTTCATTCCGGGCAGTTCAGAGCCCCAAGCCTGGTGCCCGGGACACTGGGCTGCCTAATTTCCCCACTGGGGTCTTTCTGAGCCTGATCTTAGGGCACAGAATGGCTTCCTTATGAGGTGAGCTTAAAAAGATTGGGGCCTTTCAGCTTGGCAACAAGATGACTCGGGGGGGATGAGACAAAGAGTAAGAAAATCATGCCATGAGGTGGGGAAAGTGACTAGAGAACTGCTATTTCCCCTGCCCCACGGCACCAGAACCTGGGGTCACCCCATGAAATGGACAGGCAGCAGGTTTCATACAAACAAGGGGCCGTGCTTTTCCCCTGCAATGTACAATGAACCTGTGAAACTCGTTGCCAGGGGATGTGGCGATGGGCAAAAGTATAGCAGGGTTCAGAAAAGAACTAGATCCATTCCTGGAGGATAGGGCCATCACTGGCAATTAGCCAAGCTGCTCAGAGACACAACCCCATGCTCTGGGTGTCCCTAAACCTCTGCCTACCAGAAGCCGGGAGGGGAAGACAGGGCTGGGTCTCTCCAATATCGCCATGTTCTGGGCACTGCCCTGGACGTTCTGGGTGTGCCACTGTCTGGGACAGGAGAGTGGCTAGCTGTGGCCTCGCTTCTGTTCCTAACAGGCTTCTCGATGGTCCCACCCACGAGAATTAAATTTTTCCCGTTTGAAAGAAATAAATAAATGCAATTCCAGAGAGTTTGGTCTCCAGTGTGTTTTATTCAGTGAAGCAACATCAGAGGGATGTGAGTGCGTCCGGGAGCAGAGAACCCCTGCCGGGGGGAGAGCGGCTAACCCAGGCTGCGGGGTGGATTTCAGTGCGGTGGGGCCGTTGCACCGGGTGGGGAATCAGGAGAGAAGCGTCAGCAGGAGGAGCCCAGGGAGGGCCGGGAGGAGGTGCCCGGCTGGTCCCGGAGCTGCGCCCGCCACGCTGGAGGTTGTGGTTTCCGGAGCCGCCCCTGCCACGCCGGAGGCCACTGTGCATTTGACTGTGGTTAGATCTGCACCGATCCCTGCGACGGTCCCCGAACCCGCTTTTATCTGGGCGCAGAAGGACTCAGAAGCGCAGCCCTTCATGATGGTCTGTATTTGACTTCCACCTGCGTGTTTGGGAGAAACAGGTGATTGCCAGGGAAACAGCTCCACTCCCCCAGCTGGACTAGGACACAATGGCCTCCTCCTCCTCTGGGCCCCCCCAAACTCCCCTCCCCAGACCCCCACAGCCTTCATTTCCCCATCTGTCTGCTCGCGCCAGCCTGTCTGGCCCGGGATGGCTTCCCCCTTC
Source organism: Natator depressus (assembly GCF_965152275.1). Taxonomy (NCBI): domain Eukaryota; kingdom Metazoa; phylum Chordata; order Testudines; family Cheloniidae; genus Natator; species Natator depressus. The sequence continues at coordinate 19,273,961 of NC_134257.1, forward strand.
TCCGCTCAGACACAGTCCCGCTGTGTGCCTGTAAACCAGTCACTTGCCGCCCCGATCCAGAGCCCACTGACAACATCTAGATTGGATGAGGCCTGTATTAGCCACACGGCTCATCTACAAAGAAGCAGCTCAGTGCTGGTGGCAGTGCTGGGATCTCCAAGAAGGGGGCTTTGTAGTGAATTAAGGCACCATGATGGGACGCCGCAAAACAAGGTTCAGATCCCAGCTCTGCCACAGGCTTCCTGTGTGACATGGGGCAAGTCACGGCACTGCTCTGTGCCTCAGTTTCCCCATCTTTAAAATGGGGAGAAAGAGCCTTTGTTTGCCTGCTTAGATTGCAGGCTCTTTGAGGGCAGGGACTGTATCTCACTGGGCATCCTTCAGCATCTGGCAGAAGAGGGGACCCTGATCTCAGTCAAAGGTCTTGAGCAGCACCTGGCTCAAGAGGGGACCCAAATCTTGGTCAGGGGTCTGTCCAGTGCCTAAAAAACAGGGGTTCCCAGGACTAAGCCAGGCCCTACCACAAAGAGTTTACAGATTAAACTTTATACAGGCAATGGAGAGAAAGAGAACCAGAGGCCCAGGGAGGGGGAGACACTGGCCCAAGGTCACACCGGAGGCCACCGCTGGGAATAGAACCCAGGAGTCCTGATCTGCAGCCGATACCTTTCCCTAGGGCCCCTACCCAGCGTCCCGCTTCTGCCCTACGAGGGGGGCGGGGGAGGGGAAGAAACAGCAAAGGAAAAACAACGCCGGAATAAATGAACTGAAGTTACCAATCGTTACGATCCCAGCGGCGTCAAGACGCTGGGTCTCGGATCCAGCACACTCTGTGGTCTGCTCGTTGCATTGAGCAGCATTCAACACGTAGCAGCCCCGGCAGCGCCGGCCACTGGGTTTGGGGTCGGCCGGGGGCGCTGGGAAGAAGCGGAGCAAACGCAGTCAGCTCGGGGTACGAGCCCCAGGATGGGGCGGGGCCGGGAGAGCAGCTGGGGGCTGCAGAGCTCAGCCCCGGGGGCCCCCTGCAGGGGGCGCTGTAGCTCCAGGGACGCCGGGGGCAGCAGGGGCAAGGGAGGGGTTTGCAGCAGGGAGCCCTGGACCCCACCCCGGGTGGGGCCAGCCGGGTTCACACCTGGTGGGAGCCTAGAGCCCCGCTCACTAAACTCCACCCAGCCAGGGGCTCAGTGTTAGTCCACGGGGCGCCCCCCGCAGGGCGGGAGGACCAGGCCTGGGACGTTATCGTGGGGCAGGTTCCAGGCAGCCGGAGGTGCAGGGGATGGGGCAGGAGAGGCGGAGATGCGGAGAGGTACCTGTCACGGTGGTTGTTCTGCAAGCGATGCTCGTCCTTGCTGTCATTCCCTTCCCAAAATTCATAGAGAGGGGGCCGGCATTACATTCGCTGGATGGGATACAGCCCTTGAGAAAGCTCTGTGTCCTCTCTCCCTCTGCACAAGAGGAGAAGTCTGAGATTCCCCTTCCACTCCCACCCCACCTTCACAACGACACCCTGTACCATTAGTCTTCCTCTACCCATGGGGAAACTGAGGCACAGAGAGGGGAAGTGACTCACCCGAGGTCCTACAGGGCTAGAGAAAGCCATTTCAGAACCTAAACCCAGCACTTAGATCCTCCAGCTCCCCACTCAGGGGCCACCTAAACCTGGGGGCCCCAAATCTCTTACCGAGAAAGTATTTTCACTGCCGAAGTTCCCACCCGGGGGTATGTGCCGGGCCGCTGAGATCCCGACACTAGGCATCCAGCCACCGCTTAGCCGTGGCGGGAGTCACAGTCTAGGCATTCCCCTTCCGATATCACCTTCGGGGCCTGATCCAGGGGATGCCCTCGGAGCACGCCCACCGGATCCGGCCCTGCACAAAGCCCAGCCAGGGGAGGAGATGCTGGGTTGCTCCCACCAGATACCCAGGAGCCCAGTGGGTCAGACGCTCCCTGTGGACGTGGGGGAATCAGGTTCCAGGGAATGTTTAACTATTTCATACAAGGTGGGGTGGCTTCAACAGGGAGACAGAGAGACCCACCGGGATCCAGGGGGCCAGGCACAACCGTAGGAGGGGAGGGATCTGGGCTGAAGTCTCCAACCCGATTTGGGCCAAGTGGGGATTTGAACTTGGCTCCCCCAGGGCCCAGCTGAGTGCCCCACCACTGGGGTCTCCTGGCAGCCCTTCCTCCACAGCTGTCTTCTGCAAGGAAAGGCTGACCCGGTTCAGACGCCCGACTCCCGGCGAGGGGTTTCCAGCTGTGGATCCCAACCAGAGCCGGGTGCCTCCATGAAGCCAAGACGTAGGGCCAAATTCCGGGTGGGGGCCGGGCTTAGGCCACACCCCTCGCCTCGGCATTTCCTACTGGCTGCTTAGGTGGCTCCCACTCAGCGTGCTGGCTTTTGCAGATCCCATCCTCAGTGGGCCCCTGACCCCCTGGCTGGCTAGTCACCTGGATGGATTCAGTGGACACATGGGGCCACCAGAGGCCAGCAGATGCTTCAATGGCAGTCACCGCGACTTTGGGGGTCCCAGAGCCCCTTCCCCAAGCTCCCGGCACTGACACCTGCCCTGAGACGCTTTCTTACTGCAACCTTGCTCTGTCCAGTTCATACAGCTCATCACAACTGCATCATCCTTCCTAGCACCTCTTCTTCTCTACACGGTAAGGGCGCCTTCCTTTACCGACGCGGCACGTCAAACCTGTCGCCAGGACAGCGTTTGAACTGGAAAAACTGCAGCCACTGGGAAGTTGCTGGGCCTTGCATCTGAGACCCACTGAGATGCCTTTGGTGCACGAGCCCACAGGGGGCCGCACAGAGCCCAGGAGTCCTGGCTCCCAGTCATTGCCTGTTCGAACCCAGCCACCCCACTCCTGTCCCGGGGGAAGGTGTAGAGTAGAACCCAGGAGTCCTGGCTCCCCAGCCTGTTCCCTGACCCATGTTGATAAGGATCTATTTCACCTACCCACTATGACTTCAGTGAGAGAGATGCCGCAAGAGTCTTGTCCAGGGGCGCAGGTCTGCATGCTGCCCGTGCAGCTGTTTCCAACTCCAGCGCAAACCTCACACTGCAGACAGGCCCCTGGAGAAGGAGAGAGAACAGGGCGGGTCTAGATTTGTCCCTTCCTTGCCCCCTCACTTTCCCCTGAATTTAACTGACCCCAGCTGCGGATCTGGCCCCATTGACGCCAACTGGGGATCATGATGTAGAAATGCCTTTTATATTCTCTTGAGCTCATGTGTGTGAAATTCAGATCTGTTTCCTTTCAGACAAACTCGTGGTGCAAATCCCCTTTCAGGAATGCCCCTGGTTTCTGGCCAGCTCTGAAATGTGCCCAGTCACGATTGGGTTCTAGTGATTTAAAGTGTAAATATTTCCTCCCTTTTCCAGAATTGTTTCACTCTCTGTCACAGGGACTTTGTGACTTCCAGCCCCCTCCGCCTCGGACGCTGTCACTCGGACGCTCCCAGCCCAGCCCTCATTATTCTCCGACTGCTTTTCGGTTACGTTCAGGAACAATTTTATCTGACAGGCAGCTCTGAGCTGTTGGCACGTTGGAGAAGTTAGGAAATCAGCCCCTGTAGGAACAGACCCCACTCACCCGTGGCCAGGAGAGCAGCGAGGATGCAGACGACAAGAGAAGTCTCCACGCTGAGGAGGAAGCAGGAGATCGGCGCTAATGCAACTGTAAGCAGAGTCAGGATGAGCTCTACCCTGACTTCTGGTGGCGAGTCATGGTGGGTTGTGGAAAAGAACTTCAGGAGCTGATCTCATTTGCATAGGCACACCCACCCTGCCTAGATGGTCACTTTGGCTGCTGTAGGAGCCCCAGTTTCTCTGGGGCCAGGAGTAAACTGTTATTATCCTGATTATGTGACCCAAGGACAGCAGAACTGTACTCAGCCTTTTGTTATGATGGAGGGACTCACCATCAACTAAGCAGCACTCGCTAGGCAAGGGTCATGGGTTCCAAAACCCAGTGAATGGAGAGAGGCTGGGTTATTTGGTGAGGGGTTTATGTGCTAATTGTACTTCCTCATCTCTCCACTGTGGAATATCAGAGCTGATTTTGATTCTATTAGGAGTCTAGTTACAGGCTGCTGAGCTCACTTTGGGCTAATGGTGCATCAGCCCTGGGCCTCTCCTACTACAAGCTGAAATCACAAAAGAGCTGAACTGACTAAGAGCTGAAATCACTGAGTGTTGTGTTAAGTAGTGGGGGAGCCTGAAGCTATATGGTAGAGCAGTTTGCGGGACGGCGAGTGGAGCGGAGCGGCTGGCGGAGCAGCTCATGGGGGTGGCTGGCAGAGCGGAGCCCCATGGAGAGGTGGGGCCATCAGCTTTGGACCACGTAAGGTGCCCCTTAACTCTTCTCCACCCAGGTAGGGAGGTAAAACTCTGCAGATAAACTTTTGAACTCTGGGCCTGCCCTGACCAGGGACAGAGACTTTTGGGTTGTTGGACTTTTGGGACTTGGGTGATTTTGGGTTGCTGGACTCAAGAACCAAAGGGAAAGGACACGCCCCAATTTGCTTGGGGTGGGTTTTTTTTTGCTCATGGGTTGTGTTATGAATCCTGTTGGTGGTGTCTCCCCAACATAATGCCACATTGTTTCTCTCTGTTATTAAAAGGCTTTTTTGCTACACTCAGACTCTGTGCTTGCGAGAGGGGAAGTATTGCCTCTTGGAGGCGCCCAGCGGGGGTGGTATAGATTTGTCCCAGGTCACTGGGTGGGGGCTCGAGCCAGTTTTGCATTGTGTTATTGGAACAGATCCCCTAGATCCTGACCCCGGCCCTTGTTGCTGCCAACTCTGACAGGCAGAAGGGTTACATTTTGGGGGTCTCATTCGGGATCCCTGAGTCAGTACCCCCCGCAAGCACCTATTGAGTGATCCACTACATTGGGAAACAATTTATATTTTGTTTTGTTTGTGCTTATATTGTGAGGAAATTACTGTCTTTATAATGGCTAATATGTCAGGTTTGTTGGGCCCTGGCTCAGCAGCTTCCAGCTCAGAGGCTGCAGCCTCGGCCGACGATTGGACAGAAGCTCTGGGGCAAACGCTGGGAAAGGTTGTGCTGTCCCATGCTGCGTCAAACTCTTGTCGTCAGTTAAGGTTGTTTGCTGGGGAGGAGGAGTTTGAACCCTGGTTGGCGCATACCACTGAATTGCTGCAAGAGTGGGCCCTACCAGATGCCGAACAGCGAAGATGCCTCCTAGAGAGCCGTGGCGGCCCAGCATTAGATGTGATTTGCACCCTGAAGCTCACTGACCCTGGGGTCAGTGTGAAGGACTGCCTAGAGGCCCTTGAACACACCTTTGGGAGCGTAGAGGGCCCTGAAGACAGCTACTGTAAGTTCCTTAATTCCCGACAGCAAAAAGGCAAGAAGGCTTCAGCCTACATCCAGAGACTGGAGATTGCTTCAGAGAGCTGTCATGAGGGGAGCAGTGACTGCTGAGCAGATGGATCAGACCAGACTGGCTCAAATTGTAAGAGGAACTCAGTGTCAGAACCCGATTCTACTTCATCTCCAGCTTAGAGAACGACGGGAACATCCCCCAAGTTACTCCCAGCTGATGAAAGAGGTCAGAGAGGAGGAGGAAAGGCAGGCTGCCCGTGAGTTTTGGGAAGCCCAAACATCGGATCCAGCCAGCACAACACCACTGCCAACGGCCAGTGTACTGATGGTGAGCACCAGAGAGGAACTTGCCCAACAAATGCAGGTCCTGACGGAACGGATAGCTGAGCGGCAAAGTACCGTTGACCGAGTTCAGACTTCCAGGAATAAGGAGCCTCAAACGGTGGCGATTGAGAAGCCCGCACTTAGAGCCACCATCCAACCCAGACGAAGGGGGAAAGGTCAATTCTTCTGCTACCGATGTGGTCAGGATGGGCACGGTGCTGCCAAGTGCCGTAATGAAGAAAACCCCTCCTTAGTGTATGGAAAGCTGAGGATCAGTTGGGAGAGATCCGGTAGCTGCCAGAGGGTCTGGGGACGGGGACCCCCCAGGTCTGCAGGATTTGAAGATTCCCCCAGAAAAGACTGTCCAGCTGGGATCCCCGCAGGACTGATAGGGCCTCGAGCAGAGGTCACGGTGAGGATTGAAGGGGTGGAGTGTAAAGCAGTGCTTGACACTGGATCTCAAGTGACTATTATATTTCAGTCATTCTACCAGCAGATGCTTAGGCACCTGCCTATACAGCCACTGACTGGCCTTGGCCTGTGTGGCCTCAGCATGGATGAATACCCCTACCAAGGGTATGTCATCGTGCACCTGGAATTCCCAGAGGAGGTTGCTGGGGTAAGAGAAGAGGTAGACACAGCTGCCTTAATATGCCCTGACCCTAAAGGGACCTCTGATGTGTCTGTGCTGATAGGGATCAACTCCAGTCTCTTCAAGGTACTCGCGGATTACTGCAGAAGGCGGGCTGGGGACCAGTACCTGAATACCCTGATGATCCATACGCTTTGTGCTGAAGCCTACAGGAAAATTGAGAGCGCTAAAAGGGACACATCTGAGCTACCGCTTGGAGCACTGAAGTACGCGGGCATGACCCCCTTAGTAGTGCCTGCAAGGACGGAGCAAGAAGTGCTTGTCTTGAGTACCTGACTGAAAGGCAGTAAACGGACGTTAGCAATGTTAGAGCAGCCGATGGGAGGAGAGCTCCCTGAAGGAGTGCTGGTCCCCAGTGGAGTCATAACTCTACCCGTTGAAGCCCAGGAAAGGGTGACTATACTGATTGCTAATGAAACGAGTCGTGATGTTGTTGTGAAGCAAGGACAAAAGACAGCAGACCTCTTTGAGCCTGAGTCGATTGTAAAACCCCAGTGTGAAACTCAAGTTCCAACAGTAGACCAAGCAAAGTTTGACTTTGGAGATTCACCAGTGTCCGAGGACTGGAAAGATCGCCTGAGGAAGAAACTCTGTGAAAGATCCAAGGTGTTCTCACTGCATGAGTGGGATGTGGGATGTGCAAAGGGAGTAGAGCACAATATCAGACTACATGACTCTCGACCTTTCAGGGAGAGATCTAGGAAGGTTGCTCTCTCTGAGATGGAAGATGTGCGACATCATCCTGAGGAGCTGGCTGCGAATGGCATCATTACAGAGTCCCGCAGCCCATATGCCTCACCCATTGTGGTGGTCCGTAAAAAGAATGGGAAAATCCGGACGTGTATTGACTACCGCACTCTAAACAGCCGTACTGTGGTCGACCAGTACACTATGCCTCGAGTGCAAGATGCCTTAGACTGTTTGCTGGGAAGCCAGTGGTTCTCTGTGTTGGATCTTCGAAGTGGATACTACCAGATCCCTCTGGGAGAAGAAGATAAGGAGAAGACAGCCTTCATCTGCCCATTAGGGTTTTATCAGTTCAAATGCATGCCCCAAGGGATTTCTGGAGCACCTGCCACCTTTCAACGTCTCATGGAGAAAGTTGTGGGAGACATGAATTTACTGCAAGTGTTAGTTTATTTGGATGACCTGATTGTGTTTGGAAGAACCTTAGAGGAGCATGAAGAAAGACTTCTTAAAGTGCTTGATCGGTTGGAGGATTATGGTCTGAAGCTTTCAATTGACAAATGCCAGTTCTGCAGAACCTCAGTGAAGTATGTGGGTCACATCGTGTCCCAAGAGGGTGTGAGTACTGATCCCAATAAAATAGAAGCACTCACTACATGGCCACGTCCAAGTAACTACAGAGAACTCAAGGCCTTTCTTGGATTTAGTGGCTACTACCGCAGATTTGTGAAAAACTATACTACGATTGTAAAGCCTCTGAATGATCTCACCAGGGGACACCAGTCCAGCAAGAACAAATCTAAGACCAAGAATAAGGGGAGGTCCCCAAAGCCTCCTGTGCAGAGGCACTATGGCCCCTTCGAACCATTTGGGCCACGGTGGGATGAGAGATGTGAAAGGGCTTTTCGAGAAATCATTACTTGCCTAACTCATGCTCCAGTCCTAGTTTTTGCTGACCCAAGCAAACCCTTTATCCTGCATACTGATGCCAGTTTGGAGGGTCTGGGAGCAGTCCTGTACCAGGAAGTGGAAGGCAAACGTAAACCTGTAGCCTTTGCCAGCCGAGGACTGTCTGATAGTGAAACTCGCTATCCCACCCACAAGCTGGAATTCTTGGCCTTGAAATGGGCCATCACTGAGAAATTTCGAGACTACTTGTATGGTGCTCAGTTCCAGGTGTGGACAGACAACAATCCACTGACTTATGTGTTAACAAGTGCTAAGCTGGATGCTACAGGGCAGAGATGGGTGGCCGCCTTGGCTAGCTATGAGTTCAGCATTCAGTACTGATCAGGGAGAAGCAATGTAGATGCAGATGCATTGTCCAGGCATCCGCAGGCTCCAGAAGTTGCTGTGATACCCACAGATGGAGTGAGAGCTATTTGCAGTGTGAGTCGCCGAGAGCCAGAGGCCCGAGAGAGCCTTCAGGGATGTGTTGCAGAAACTTTGGGCCTGCCCCCTGAATGCATGCCTTCTGCTTCAGTGAACTATATTGCATTGGACCAATCTCCCTTGCCCATGCTCAATGCGGCTGACTGGCAAGAAGCCCAGCGGCAAGATATTGACATTCGTGATACACTACTTGCCAAAAGGGAGGGGCGAAGCCCAGCTGCGGTTGTCCCACCTAACCCGGAGGGTAAACTACTATTGAGAGAATGGACCAAACTAAAACTGATTCAGGGAGTGCTACACCGAATGACCACCGCCCCTTTACAAAAGCAACGAGCACAACTAGTGCTGCCAAGAGAGTACAGAGCCCTGGCCATGAGGGCCCTGCATGATGACTTTGGGCATTTAGGGATGGAGAGGACCCTGGAACTGATTCGTAGTAGGTTCTATTGGCCCCGAATGGCTGAAGATGTTCGCAGGAAATGTGAGACTTGCGCTCGACGTGTTCAAAGGAAAACTCTGCCCACGAGGGCTGCATATCTCAAGAACATCACCAGCAGCAAACCTTTGGAGCTGGTGTGCATTGATTTCTTGTCTGTAGAGGCAGACAAGAGGAATGTTGGGAACGTTCGAGTAGTGACTGACCATTTTACACGGTATGCACAGGCATACCCCACACGTGATCAGAGGGCCACCACCGTCGCTCGAGTATTGTGGGACAAATATTTCTCAGTCTATGGATTCCCGGCTCGGATACACTCTGATCAGGGGCGGGATTTTGAGAGTCACCTTCTGAGGGCGGTGCTGAAGATAGCAGGAATTAAAAAGTCTAGGACAACGCCTTATCACCCCCAAGGTGATCCTCAGCCAGAGAGGTTCAACCGAACCCTATTAGACATGTTGGGGACTTTGCGACCAGAGCAGAAGGCAACCTGGAGCCAGCATGTCGCATTTCTGGTGCATGCCTACAATGCCACAAAGAACGATGCTACGGGAGTCACCCCATATCTCTTGATGTTTGGGCGAGAACCAAGATTACCCATAGACTTGTGCTTTGGTGTTTCAGAGGATGGAGATAGCTATGAAACTCACCAGCAATATGTATCCCGACTAAGGGAAAAGCTGCGGGATGCTTATCGCTTAGCTACCGCTGCGACTCGGAAGAACGCAGACCGCAACAAACATCGATATGATGCTAGAGTGCGTTCGCAGGAGCTCCAGCCGGGGGACAGAGTCCTGCTGCGAAATTTGGGTATTGCTGGCAAACACAAGATAGCTGATGGATGGAAGGCAATACCTTACCTGGTGATGGAAAAGCTGGGAGATCTGCCGGTCTACAAGATCAAACCTGAAGATGGTCCAGGGCAAATAAAGACTGTGCATAGAAACCTTTTGCTCCCTGTGGGGGAATTGGTAAGCATCCCTTATGAGATGGGCCACGACAGGGCAGACGGGCAGAACAGAAGTGCTAGACCAAAGCCACCATCCAACATGGACAGCGGGCCCCCTGCAGCTAACGTACCCCTATTCAGCACATCCGAGAGTGAGTCTGAGGAGGAAGACACAACCATGGTGTATCCTGGAATGGAGACAAGATTTCAGTCTCGATCAGCTGAACCAGGAGAGAGCTCCCCCTCCTCCTCCCTAAACCCCATGGCAGAGGTATTTAGGCCCGTTACTGGCACCCTTGTGCCGCTGATGGGACCCCCCTGTGATGATGCACACAGGTTATTGGACAGTGGAGACATCCAGGGGGAGGGGGCCCTAGTCACGTTGGACCTTCCACGGTCAGAACCGGAGATGCAGAGGCCTATGCCAGTAGCTGAGGGATCCTCAAAGGAAACCTCTCCATTCATCGCTCAAGAAGATTTCCTGCCTACCCCTGCAACAAAAATTCCAATAGACGAGACAGGGTAATAAGACCAGTAAAACGGTTAACTTAGGAGGCACCTGGGGTGACTAGTGAGGAGCCAACACACTTAGCACACAGGCTTGTGAAAGCTGAAGTGGGCTTTCTGAGGCCCTTTGGAGGGAACCAGTGAATTGGTATAATAGGGAGTGTGATTGGTTGGGACGACAAATTCTCGGCTGGGGGGAGGATGTAAGCAGAGTCAGGATGAGCTCTACCCTGACATCTGGTGGCGAGTCATGGTGGGTTGTGGAAAAGAACTTCAGGGGCTGATCTCATTTGCATAGGCACACCCACCCTGCCTAGATGGTCACTTTGGCTGCTGTAGGAGCCCCAGTTTCTCTGTTATTGGGGCAGGAATAAACTGTTATTATCCTGATTATGTGACTCAAGGACAGCGGAACTGTACTTGGCCTTTTGTTATGATGGAGGGACACACCATCAACTAAGCATCACTCGAAACTCAAGTTGGGGGCTGAAATGAGTTCAGATGAAGGATTCCACATGCACAATCCAGCTGACAGGGTGGGTGGAAGGACGGAGCTATTTGCCACAGCTCTGGGGTAGCCACAGCACTGAGCCCTTGGCAGCTGGTATGTTTGTGGCACCCAGCAGGAGAAGTCAGAGACAAACCTGAAATGCTCCTGCTGGAAGGTTGTGGTTTAAGGTGACTCTTTTTCTGGAATCCAGAACAATCACACACAAGAACACAAAAACGGGGGAGACAAAGCAGGCTGCTTCTTCAACAGAGTGAGACAAAGCAGGCTGCTCCCTACGGCACCAAGAGACAACTTGCCCACCTTGTTCTAGGCTGTTTCTTTCCAGACTGCCTCCAGTCCCACACTTCCCCGCAGAGCCTCCAAGACTGCCAGCAGGCCAGGAAACCCTACTCCCCCATTCACCCACTCTTAAAGTGATATCTTGCTATTGCAAACGGTCCTCCATACACAATGTCCAGTATCATTCACAGGCAGGGCTGGATTAAGTTTTTGTGGGCCCAGCACCACACATATTTGTGGGCCCCCATGGGACAAGGTGCAGGGGGGCGGGATGCTCAGTCTCGAGAGTGAAGGGCAGGCTGGGGGCAATGAGGCCCAGCGCAGCGGGAGCAGCCCCGCTCCACACAGCCCAGCAGGAGGGCACGGTTTACAAATCTGCAGCTGCCAGACGCACACCAGCCTGCCCAGCCCTGTGCTGCCAGCATGACCCTTCCCCTTGAGGGTGGGCCCGCACCACACTGCCCCCCTGCCCAGTGCCCACCCTTATGCCCAGCACCCCCTGCCCATAGATCTCCCCACTGCCCCCCACTTTCCTCACAGCCCACCATTACAGCTGCACAGCACCCCATATTCCTGAGGGGATTCTGCACCAAAAAAATAAAAATTCTGCGTGTAATAGTTTAAAATTCTGCAAATTGTATTTGTCAATAAATAAATGTGGAGGCTCCAACATGGCAGTGGGGAGCACAGGCCACTGGTTGCATGGAGGTGGGAGATCCCTGCAGCCTCCCCCCACCCCATCCCGGGACAGGGACTCGGCAGTGAGGCTGCACCCGACCCTGACACAATGCAAGGGCCAGGCCTGTCCCAGCAACACCCTGGGGCCCTGCCCCCCTGTGCCAGGCACACCAGGTGTGGGTGAGCAGGCTCAGCCCAGCAGCAGGATCCAAGTGCAGAGGGACTTAGTGTGGGGGGATCCAGGTGGGGGTAAGAGAGTTCGCTGTGGGGCAATCTGGGTGCGGGCGGCTCAGTGGGAGATCTGGCTGCACAGAAGCTCATTGAGGGGTTCCAGGTGCAGGGGCAAATGGGACTCTGCAGGGGATCCAGGTGAAGGTGTTTGGGGCTCAGTGGGGGGGGTCTAGGTGCAGGGGAGGTGGGGTTCATTTGGGTGGGCATCCAGGTGTAGGTGGTTGGGACTCAGTGGGGAGGGTGTCAGGGGGGTTCTTCGGGGTGGCACAGATGCAGGGGAGGTGGGGCTTATCAGGGTGAGGGTTCGATGGGCCTGCTGAACAGGGGAGCCCCAGCTTCTGCCAAGGGGATGCCGCAGGCTGGGCTCCAGCTTCCTCCCTCCCCTTCTCTTCCCCATCCCCTGCCCCTTCCCCACTGCCCCATCTCCTCCCCACCTCACCCTCTTCCTTCCCCACTGCCTCTTCCCCCTGCCCCCACTTCCCCCTCCCCTTCTCTTCCCCATCCCATGTCCCTTCCCCACCGCTCCATCCCCTCCCCAGCCCCCACCTTCCTTCCCCAATGCCTCTTCCCCCTGCCCCCGCTTCAGAGCAGAGTAATATAAATGGTGAACGGTTTAGAAAACGTGACCTATGAGGGAAGATTATAAAAACTGGCTTTGTCTAGTCTGGGGAAGTGAAGCCTGAGGGGGGACATGAGAACAGTTTTCAAGCCCATAAAAGGTTGTTACAAGGAGGAGGGAGAAAAATCATTCATAGGCACTGTCTGCGTGAGTGCTCCAGGGCTGCCAAGCTCCCTCCGCCCCCGTGCCCCACCTCTTCTTCGCCTCCTAGGACAATTGGCTGTAAATGGCTCTGTTTACTTGCAAACCTTCCTGGGTACGTGCAGGCCAGCCCTGGAAGAATGGAGGCTTGGGGTCTCACAGGACATGTGACCATGTCACCTGATACTGGAATCCATCATAAACCTGGTGCTTTTCCATTTAGAAGGAGGGGTGGGGACCCAGAGAGACAAAAGATTCCTGCCTTGTGCCAAAGCTGTAGAAGGGGGTGGAACAGAACAAAGGGGGCTGGAGTCATGAAAACACCCCAGCTTCCCACCTAAGATGTCTGCTGGAACTAACAAAGACTGTACCAGGGGAAAGGATTGGGCCCAGACTAGGAAGGAGTCTAGCCTGTGAAAGAAGCTTCTTGGAACATCTCTGAGGGTGGGATTTTACCTGTAAACAGTTTCTTAAGGTATTAGGCTTAGACTTGCGTGGTTTTGCTTTATTTTGCTTGGTGACTTACTTTGTTCTGTCTGTTATTACCTGAAACCACTTAAATCCTACTTTTTTTACTTAATAAAATCACTTTTGTTTATTAGTAAACCCAGAGTAAGTGATTAATACCTGAGGGAACAAACAGCTGTGTGTATCTCTCTATCAGTGTTATAGAGGGTGGACAATTTATGAGTTTACCCTGTATAAGCTTTATATAGAGTAAAACGGATTTATTTGGGGTTTGGATCCCATTGGGAACTGGGTATCTGGGTGCTAGAGACAGGAGCACTTTCTAAGCCATTTTCAGTTAAGTCTGCAGTTTTGGGGGGACGTGGTTCAGACCCTGGGTCTGAGTTGCAGCAGGCTAGCATGTCTTGCTCAACAAGGCAGGGTTCTGGAGTCCCAGGCTGGCAGGGAAAATGGCCTCAGAGGTAACTTCAGCACGTCAGGTGGCAGTCCCAAGGGGATATCTGTGACCAAACCCGTCACAGTGGAATCTCCATCATTGGAGATTTTTACGAGCAGGTCAGACAAACGCTTGTCAGGGATGGTCTAGATGATACTTAGTCCTGCCATGGGTGCAGGGGACTGGAATAGATGACCTCGCGAGTCCCCTTCCAGTTCTATAATTCTATGAGAAGCGGGATCCTGTGGTTAGAGAAGTGGGGGTGGGAGTCAGGACGCCTGGGTTCTTTAGAGTGGAAAGCAGGGCAGAGTAGAGTAAAATTGAGTGGGCCTTTGAAATCTGGATTTCTGGTTTTCATAAGGATGTTGGGTCTAATAAATGTAGGAGGAAGGGGTCCTGCAGGTCAGGACTCCTGGGTTCCATTGATGAGTGAGTGGGGCCTAGTAGATAAATCCGGTTGTCAGGACTCCTGGGTTCTATCCCTGGTGAGGGGAGTGGGGTCTAGTGGGTTAGAGCTGGCAGATTGAGAGCCAGGACTCCTGGGTTCTCTCCACCCAGGCCTGGCTGCCGGGGAGAGCAGCCCAACATGCCGCGGAGGCGCAGTGGGAGAAGGACACATTGTACTGCCAGAAGGCTGCAGCATAAAGTGACTCTGTTTCTGGAGATTCAAAACAATCACACCCAAGAACCACAAAGGAGAGGGAGACAAAACAGGCTGCTCCATACTGTAGTGATAAATAACTCAAACCTTGTTTTAGGCTGTTTTTTTGCAGACTGCCCCTGGTCCCACGTCTCCCTGCAGAGTGCCCGCGGCTGCCAACAGGACCAGGAAACCACCCCCGCCCCCAAAGCAATAACTTGCCACTGCAAACAGTGCTTGATACACAATGTCCCAGTCTCTGCAAGGCGGCTCTCAGCCACACACTATTTTGAACAGCGGAGGGATCCCTGGGCCTGGAAAAAGGCAAACTTTTATCCCTCCTCCAGAGCCAAATTACCTCTGTTCCCCCTCCCCACAGATGAGGGCCTGGGGCCCCTGCACCATCTCCCCAGGTTCCCTTGTGGGAGGAGGAACACAACACACAGCTGTGACATCTCCCCAACCCAGTTGAAGTCCCTCACTTTTCCATAGGCCATCAGGGAGCCATAGGCTGGGGGGAGACATTCCCCCTCCCTCCTAGTGGCAGCTACCTCTGCCCCCCGTCCCCCTGCACTGTGCTGGGGGCTTCCCACCCTTGCAGGGTGTCACAGCATTGCCAGTGCTCTGCAGCTGCCTCCGTTTCCCCACTCTCCGCCACCCTCATGCTCTGTTGTGCCAGGGCGGAGCTGATTTCCCTGCTCCCGGCAGAAGGAGTCCAAGAGTTTACACGGGAGTCAGCGAGTCCCCTCTCCGGCGCGGCAGCGGGCGGCTCTCTCCCCTCACCCCACCCCTCAGTCTCAGGTAGCTGTTTGCACTCGCTGGGTAGCGAACTGGAGCTGAACGGTTCTTCTCCCTTGATACGACCCCGCTGCAGCTGTCAGTTACCCCGTTTGCACGCTGGCTCTCGCCTTCATCAGCATTCATATGGTGGAGGAGTGGGGCTAGCAGCCAGGCCTCCCGTGTTCTATCCTGGCTTGGACAGGGGAGTGGGGTCCAGTGGTTTCAGCATCAACAGACTGGAGGTGTATCACTTACCCAAACGCTCCTTAGAAAAAAATTTCCGTGGGGTGAAGCCGGTGGCTAACTCTGCAGAGTGGGAAAGCTGTACCCGTCTCTCGCTCTGGGCTGTCCCTGTCTCTCGCTCTGGGCTGTCCCTGTCTCTCTTTCTCTTTATACAGAAGGGCTCAGGTACCTGCTGTGATGTAATATAGAAACCATCAGGTAGAGTATATACATTTCTATTCTTCTCACTGGCCCTGCGTGAAGCAGCAGGGAGAGGGGAGTGTTGACCTGGGAATGTGGCAGGGGAGTTTCACTGGGGGTAGGAGACCTGAGAGCGGGTAACCTGAGCCGGGAGTGGGAGGGGGAAGTAACACCTCTGCCCGGGAATGTGGACAGAGGCTGCAGGAGGGAGCCTGCTGGGGGAGGGAGGGTTGGTATCAGTTTTGTGCTGGGTGGTGGAACGTAGGGAACCCCAGGGCTGGGGTCTAAGCTCCCTGCTCCCCCAGAAGGACTTGACTGAGGGGTCCTGGGTGTCCCCACAAGCTCTGTTTTGGACTGTGTTCCTGTTGTCCAATAAACCTTCTGTTTTACTGGCTGGCTGAGAGTCTCAGTGAATCCCAGGAAGAGGGGTGCAGGGCCCAGACTACCACACACTCCGTGACACCCTGCCCACTCTTTCGACATTTGTGCACACGGACAAATTCTCCTCTCTTCCTGTTAGGAAATCGAATTACAGGAATGAGTGAAACCAACTCTGCGGAAGAGAAGAACGAGGGGGGATTTGATAGCTGCTTTCAGCTCCCTGAAAGGGGGTTCCAAAGAGGATGGATCTAGACTGTTCTCAGTGGTGGCAGATGACAGGACAAGGAGTAATGGTCTCAAGTTGCAGTGGGGGAGATTTAGGTTGGATATTAGGAAAAACTTTTTCACTAGGAGGGAGGTGAAACACTGGAATGCGTTACCTAGGGAGATGGTGGAATCTCCTTCCTTAGAGGTTTTTAAGGTCAGGCTTGACAAAGCCCTGGCTGGGATGATTTAGTTGGGGATCGGTTCTGCTTTGAGCAGGGGGTTGGACTAGATATCTCCTGAGGTCCTTTCCAACCCTGATATTCTATGATTCAACTCCCCTTAAGAGGCTTGGGGTGGCAACGTGGGCAGCGCGTCAAGCAAGGTACAGAGCAGCCGGACTTCTGGGTCCTGTCCTTGGGAGAAGCAGGATGCCTGGGTTCTATAGAGTGGAAGCAGGGCACAGTGGAGTAGGGTTGGGTGGGCCTTGGAAATCTGGGTTCCATAAGAAAGTGGGGTCTAGTTAATGCAGGAGGAAGGAGGCCAGCCGGTCAGGACTCCTGGGTTCCATACAGGGGTGAGGGGGAGGCTAGTAGTTAAAACTGGTTGCCAGGATTCCTGGGTTCTCTCTCCAGCTCTGGGAGGAGAGTGGTGGCTAGGAAGGTAAAGCCAGGGGCCTGGGTGGCTGGACTTCCATATTCTGGCGTCAGCTGTGTGGTCCGGTGGATTAAAGCAAAGGCCTGCGAGTCAGGACTCCTGGGTGCTAGGCCCCGCTCTTAGGCGGAAGCAGGATCTCATGGGTTACAGCAGGGCTAGGAGCCTGGGTTCCCTTTTCAGCTCCTCCAATCACTCTGTGTCCCTGGGAAAGTCACAGGACCTGTCTCTCCTTTTCATTGCATACGTTATAACAATATTGCCCCCCTCCACCAGATCTCGTAATAACCTTTGCAAAGTTCCTGGTACATTTGGGCATAAGGGCCAAAGCTCTGAGGGCATTTTTGTCCCTTTTCCTTGTTCATCCCATTGACACTCAATTTAAGCCCCATTTAAATGCAGAACGGAACAGAGGAAACAGCCAGGGCCCTGCAATGCAGCTGAGTTTCTACCAGGCTGGCAAAGTCATTCCAGGGGTTCCCATCACCTTCCTAATGACCTTGACAGCAGCTCTGGTTTCAAATTGGTTGTAATTTGAGCTTTGCCTCTGTGTTTCTTCCTTCTGTCCATCAGCCCGCCCCCAGCTTCCTCACACTGTGTCACCAATGTTATGCAAGAGTAGAACTGGATTACCGCTCCCAGTCCCAGAGTAAATGTCAGATTATATCAGAACCACACACGCCCAGCCGCCCCGAAAACCTCAAAAATCTGAAAATCATAAAACCGTTGGCGGAAAATTGCAGGTTAAAAAAAATTCAGCCGGAAAATGAAAATTGTTCAGCTGAAAAGAGACAATAACGTTAGTTGAAAAGCGCTAAAGCCGGGATACGGTTTGGCTACGAACTGCTACAAAGGGAACCATGATTGGCCAAAAAGTGAATCATTTTCAGCCTAAACCCAACAATGTTTTGAGGCCAAACTATCAAAACCCAAACAATTTTCAGCAAAAAAAAGGTGAAAAATGTCACGTTTCCTGCAGAAAACTGAACAATTTTTGGCCCAGAAACTGCCAAAAGCAAACCACCTTTAAGCTGAAAAAAGTCAAACCCTGAGAAACGTTTGCGGTCCCAACTATTTTCAGCCAAAATGTTCTGGAAGCTGAGCAATTTTCAGCTGAAAACCAAATGAGTTGGGACAAAAATTAAGCAATCTTTAGCCCAAACCTGCCAAAATCTTTGGACTCAAACCTGGACAATTTTTCGTCCAGATCTTTGAAAATATGACAATTTTCAGCCAAGAAATTAAAAGAACGTGGCCCAAAACTGCTGAAAACAGAAAAAAATAAAATAGTTTTGGGTTTTTTGGGGGGGAAGGGGGTTACAAAACTTGAAATTTAGGAACAATGCAGGGGCCCTTGCTGTGAAAAAGTTTGAGCTGAAAACACCTGATTTCCGTTTAACCTGGAGCTGAGGCAGGGCAGAGCTAAGGGGACAGCAGCAGCTGCAGCCCGAGCTGGGCCGGGGGCAGAGCAGCAGCCAGAACCAGCCTAACCCTGCTCATACCCAGTGGCAGGGAGTTTCACAGCCTAACCCTGCTCATACCCAGTGGCAGGGAGTTTCACAGCCTAACCCTGCTCATACCCAGTGGCAGGGAGTTTCACAGCCTAACCCTGCTCATACCCAGTGGCAGGGAGTCCTCCTGGTTTTCCTTGACAGTGGCAAATTTCTGTGGCTTCTAGGTGGTTTTAGAAAGGAAATTTCCCTTCAGACCCAACGAGGGGCCTCTGCCTATTGTCTCGACTCACCTGGGGAACGCAGGACCCAGCGCAGAGAGAAACTTGGATGGCGTGTGTTTGCCCAGCAAAGCGTCCGTGAGTCTGTCCCCAGCACGCCTGAGCCCTCCCCTGTGTGTTGAGTTCACTCCCCTTAACTCTGTGTCTCCTACATGCTCCACCCCACCTACTCCCTGAGATCCACAAGCTGCAAACCATGAACGGAAATGATCATCAGACACTGTCTTAGCAGCGAAATCACTTAAGCAACAGCCACCGCTTTAAAACTGGCCCCCACTTCCTTCCATAGAGCACAGGAGTCCTGGCTCCCAGCCCCCGGGCTGTAATGAACTAGATGCCAGAAGCTCTTCTACTGAGGCGTGCCCCTGTGAAGAGGAAGGGCCTGTATTTTGCACAAGTCCTTTCCTGATACGGGCTGCACCACGATCCAGAGATAACCCAGCCGCTTTAGCTCAGAACAAACGGTGAGTCACAAATGATGCAACTCCCAGCCGAGGAGTGGGGGGGTCTAGTGGTTTGGAGTGGGGGCTGGGGGCACTAGGAGATCGGACTCCTGGGTTCTGTCCTCAGTTCTTGGATGGGGGTGGGGTCTAGTGGTTAGAGCAGGTCAATATTCATGAGGGGTCCTGTGTTATCTGCATGTTGTGGGTACGTCCCTGGGTGAGACAACTCCTGTGAAATGCTGCCCCTTCCTGTTCTAGATTAAATCTCAGTCACACCCAGCCCCCCCAGGGGTGTTCGATACACAGGCCACATCCTCGGAGCTGGGACCCTGAGACCCCCCCAACGGGAACCCAACGTTACTGGGAAAGCATCCCCCAAAAGCATGATACACAAGACCAAGATTGAATTCTGAGGGGAGTGGGATCTAGTAGTTAGAGTGGGAGACTGGGAGCCAGGACTCCTGGGTTCTATCCCCAGTTCTGGGTGAAGAGTGGGATCTAGTGAGCTGGAACGGGGAGAGTGGGGTGGGAGCCAGGACTCTGGGGTTCTATCCATGGCTCCGGGAGGGGATAGGGTCCAGTATGAAAGATCAGGGAACACTTCTGTCTCTCTCTCCCTCTTCTCCAATCGCCTTTGTGTTCTTCCCACACCTCCTTAGGGTCTCACAGCCCCTCTGCCTTCCCAGCCCTGTACAGCACCTCCGCCTTCCCAGGCAGCCCAGCCCCTCACTACTCCTCCACCTTCCCAGCTAGCCCAGCAGCCAATGGGAGCAACCCCCAGCTGGTCGGGAAGGGAAGTCAAGTTGCAACTCCATGTGGCACCCCCTGGTCCGGGTGGCAGGCTGTGGGCTCTGCCTGTGAGTTCCGGAGCTGAGGTTGAGGATGATGGTGACCTCCCTCTTCTCCTTCCATCTGGTGCTCACCTACCTGCTCACGTCCTGCTTTATAACTCTGTTCGCGTCTACCTCTGCCTGGGTTTCCACTGGGTCTTCGGCATGGCCATGTATGAACTCAACGGCTGCCTCTCCTTGTGCATGTTCTCAGCATCTTCCTCCTCACCCTCACCAGCCTGGACCACTGCACTCTCCCCTGCCGCTCTGTTGGGTCCCAGCATCACCCCACCGTGGCCCAGGTCAGGAAGCTGTTCGCAACTGGTCTCCTTCACCCTCAGTGCTCCCTAACTGGGTTTCCGGGAGCTCCTGGAGATGGAGGGATCAGGGTTGTCTGCACGAATAGTTACACCTTCTCTGGAGAGGGGGACAGAGCCGAGACCAGGCCTGGAGGACACGTCTCCATCTTGTTCTGTTCAGGGTGCAGTTCCTGATAGGCTTCCTGCTGCCCCTCTGCACAAACGTGGGATGCCATGGCTGGACGGGGCTGTAGATGAAGAAGAGGGGGCTGGCGCAGAGCAGGAAGCCTTTCAAAGTCATGGTAACTGCCGTGGTGTCATCCTTCGTCTGCTGGCTGCCCTACCACCTCTGCCACGGCCTGCTGCTCTACGAGAATGCATTGCTGGTGTCATTCACGAGCACCTTCCTGCTTATTTACACCCTCCTGACATGTTTCAACACTTGCTGTATCCCCGTCCTCTACATCTTTGTGGGGGAGATGTTCTGGCAGGTGCTCAGGATGTCCCTCATGACTCTGGTCAAGGCAGCTTTCATTGATGATCTTGGCAGCGAAGCACCTGAGCCCAGTGGGAAACAAGGGACAGAAGATGAGGGACCAGAACTGGAGATGGACTGAAAGTGCCTGGAGTAAGAGAACATTGGAAACTTGTCATCCCACCTGTTCCTTCATCCCTGATTGAACTAAAACGTGATGGGTTCCCGGTATTTCAATATTTTTAAACCGAGCAGTGTCCTTGGGATTCCAGGTTCCTTGTCATCTGCAGAATCCCATGTGTTCTAGGTCTCTCAATCTTTTCAACATCAATAGGTCTTTAAAGAATCTAGATTATTGTCCACCTCTAGAACCTCATTTGTTCTTGGTCTTTCTATGTTATGAAACTCAGTGTGTGTTCAGGGTTTCCAGATCACTAGCTGGTTCCAGAATCTCCTTTGTTTTAGGTCTCTCAATGTGTTCGTACCTAACTGATTCTCATGGGATCTGCATCAGCGGCTGGCTCTAGAATCTTTGTTTTATGTCTGTCAGTGTGTTCACACTCAGTAGGGTCTGTGAGTTCCGGATTCATGACTTGTTCTAGGACCCAAGTGGATTTTAGAGAGTTTTCAAACCATATAGAATCCAAGAGGTTCCAGATTCTTTGCTGGATCTAAAAATCTCATCGGGGTTCTAGATTTCCTAATGGTTTAAAATCCATTTGGCGTAGTGTATTATAGGAGAATCTGTGTATTATAATAGCATTATCTAGCTCTTCTCTAGTGCCTGTCCTCAGTAGATCTCAAAGTATTTTACCAAGGAGGTCAGTAGCAGTCTCCTGGTTATTATAAATGGGGAAAATGAGGCACGGAGTGTGGAAGTGACTGGGCCAAAATCACCCAGATGGCCAGTGGCAGAGCCAGGAATAGTACCAAGGTCTCCTGAGACCCAGCCCTGGTCGCGATCTACCCTGCCTCCCTAGACAGTGAGCTCTCTTGTGAAGGGACTCCCTTTTTGCTCTGTGTTTGTACAGAACCTTGCACAACAGGGCCTGGGGCCGGGACTGGGGCTTCCAGAACTACCTGAAATAAAATATAGTAAGTAATAATCATTGTTAGAGAGCTTATTCCTTCACTCTCCCACTTCCCTGGTCCTTCTCTCATGAACAGAGAGCAACAATACCCGAAGTCCGAAGGTGCAAACAATTCGATGTTTATTGGGGTGAACTTCCAACAAGCTTAAATCCAAGTTCCTTTTCCCTTATTTTCGAATCCCAACTTACTTCCTGTTTGCCCCTAATTTATTTAGTAATATTCTTAGTTATACCTTAACCAATCATTCTACTGAAATTTAACGAACCAATCCTAACATATGGTAACATAATTAGCTAACCATTTATATCCCACCACCTTAATTAGTTTACACCCAGCAAAATTAATTATACAGCAGACAGAAACAATCACAGAACCAGACAGAGACCGTGCAAATAAACAACAGCAAAGTGGGAACTATAATGACAAAACAATACAGAAGTGAGGATTTCACAACTACATCTCGAAAGACATAAGGGTTTCCTCGCTGTGTCTGTTGATAAGTGAGTTCTTACCAGACAGAAAACTATCAACCTAAATTTCCTTTGCATCTTCTAGGCTCTTCCCTTTCTCTGGAGGTGATAGATCGGATCACCTTCCAAACAGCCCCAGCTTGACTAGTTTGGGATGTGAGGAGGTGACCGGTCGCTTCCCAGCTTGGGGCTGCCCCTGCTGCTTAGCCTAAGAACAGGGCCTCAGACTGTCACAGGGAGAAAAGGCCCTTACACCGGCAGACAGTGATTTTGATTCTTTCTTTTATACCTCTATAAGGCATTGGTGAGTTTCCTTGCTTGTCAAGTCCCTCTGGAACACAACCAAAGCTTGGATGGGTCATTCAGTCCTTTGTTCAGAGCTGCAGTTTGCAGAGAAGTTACTCCAGAGGTCGGAAGCAGGATTGAAGAGAAAATGGAGAAGATGCAGCTGCCTTCTTATATCCTGGGTACATCCTCTGTCCCAAACACAAGTTCCCAGCCTGGGGGTATGGAGAAGCTCTTGGAGTCCCCTGCCCACAGGCATGTTCCTACAAGTCCTGCTGACTCAGAGGCGTAGCCCCGGCTTCTCTCAATGTGTTTACCGTACAGCGGATCGAACAGACTAGCCGGTGCTAATGCCAATGTCTGGGGGTTACACCGAGACACACAGCACGAGTTGGAGCTATCAATATACCACACATATTTATAACTCATAATTCAAAGATGACACATACATATAAACAAGCTTACCATATTTAGCAAATCATTCCTTTTCCACTGATACCTTCCATGGCATCTGTGGTCTGATTCATGCACATTTGTAATATCGGTATCCATAATATTGGAAGTGATCACCCACATTCCATACAGCACCTCAGTTACTAGCTTGGACGTTACCTCTTCACCACCCTGAATGTTCACGGGCAGGGGGTTTCTTTGGAGCCGCTCTTCGTTCTGCTGGCTTGCTCTCCTTACCGGCTGCTGTTAAGCTAAGCCAGAGATTCCCCACACGAAATATCCCAGTGAGCGTGTCACGTGGTGTTTGTAAATTATGTCTGAGTTGCCCCACAAAACTCACAGAATTTATGTAGTTCAAGGAAGGCCTGGGAATGATTATTTATTATTATTTTTTATTTCGGTACCGCTGGGAGCCCCAGTTCTGGCCCAGGACCCCACTGTGCTAGTCGCTTTACAATCACAGAGCAAAAAGACAGTCCCTGTCCCCCAGAGCTCACAATCTAAGGAGATGCATGGATAGAGACCTGGGGTGGGACACAGCAGGATGGGTTTCCTCCCAGTTGTGCCCCTGGATGGACCGAAGGTTCTACTGGGTGACCTTGGCCAAGAAACTTCCCCACTCTGTGTCTCAGTTTCCCCATTTGTAAAAACTGGAAGAGTGCTACTGATCTCCTTGCTAAAGTTCTTTGAGATCTACTGAGTAGAAGTACTGGAGAAGAGCTAGATGCCGCTATTGTAATATACAGACTCTTCTATAATATAGGTTTCAGAGTGGTAGCCGTGTTAGTCTGTATTAGCAAAAACAACGAGGAGTACTTGTGGCACCTGAAAGACTAACAAATATATTTGGGCATAAGCTTTCGTGGGCTAAAACCCACTTCACCTGGTGCAGGGAGTGTAAAAGAAAATGGGAAGATATATTTCTTGTAGTGACTCATCCACTCCCAGTCTTTATTCAGGCCTAATGTGATGGTGAACATCTGCACATCTACCAATGTGATATATGCCATCATGTGCCAGCAATGCCCCTCTGCCATGTACATTGGCCAAACCAGACAGTCTCTATGCAAAAGAATAAATGGACACAAATCACATGTCAAGAAGTCTAACATTCAAAAACCAGCAAGCCTCCCTGGACACTCAATAAGAGATTTAAAAGTGGCAATCCTTCAACAAAAAAACTTCAAAAAAAGACTTCAACGAGAAACTGCAGAACTGGAATTAATTTGCAAACTGGACACCATCACACTAGGCCTGAATAAAGACTGGGAGTGGATGAGTCACTACAAGAACTAAAAAAACCCAAAAAACTAATTTCCCCATGCTAATTTGCCCCTACTGTTCCTCACACCTTCTTGTTAACTGTTTGAAATGAGCCACCCTGATTACCACTACAAAAGTGCCATTGATGACCCATTGAGTTTGAAAAAATTGAGGGACCTAGAATGTATGGAGTGCTGGAGAGAGCAGGGAATCTAGAATCCAGGGACACTGCAGGGTGTTTGAACAGTGAGATACCTGGAACCCATTAGGATTTAGAACGATCAGGAATCTAGAAACAAATGGGATGCCAAATTTTCAACTCTCCCTAAGGCTGGGCATCTTCAGGCCATAACCTGTTGTCATAAATATAAAGGGAAGGGTAAACACCTTTAAAATCCCTCCTGGCCAGAGGAAAAACCCTTTCACCTGTAAAGGGTTAAGAAGCTAGGATAACCTCGCTGGCACCTGACCACAATGACCAATGAGGAGACAAGATACTTTCAAAAGATGGGGGGATGGAGAAACAAAGCCTCTCTCTGTCTGTGTGATGCTTTTGCCGGGGACAGAACAAGAATGGAGTCTTAGAACTTAGTAAGTAATCTAGCTAGATATGCGTTAGATTCTGTTTTCTTTAAATGGCTGAGAAAATAAGCTGTGCTGAATGGAATGGATATTCCTGTTTTTGTGTCTTTTTGTAACTTAAGGTTTTGCCTAGAAGGATTCTCTATGTTTTGAATCTAATTACCCTGGAAGGTATTTACCATCCTGATTTTACAGAGGTGATTCTTTTTTACCATTGATTCTTTTTTACTTTTTCTTCTATTAAAATTCTTCTTTTAAGAAACTGAATATTTTTTCATTGTTCTTAAGATTCAAGGGTTTGGGTCTGTGTTCACCTATGCAAATTGGTGAGGATTTTTATCAAACCTTCCCCAGAAAGGGGGGGTAATGTTTGGAAGGATTTTTTGGGGGGGAAAGATGTTTCCAAACGGACTCTTTCCTAATAATAATAATACTGGTTACACGTTTGGTGGTGGCAGCGAAAGTCCAAGAGCAAAAGGTAAAATAGTTTGTACCTTAGGGAAGTTTTAACCTAAGTTGGTAAAAGTAAGCTTAGGAGGTTTTCATGCAGGTCTCCACATCTGTACCCTAGAGTTCAGAGTGGGGAAGGAACCTTGACACCTGTTTTGCGTTCTCGTATCTTCCACTAGACTCGGAGGCACTGCTGCTGAGATTGTCGACAAAAGCCGCTTTGACCAGAGTGAGAAAAGATGTCCTGAAGACCTGCCAGAACTTCTCTCCCACAAAGAGATAGAGGATGGGGGTGAAGCAGGCATTGAAGCAGGACGTGAGGGTGTAAATGACCAAGAGGGTGCCCGTCGCTGACTCTGGCACCTCCTTCTTGTAGAGCTTCAAGCCGTGGTAGAGGTGGTAGGGCAGCCAGCCAAGAAAGAAGGAAAGCATAGCGGCCACCATGACTATGAAGGGCTTCCCAGCCCACGTCAGCTTCTTCTCCTTCATCTTCAGCCCAACATGGACATAGCATCCCGTGATGGTGCAGAAGGGCAGCAGGAAGCCCAGCAGGAACCGGACTGTGAAGACAGCCACGTGGACCCGTCTCCCCAGCCCCTGTGGCTCGGCTCCATTCCAGTCTCTGGAGAGGGTGTAATTGTTCATGCAGATGATTCTGCCCCCGTCCAACACCCGGGTCTCCCGGAAAGCCAGGTAGGGAGTACTGATACGGAAGGAGGCCAGCCACACGCCCACAACCAGCTTCCCAGCCCGGGGCACGGTGCGGTGATTCCGGCACCAGATGGGGTGGTGAGTGAGGGTGTAGCGGTCCAGGCTGATGAGTGTGAGAATGAAGACAGAGGAGAACATGCCCAGAGAGATGCAGGTATTGAGGATCTTGCACATGGCTGTGCCGAAGACCCAGTGTAAACCCATGAGGAGGGAGACGATGAAGAAGGGGATCAGTAGGGTGAGAAGGAGGTGAGAGGAGACCAGGGAGAGGAACCAGAGCATGGTCACTGTCTTCTTCATCTTCAGTCCCAGCACCTACATGTACAGCCCGTTCCCCACCACACCCACCAGGAAGGTGGCGAAGAGCAACACTGCAGAGGCCAGATGAGCAGAGCTCACAGCTGCTGGGGTCTGGCTGGAATTTTTCCCAGTGATTGGTGGGAGAGTCGTGTCCATGGTACCCTGGGGAGAGACAGAAGAGGGGTTGGAAGGGATGACAATAGACAGGAAATGGGACAGTGGAAGAGGAGGAGTGAAGAAATAACAGAGGGGGTTAGGAACACACTATTGGACAGGACATAGTTCGGTACGCTCTGGTCCTCCAAATATCCAGGCTGGGTATTCTCAGCAACTGGGCTATAGCCGGTGGAACTCCCTGCTACAAGGCAGAACTATGGGCCACAGAGGAGGAAAAGAGGGATAGCAGACTGGGGAGGAGTGGCGAAAGGGGGCAATCTGGTAGGTCAAATACACAGCGAAGCTGAGAATACCACATTGCTGTGATCTTGATGACGGGCTGGCTCAGAGGGGTGGGGAATAGGACACAGGGCCTTTCCTCCCTAGCAATCGCCAGCTCCAACCTGTCTCCAGGGCAGGGACTAGCTGGCTCAGGGAGGCAGGGATCGGTGCTGTTGACTCCTCGCATGCAGGAGCTGGTGATGGTGGAAGTCACTGCTACAAGCTGGAAAAAGCCGCCCCACTCCCAACCTTCTGTGCTCATCTGCCTGTCACAGGAATTCATGCTACACTCTGACTTGTGAGAGTGGGCAGGGTCCTTCTCATCCTCATTATAACACAGGAAGCCTCAAGCCACTGACCTACTTCTCTACCCCCTGGCCTTGCTGCCAGCCCTGCACAATGTATTCTACCCTAAATGACTCTCTCGGATTCTGCATCACTGGCTGGCTCTGGAATCTCACTTCTTGTAAGCCTCTCAATGTGTTCAAACTCAAAGTCTATGGGTTCTAGATTCCCAACTGGGTCTAGAACCTCAGGGTTCTTACCTCTACCTGGACAGTGCCCCCCATGGCCTTGTTAGATTGGAGTTCTTTCTCCTCTGCAGAATGGCCTAATGGTTAGAGAAGGGCGGGTGGGAGCTGGGACTCCTGGTTTCTATCCTCGGCTCTTAGAATGGGGTGCAGGGATGGGGGTCAGAACTCCTGAGCTGTGGGAGGGATGTGGGGGTCCGTTGTCTTAGAGCTTCATAAGTGGGAAACATCTCATCAGATTAAATGTGAAAAGCGGAGAAAAATTCACCCATGTCAGAGATCTCACCTCCTACTTCTGTCTGTTGAATGCTCCAGGTTAACCCCAGTGCTACCCAGTGGCAGGGAGTTTATTGGGCTAACCCCACTGACACCCAGGTGTCCAGAGGGCCCAGAGCTGGGAGCTGGAGCAGGCCAAAGCCAGCAGCTGGAGTAGTGGAGAGCAGCCAGGCCAATGGGGAGCCAGGGCTGAGCTACACCAGAGGGCCCTGGGCAGGGACAGGAGGCCTGGCAGGCCAGGATTGTAGGGGGGTCAGGACCCCGACAGGGGGGTGATGCTGGGGAGAAGGTTCCTGCCCCCAGCGCCTGAGGGCGTGTGGGCACCGCCAGAGCAAGTGTCCGACCCGCGGTGTCACCGCAGCATAGCTGGGCTTGGGACGGGTGAGGGACAGACGGTGAACTTTCCTTGCATCCCAGAGACGGCTCAGAGCCTATGCATAGAGGAGACATGGAGGGTCAAGTGGCATCCCAGAGTGGTCTGCGGAGAGGGACTCTCTCCTTCTCTCCCTGCACCTCTCCCCACTGCACGTTCGGCCGCTCTCCCAGGGATCCTTGTCGGGGTTACGAGGACTCTGTCGTGTGGGAGGGAGGACGGGGAGCCCTCGAGGGCAGGCCGGGCTCCAGCTGAAGGGAGTGGGAGCGAGGATTCAGATCCTGTCACTGTCCAATTCCACTGAGATGCTGCAGAAGCCAGGAAAGTCCCCCATAAGAGCGGGACCATTCCCCCGCTTGTATAATTTGCATCACAAACAGGATCCCATCTGTAGGATCCACCCCACTGCTTTACTGGTTGGATCTGATCAGGAGCCCTGTCATGGCTGGACTTGAAGAACCATGGGCCCAATTTGCTGAACTTCAGCGTAAATTATCAGACCAGGCTGAGGCATTACGAAAAGCTAGACCCGAGCAGAGAGAAGATTTGTCACTAGCTAAGAGAATAAGACACCCACAGACAGGAGAAGCTATGAAAGCTTCTGCTATTTATGTCCCACAGCAGCAGATGTCAAAGAATTCAGTGGGTTCCTGATTAGACCAGGTGTTATGGTGGAGGAGTGGATCCAGTCTGTGAAAGCGGCGATGCGCCTGCTAAGAGGACCTGAAGATGATCATGTTGACTTTGTAGAGGATCACCTCCAGGGCCAGGCCAAGGCCACAGTGAAGGTCATGGCAACGGCAAAAAAAAGATGTGGAAAAGGCATTTGAACTCCTCCTAGAAGTGTGTGGAGACAAGGTACCTACTGGGCCCAGACTAAAGGAGTTCTCTGAGAGAAAGCAGGAGTCCCGGGGAAACTGTCCAGGCGCATGGGTGATTCCCTCTGCTGTGACATGAGCAGGAGGCTTAAAAGAAGAGCCCGGTCAGAAGTTCCATGAACTCATGCAAGCTGCCATGACGCGGTCGGAAGAGGAAGCTCCCGTGAAAGAGACTGTGAAGCCCTCACAAAACATGGGATCAATAAACCCAAACCTGAGCTAAACAGTCTGGCTCCAGAGCAATAATGCAGCCCCAGATTCATAAACCTCTACCATGATGCACCCACAAGAGGGGGCTGAAGGCACCCGCTGGCTTATACACACATATGTTTCCGCGCGAGGAGAATGCCCGCTCGGCAAACTGAAAGTAAAAGCCAACAAGCCGGTAATGAGGCCGTCCTTTTTGTCCGGCTCTGGCTGCTGGGGATTGAGGAAAAGACAGAGCAGATCTGAACAGAGTGGAAATCAGAACGCTGAGATGGTTGCTTGGAGAGCCAAGGAAGGGCTGTGTTGGAAATGAATGTGGGAAGTAGGAAGCTGGCACCAATGAAGTAGAGGGAGTCCAGGCTTAGCCGGTTTGGCCGGGGGACATCAGAAGACGATCCAGAAAACAGAGTGTTTTAACACCCTGCGGTCAGAGGCGGCTGGAAGACCCAAAGCGAGATGGCTGGACGACACACAGAAGGATCTGATTAACCGCAGAGCTGCTACAAGGCAGACTGAAACGGAGAACTGGGGTGACCCCGTGCGTCTGGCCGTGATGCAGGCTCTCTGGGAACATCCCCTTCTTATAGCCAGGCCCCGGCTGCCATGGGAGACCCCCACGGCTCCGCTACTTCAAGACTGGGTCCCTGGGTCCAGCACGTCTCTTTCCTACCGTGGCTCCTTCGGCCGGTCCCAAAGCGTTTGCACCCCCGTTGGAGGCTGAACTGACGTTCTCCGGGGCTGTGTAGCTCCCGGCCTCTGCTGCCTAACTTCCCCACTCGGGATATTTCTCACCTAATCTCAGGGCATGGAGCAGCTTCCATATGAGGCGAGACTAAAACCATTAGGGCCGTTCAGCTTGGCACAGAGACGACTAAGGGGGTGTGACGATGTGACGCAGCAGGGAGGGGGGAGTGTTGACCTGGGAATGTGCCCTGGGGACGGGAGACCTGAGAGCCTGTCACCTGAGCCAGGAGGGGGAGGGGGAGGTGACACCTCTGCCCAGGAATGTGGATGGAGGCTGCAGCAGGGAACCTGCTCGGTGGGTTTAGTTTCAGTTTGGGGCTGGGTGGAGGAACACAGGGAACCCCAGGGCTGGGGTCTAAGCTCCCTGCTCCCCCAGAAGGACTTCACTGAGGGGTCCTGGGTGTACCCACAAGCTCTGTTTTGGACTGTGTTCCTGTTGTCCAATAAACCTTCTGTTTTACTGGCTGGCTGGGAGTCTCAGTGAATCCCAGGAAGAGGGGTGCAGGGCCTGGACTCCCCCACACTCCGTGACAACTGGTGGCAGCGGTGGGATCTACTGCACCCCGTGAACGGCGCTTCCTGCAGTAAGTGACTGGGGAACAGTAAAACGAAGGGGGATTGACGGGGACCAGGCGTGCTGAAGATTCAGAGAGAGACGGTTTCAGGGGGCGGTTAACCCCTGGGAGTGTGTGACCAGAGAGAAGGACTTTTGCAGTAACAGGGTCCCCCGGGGGATTGCAGCGAGCGGTCCCAGGGGTGGAGGAGTCTGCAGCTCGACCCTGGCAAAGAGGTGGTGACCTCAAGAAGGACTGGCACACTAGGGGCTTTTCCTGGAAACCGTGGACAGCTGCCCGGCCTGCGAGTGGCCAGCCGGGAGATGTACGCCAAACGCCTTAAGAGCGACCTGGTGGAGCTGTGCAGGCAGAGGGGGCTGCGCGTCGGGAGGTCCACCAAGGAACTGCTGATTGCCCAGCTGGAGGAGAGGGATCGCTTGGATGACCCGATCCCTGTCCCTGAGGGAAGCCGCCCGGCGGACGCAGCGTGGGCCCTGGGGCCTGACCAGGCTGGGAGGGGTCAGACTGCTGCCCAGGACACCCCGAGACCCTTCCTACCTATGCCTGGGGGAGGGGTTGTGGGAAGCCCAGCGAATACCGAGGGCCCCCTGACCCCAGCAGCCAGCAGGGGATCCTCCCAGCGGAGCTCCCCATCCCTGGAGCGGATGCGGCTGGAATGGGAGAGGGAGAGGAAAATGAGGGAGCTGGAGGATCATGAAAAACAACGTCAACATGAGGAGAAACAACGTCAACATGAGCAGGAGGAGAAGGAGAAACAACGTCAACATGAGCAGGAGGAGAAGGAGAGGGAGCGTCAGGAGAAGGAGAGGGAACGTCAGGAGAAGGAGAGGGAGCGTCAGGAGAAGGAGAGGGAACGTCAACATGAGCAGCAGGAGAAGGAGAAACAAAGACAGCATGAACTGGAGCTGGCCAGGCTGAGGAGCAGTGGGGCCCCGGCTGCGGTGAGTGAGGGGGGACCCAAGACTGCAAGGAGCTTTGATAAGTGCTTCCTGGCCCAGCGGAAGGAGGGGGAGGACATAGATAGCTTCCTGACGGCCTTTGAGAATGCCTGCGAGCTGCACAGGGTTGACCCTGCAGACAGGCTCCAGTTCCTCACCCCCTTACTGGACCCCAAAGCCGTGGAGGTCTACAGCCGGATGACAGGGGCAGAGGCAGGGGACTATGAACTGTTCAAACAGGCCCTGCTCCGTGAGTTTGGGCTGACCCCCGAGATGTACCGGAGAAGGTTCCGGAGTCAGCGTAAAACGCCTGAGGTCACCTACCTACAACTGGTCAACAGGATGCAGGGATATGCCCGCAAGTGGACAGCGGGGGCCCAAACTAAAGAGGACCTGCTTGACCTAATCGTACTGGAGCAGCTGTATGAACAGTGCCCTTCCGACCTGAGGCTGTGGCTGGTGGACAAAAAGCTCGCGAACCCCCAGCATGCAGGGCAGCTGGCCGACGAGTTTGTGAACAGTCGGTCAGGGGGTAGCCGGGAGGAGTCCCAAAAGAACAGGCCCCCCCCGATGCAGAGAGAGAGTCACCATGGGGCCTCCCAGCGGGGAAATAGGGAGAACCCCCTCCAAAGGGGAATGCCTGGCGTCGGGCCCCTCCGACCCGTTCGAGGGGACCAACGTGACCTGAGCTGCTATCACTGTGGCCAGAGAGGCCACGTACGGGCCCAGTGCCCCGGGCTCAGGGACAAACTGAGCAGACCCAACCTACCCAGGGTTAACTGGGTAGGGACTCAGCTGGACGAGGGGCAGGCGACCCAGGAAAGGGGGGCTACCAGTTTGCCACCTGCTCAGGAGGGAAGAGTACCCCCAGCCAGCCCCGCCAGAGGGCTGGAGGCTCTGGACTCAGGGTGCTCGGTTTACAGGGTGGGTGCGGGGCTGTCCCTCCGGAGAGAGTGCCTTGTTCCCCTGGAGGTGGATGGGAGGAAGGTCAATGGATACTGGGATATGGGCGCGGAGGTGACGCTGGCCCGGCCCGAGGTGGTGGCCCCAGATCGGGTGGTGCCCAACACCTACCTGACCCTGACGGGGGTGGGCGGGACCCCATTTAAGGTGCCCGTGGCAAGGGTACACCTGAAATGGGGGACCAAGGAGGGCCCCAAGGATGTGGGGGTACACCACCATTTGCCCACTGAAGTTTTGATGGGGAGAGACCTAGAGGACTGGCCAAGCGACCCCCAGACCGCCCTGGTTGTGACCCGTAGCCAGAGCCGGCGAGGGGCACTGCGACCTGACCCTGGGGAGGGTACCACACTGGAGGCGCGAGACCCTACTCGGGTGGGGAGGGAGCGCCGAGGGGCACGGCTCAGAGAGGCTGCGGCCTCAGACCTGGCCACGGAGGGGGAACCGGGCCCCATCCCTTCCCCAGCCGCTGAGTTCCAGGCCGAGTTGAGGAAAGATCCCTCCTTGCAGAAGCTCAGGGACCTGGCCGACCTCAGTGAGGGACGGACCGTGAGGAGAGGCTGCCAGGAGAGGTTCCTGTGGGAGAAGGGGTTCCTGTACCGAGAATGGGCTCCCCCAGGGGAAGGGGAGTCCTGTGGGATCAGGAGGCAGCTGGTGGTCCCCCAGAAGTACCGCCGCAAGCTCCTGTCCCTGGCCCATGACATCCCCCTCGCAGGGCACCAGGGAATCCGGCGCACCCGGCAGAGGTTGCTACAGAACTTTTACTGGCCCGGGGTCTTTACCACCGTCCGGCAGTATTGCCGATCCTGTGACCCCTGTCAGAGGGTGGGGAAGGCCCGGGACAAGGGGAAAGCGGCGTTGAGACCTTTGCCCATCATAGAGGAGCCTTTCCAGAAGGTGGCCATGGACATCGTGGGGCCTCTCAGCAAGACGACCCGGTCGGGGAAGAAATACATTCTGGTGGTGGTAGATTTCGCCACCCGCTACCCCGAGGCAGTGCCCTTAGCTTCCATTGAAGCAGACACCGTGGCAGATGCGCTCCTGACCATTTTCAGCCGAGTGGGGTTCCCCAGGGAAGTCTTGACAGACCAAGGCTCCAACTTCATGTCGGCCCTGCTCCGGTGCTTGTGGGAGAAATGTGGGGTCCGGCATGACTGGGCCTCAGCGTATCACCCCCAGTCCAATGGGCTGGTGGAGAGGTTTAACGGGACGCTAAAGATGATGCTGAAAACCTTTATGAACCAGCACCCGCAGGATTGGGACAAGTACTTACCTCACCTGCTGTTCGCGTACAGGGAGGTGCCCCAGGAGTCTACCGGATTTTCGCCTTTCGAACTGTTATATGGAAGGAGGGTGAGGGGCCCCCTGGACCTGATGAGAGACGAGTGGGAGGGGAAGGCCACTCCCGATGGAGAGTCAGTGGTGGAGTATGTCCTGACCTTCCGAGAGAGACTGGCTGAACTCATGGGCCTGGCCAGGGAGAATCTGGCCAGAGCCCAGAGGAAGCAGAAGGCCTGGTATGACCGCACGGCGTGGGCCCGTGCCTACGCCACCGGGGATCAGGTGATGGTTCTCATCCCCGTGAGAAAGAACAAACTACAGGCCGCCTGGGAGGGCCCGTTCAAGGTCGTCAAGCAGCTCAATGAGGTAAACTATGTGGTGGAGCTGTCGAACCGGGCCCACCACCGCCGGGTGTACCATGTGAATATGATGAAGCCATATTATGCCAGGGGGAATGTGGTGTTAGCTGTGTGTGGTCAGTGGGAGGAGCAGGGAGATGACCCTTTAGTAGATCTATTCCCTGGGACCAGAGCTGGTTCCCCCCTGGAAACAATCCCCCTCTCGGATCAGCTCACCCCTGCCCAGCAAGCTGAGGTCAGGGGGGTGCTGCATCCGTACCGACAGCTGTTTTCCAACCAGCCTGGACGCACTAATCTGACTGTCCACCGGGTGCAGACAGGGTCGCACCCGCCGATAAGATGCTCCCCCTTCCGAGTCACAGGGAAAACTGCTCAGGACCTGGAAAGAGAGGTCCGGGACATGCTGGCTTTGGGGGTGATCCAGCCATCGGCCAGCCCTTGGGCCTCGCCGGTGGTGCTGGTCCCCAAAAAGGATGGGTCAGTCCGGTTCTGTGTGGACTATCGGAAGCTCAATGCCATCACTGTATCGGATGCCTACCCCATGCCCAGGCCTGACGAGCTCCTAGACAAGCTGGGAGGAGCTCGGTACCTTACCACCATGGACCTTACAAAGGGCTACTGGCAAGTGCCGCTGGATGCAGATGCCCGGCTGAAATCGGCCTTTATCACCCCTCTGGGGCTCTATGAGTTTCTGACCCTGCCTTTCGGCCTCAAGGGAGCGCCGGCCACCTTCCAGCGCCTGGTGGACCAGCTCCTGAGGGGGATGGAGAGTTTTGCCGTGGCGTATATTGACGACATCTGTGTCTTTAGCCAGACCTGGGAGGACCACGTGTCCCAGGTTAGACAAGTGCTGGACCGACTCCAGGGGGCTGGGCTGACTGTCAAAGCGGAGAAGTGCAAGGTGGGGATGGCTGAAGTATCTTACCTGGGCCATCGGGTGGGGAGCGGCCGCCTAAAGCCGGAACCGGCCAAGGTGGAGGTGATCAGAGACTGGCCCGCTCCCCACACCAAAAAGCAGGTCCAAGCCTTTATTGGGATGGCAGGATACTACCGAAGATTTGTGCCCCACTTTAGCGCCATAGCCACCCCCATCACTGAGCTATGCAAGAAGGGGAAGCCAGACAAGGTGGTCTGGACCGAGCAGTGCCAGGAGGCTTTCCGGGCGCTGAAGGAGGCTCTGGTCAGTGGCCCAGTTCTAGCAAACCCAGACTTTGACAAGCCCTTTGTGGTGTTCACCGACGCCTCCGACACGGGACTGGGGGCGGTGTTAATGCAGGAGGATGAAAAGGGGGAGAGACACCCCATCGTGTACCTGAGCAAGAAGTTGCTACCCCGGGAGCAACACTACGCGGCCATCGAGAAGGAGTGCCTGGCCATGGTGTGGGCCCTCAAGAAACTAGAGCCCTATCTCTTCGGGCGACACTTCACCGTCTACACCGACCACTCTCCCCTGACCTGGCTGCACCAGATGAAAGGAGCCAACGCCAAGCTCCTGAGGTGGAGCCTGCTCCTGCAGGATTACGACATGGACGTGGTCCATGTGAAGGGAAGTGCCAACCTGATAGCGGATGCGCTGTCCCGGAGAGGGGGCCCCGAACTTCCCCAGGTCACTGGTCACAGTGACCCCGCTCAGTTCAGTCTCGAAGGGGGGAGAGATGTGACGATGTGACGCAGCAGGGAGGGGGGAGTGTTGACCTGGGAATGTGCCCTGGGGACGGGAGACCTGAGAGCCTGTCACCTGAGCCAGGAGGGGGAGGGGGAGGTGACACCTCTGCCCAGGAATGTGGATGGAGGCTGCAGCAGGGAACCTGCTCGGTGGGTTTAGTTTTCAGTTTGGGGCTGGGTGGAGGAACACAGGGAACCCCAGGGCTGGGGTCTAAGCTCCCTGCTCCCCCAGAAGGACTTCACTGAGGGGTCCTGGGTGTACCCACAAGCTCTGTTTTGGACTGTGTTCCTGTTGTCCAATAAACCTTCTGTTTTACTGGCTGGCTGAGAGTCTCAGTGAATCCCAGGAAGAGGGGTGCAGGGCCTGGACTCCCCCACACTCCGTGACAGGGGGGATGCGACAGAGGGCTAGAAAATCATGCCACGGCACGGGGAAAGTGACTAGAGAACTGCTATTTCCCCTGTCCCGCAGCACCAGAACCAGGGGTCACCCCATGAAACGAACAGGCAGCAGGTTTCATACAAACAAGAGGATGTACTTTTCCCCACAGTTTACAAGTAACCTGTGGAACTCATTGCCAGGGGATGTGAGGGTGGTCAAAAGTACAGCAGGGTTCAAAAAAGAACTAGAACTGTTCCTAGAGGATAGGATCACCCATGACAATTAGCCAAGATTGTCAGGGACACAACCCCCTGCTCTGGGTGTCCCTAAACCTCTGACTGCCAGAAGCCGGGAGGGAAAGACAGGGGTGGGTCTGACCTAAATTACTGTGTTCTGTGCATTTCCCCTGAAGTTATGGTTGTGCCAGTGTTGGGGACAGGGCACCGGACTAGCTGTGTCCGCTTTTATGTTCTTACCGGGCCTCGTGATGGTCCCACGCACGAGAATCCCATTTTCCCTCCATTGAAATAAATAAATAAAGTTCCAGAGCGTTTGGTCTCCAGTGTGTTTTATTCAGTGCAACAATATCAAGGGGATGTGATTCAGTGCAGGAGCCGAGAACGCCTGGAGGGGAGAGGGGCTGACGCAGGCTGCAGGGTATATTTCAGTGCAGTGTGGCCATTGCACCCGGGGGGGAATTAAGAGAGAAGCTTCAGCAGGAGGAGGCCAGCAAAGGCTGGGAGGAGGAACCCGGCTGGTCCTGGAGCCGCGCCCGCCGCGCCGGAGGTTGTGGTCGTTGAAGTCATCCCTGCCTCATGGGAGGTCGTGGCTGCTGGAGCCAGGCTTGTCGCGTTGGGGGCCCCGGGCCCCGGCGTCGCGTCCGTCGCGTTGGGGGCCCCGGTTCCTGGAGGCACGTCTGTCGCGTTGGGGGCCCCTGTTCCCTGAGGCACGTCCGTCGCATTGGGGGCCCCGGTTCCCGGAGGCACGTCCGTCGCGTTGGGGGCT
Source organism: Natator depressus (assembly GCF_965152275.1). Lineage (NCBI taxonomy): Eukaryota > Metazoa > Chordata > Testudines > Cheloniidae > Natator > Natator depressus. The sequence goes on from NC_134257.1 coordinate 19,310,712, forward strand.
CCGGTTCCTGGAGGCACGTCTGTCGCGTTGGGGGCCCCGGTTCCCGGAGGCACGTCCGTCGCTTTGGGGGCCCCGGTTCCCGGAGGCACGTCCGTTGCGTTGGGGGCCCTGGTTCCTGGAGGCGTGTCCGTCGCGTTGCGGGCCCCGGGTCCCAGAGGTGGGTCCATCGTGCCAGAGGCCACAGAGCCTGTCCAGGAGGGGTGACCTGGAGAGGGGGAGAGATCCATAGGGAGGCGCTGACAGACGGGCTGATGCTGCATCCCAGGCCTGCACCATTCACCCTGCACAGTGACAGGGAGCAACAGTGCCCCCCACCTGAGAGTGAGGCCGCAGGTACCCCCAGCATCCCCCAGGTACCCCCTTCCAGTACACACACCCCCCTCCAGCATCCCCCAGGTACCCCCTCCCAGTACACACACCCCCCTCAAGCATCCTCCAGATACCCCCTCCCAGTACACACCCCCTCCAGCATCCCCCAGGTATCCCCTCCCAGTACACACACCCCTCCAGCATCCCCCAGGTACCCCCTCCCAGTACACACACCCCCCCCCAGCATCCCCCAGGTATCCCCTCCCAATACACACACCCCTCCAGCATCCCCCAGGTACCCCCTCCCAGTACACACACCCCCCTCCAGCATCCCCCAGGTACCCCCTCCCAGTACACACCCCCCCCAGCATCCCCCAGGTACCCCCTCCCAGTACACACACACACCCCTCCAGCATCCCCCAGGTACCCCCACCCAGTACACACACCCACCCTCCAGCATCCCCCAGGTACCCGCACCCAATACACACACACCCCCTCCAGCATCCCCCAGGTAGGTTCCAGGCAGCGGGAGGTGCAGAGGGATGGGGCAGGAGAGGCGGAGGTGGGGGGAGGTACCTGTAACCGCGCTTGTTCTGCAGGCGTCCCCCATGCAGCAGGTGAAGCGCATCGTTATTTCCATTCCATTCCCGAAATTCACAGAGACGGGGCTGGATCTACATTGGCTGGATGTCACACAGCCCTTGAGAATGGTTTGGGTCTTCCTTCCCGCTGCACAGAAGGAGACATCTGAGATTTATTCCCCTTCCACTCACACCCCGTCGACCGCCCTGTGCCATTAGCCTTCCTTTACCCATGGGGAAACTGAGGCACAGGGAGGGGAAGTGACTCACCTGAGGTCCAGCAGGGCTAGACAAAGCAATTTCAGCACCTAAATCCAGCATTTACATCCTCAGCTCCCCACTCTCCTGCCACGGGGGAATCAGGTTCCAGGGAACGTTTAACTATTTCATACCACATGGGGCGGCTTCAACAGGGGAGACAGAGAGACCCACCCGGCTCCAGGGGGCCAGGCACGACTGTAGCAGGGGAGAGACCTGGGCTGAAGACCCCAGCCCGATTCGGGCTGAGTGGGGATTTGAACTTGGCTCCCGCAGGGTCCCGCTGAGCGTCCAACCCCTGGGGTCTCCTGGCAGCCCCTCCTCCACAGCCGTCATTAGCAAGGAAGGGCTGACCCGGTTCAGACGCCCGACTCCTGGCGAGGGGCTCCCGGCCGTGGATCCCAAGATCCAAGATCTGTGCAGCCCAGATTTAGGGGCTGAAATCCGGGTGTGAGGGGGGGGGCTTAAGCCACACTCCTCTCCTTGGCATTTCCTATTGGCTGGTTTCGGCGGCTGCCTGCTCTGCATGCTGGCTCTGGTGGATCCCATCCTCAGGTGTCTCCCTCTCCCCATGCACCGTACGGGGAGCCGGGCCCCGACCCACTGGCTGGCGAGTCGCGTGGGGGTTCGGCATCGCCATGCTGAGCCGAAGGCCCCGTTGGGGAGCCAGCCCACAGGGTCTGGCATAGGACCCAGGCGTCCTGGCTGCTTAACGGCTGCTCAGATCCATCCACCCCATGCCCTTCCCAGAGCTGGGACTAGGAGAGGACCCAGGCGTCCTGGCTCCCCAGCCTGTCTGCTGACCCAGGTTGGGTACGGCCCCTCTCACTTACCCCATGTCACTTCTGTCCGAGCGATGCCACAAATGTCTTCCCCAGCGGCGCAGGCCTCCAGGTCGCCCGTGCAGTTGGTTCCTGGTTCTTCGCAAACCTCACACTTCAGACAGGCGCCTGGAGACGGAGCGAGAACATGAGCCACCTGGATTTGTTCCTCCTTCGCCTTCCCTGGGGCTCTGCGGGGAAGCACCGGGTGCAGCGCCCCGGGGTCCCTCTTCCACCGCGCTGCCCCAGTTTGGTCCCTGGTCCCAGCTGGTTACAGGCATTTCACGCGTCTCCCTGGGTTCACTGCAGCTTTTAGTTCACCGGGCGGTTTTCCCACCTCACAAACCCCAGAGAGATCCCCAGTGGGTGTGAGCTGGTCTCGCTCTCAGCAAGTGTAAGCGGCGGAATAGTGCCGCTCTTGTGGGGAAATTTCCTGGCTTCTGCACGACCCCGGTGAAGTGGGCTAGCAAAAGGATCTGAGTCCTCGCTCCCACTTCCTTTACCCAGTGGCCTCCCTACTCTTGAGGACTCCCCTTCCCCTCTCCTGTCTGGCAGAGTCCTTGTAACCCCAACAAGGCTGGGCCCAGGATTCCTGGGGGACTCGACCCCCAACCCTGCTGTGGTCACCTAGGACAGGGGCTAGGGTGTCCCCACTCCGGGGTACTCTCTGCACTGGGCACTTCTCTGACCCACTGACCATTACATACAAGTTAAAGCAAATGCAAGTTATTTAATTGACAATTAATGTTAAAAAGAATAAGGGAAAATGGGAAAGGTGAAAGGAAACACATCACCCCGCTCTGTGGCAGGGAACATCACAAACAGCGTCTCTGGAGTGTCAGGGCAGTTCACAGTCTGCTCCTTGTAGGTCCCAGGCCCCCTGGTCCGGCCCTGGCCGTGCTGCAGGGATGCTGGGGGTCGGACACTCGCTCTCGTGGTGGCCACACGCTCTCAGGCTCTAAGCGGCAGGACCCTTCTTCCCAGTGTCGCCCCCGCCCTGTCGGTTACGATCCAAGCCTGGCCTGCAGAGCCTCTTGGCTGAGGCGTCTCCCTGGGCTGGGCCTGCTCCCCAGGGTCCCCCTCGCTCTCCCCAGCTGCTCACCGCACCCAGCTCCGGATGGCTCCAGCCCCAGCTGCACCACTCGGTCTCTGCTGCTCTGCCCCCAGCTCCCTGGGCTGCTTCTCTGGCCCCTCTGGCTCTGGGTGCTGCAGCTCCGCTCCCAGGACAGGGGCTGCTCCCTCTGGGCTGCACCTCTCGTCCCCCTGGATTTGGCCCAGCTCTGCCCCCCAGCTCAGCTCGGGCCCTGGCTTTCTCCTTAGCTCGGCCCCACTCTGTCTGTCTGACCCAGGCAAATCCAGCTCACCCGCAGGAGGGGACCTGACTCCCTGATTAGCCTGCCCGCCCTGTCATTCAGGCTGACCTGGAGCATTGGCCTCTCCCCGGTGTTCCTGGGGGCTGTCAGTCTCCGGGTCCTGATTCCCCATCCACCCTTCCCCCTTTTTAGTACTGGGAGCTAGCAATTAAAACACCCCCCCGAATGTTAGTAAGGGGGCAACAGTCCCCTTACACAAGGGCCGATTGACACCGGCCATCGAGTCCAGTGCAGCTGCGCCCCCCTAACACCGGCTGGGCCCCGGCCCCATGGACACCAGCTGGGGGTCACATCGACCTGGCCTTCATATTGCCTTGAGCTCCTGCTGCTGAAATTCAGATCCGCTGCCTGTCACACAACAGACAATCCCTGTTCGAAATGCCCTTGGCCTCCGGCCAGCTCTGAAACGTGCCCCGTCATGACACGGTTCTTGTGATTTAAACTGTAAATATTTCCTCCCATGTCCACAATTGTTTCACTCGCTGTCACGGGGACTGTGACTTCCAGCCCCCTCCTCCTCGGACACTGTCACTTGGATGCCCCCAGCTCAGGCCCCGTTATTCTCTGGCTGCTTTTCGGTTACGGTCAGGAAAAAGTTTCACCCGGCTGGCGGCTCTGAGCTGTTGGCTCGTTGGAGAAGTTAGGAAATCAGCCCCTGAAGGAACAGACCCCACTTGCAGTAAAGAGAAAGCCAGGAGCACAGGGTCTGGTGTAAGACCGGCGGTTGGACCCAAAGTCAAAGCAGAGAGTTACCAGGTCAGCGTCTGGCACAGGGTTCTCCTGAGAAGTACCAGGCACCGGGTATTCATATAAACACATTCCAGAAGGCGAGGACAGGTCCACCCCAACATAAAACTACGGTATAAATACCGCCCTGGGAGCCGGCCAGGGCCACACCGACCCCCCAGTAAAGCCAAAGGTAGGAGGACAGAGTGATGGATGGACATGGTGTGTTGGAACCAACAGGAGAAGGTGCAGGGTGGTGGCTAACCCCGTCGGGAGTGTGATACGAACTTGTTTGTATCAAGGTGTAAAAGAGAAATCACAGGGGGGCACCTTTGCCCGGCCTGGGGGGCAGCAGAAAGTCTTGCTGTTGACTGAGCTGTTAGGACCCTGTAACCACGCAGCCGGGACGCTAGGACGGTGTTTTCTCAAGCCCCTTCGCCACCGAACCGAGCCTGTGGTCTTTGTGGGTAATACCATCCAGGTCTGCTGTGCCCGGATGGCACACGGAAAGACCAGGCACGCACGCCAACTGCCAACCCCACTCACCCATCACCAGGAGAGCAGCGAGGATGCAGATGGCAAGAGAAGCCCTCATGGTGGTGGGGAAGCAGGAGATCGGCGCTGGAGGTCTCGGATGCAGCCAAATCTCTGGCCAGGGGGTTTATCCCAGATGGGCTGAAATGAGATCAGATGAGGGATTGCACATGCATGAGCCTGTCGATAAGGTGGGTGGAACCCCTGAGCCGTTTGCCACAGCTCTGGAGTAACCGCACCTCTGACCCCTTCGTGGCTGGTATGTTCGTGGCACCCACCCGGAGAAGTCAGAGACAAACCTGAAATTCTCCTGCTGGAAGGTAGCAGTGTAAGGTGACTCTGTTTCTGGGAATCCAGAACGATCACACACAAGAACCAAAAACAAAAGGGAGACAAAGCAGGCTGCTCCCTAAACAGAGGGAGACAAAGCAGGCTGCTCCCTATGGCGGAGAGAGACCACTCACCCACCTTGTTCTAGGCTGGTTCTTTGCAGGCTGCCTCTGGTCCCACACTTCCCCGCAGAGCCCCCAGCCTGCCAGCAGGACCAGGAAACTCCACTCCCCCAACCCACGCACTCTTAAAGTGAGAGCTGGCCATTACAAACAGGCCTCAATACACAACGTCCAGCTCCCTGCAAAGCCGCTCTCAGCCATGCACTACTTTTAACAGCGGAGGGATTCCAGGGCCCGGGCCAGGACAAACCCATATCCCTCTTCCAGAGCCAAATTCCCTCTGGTCCCCCTCCGCACAGCTCAGGGCCTGGGGCCCTGCACCATCACCCCATGTTCCCCAGGGGGAGGAGGAATTTTACTGGCCCCTCCCCCACGCAGAGTTGGGGTTTTGCTCCCCACACCACACAGCTGTGACACCTCCCCCACCCAGTCGGGGTCATTCATGTTGCCACAGACCATCCGGCAGCCATAGACTGGGTGAGACATTCCCCCTCCCTCCTGGGGGCAAGGACCTCTGTCCTCACCCTCGCCCACCCTCTGTGCACTGCGCTTGGGGACTTCCCACCCTTGGGGGGGGTCACGGCATTGCCAGTGCTCTGCAGCTGCCTCAGTTTCCCCACATTTAGCTGGGGGCTCAGCCACCCTCATGCGCTGTTCTGCCCCATGCTCCCTGGTAAGGGGGGGACAGAGCTGACTTTCTGGGCCCAGCTGAAGGAGTCCAAGAGTCTACGGGGGAGTCAGAGAGTCCCCTCTCCGGTGCGGCAGCTGGCGGGACTCTCACCTCACCCCACCCCTCAGTCTCAAGTAGCTGTTTGCATTCGCTGGGTAGAGAACTGGAGCACAATGGTGCTTCTCCTTTGATGCAAACCCGCCACACCCATCAGCTGCGCTGTTTGCATGCTGGCTCTTGCCTTCATCAGCATTCATACGGTGGAGGAGTGGGGGTGGGTGCTAGGACTCCTGGGTTCTATGACTGGCTCTGAGAGGGAAGTGGTGTCTAGTGGTTAGAGCCGGGGGATGGGGGACGGGACGGGACGGGACTGGGAGCCAGGACTCCTGGGTTCTCTCCCCAGCTCTGGGAGGGGAGGGGAGTCTAGTGGTTAGAGCCGGGGGCTGGCGGGGGGGGAACGGGATGGGATGGGACTGGGAGCCAGGACTACTGGGTTCTCTCCCCAGCTCGGGGAGGGGAGTCTAGTGGTGAGAGCAGGGGGGCGGGGCTGGGAGCCAGGACTCCTGGGTTCTCTCCCCAGCTCTGGGAGGAGAGGGGAGGGGAGTCTAGTGGTGAGAGCTGGGGGGGGGGGGGCTGGGAGCCAGGACTCCTGGGTTCTCTTCCCAGCTCTGGGAGGGGAATAGGGTCTAGTGCTTAGAGCACCAACAGCCGAGAGCGGTGTCACTTACCAAACGCTGCTTAGAGAGAAGTTTGCCTGGGGTGAAGTAGGTGGCTAATTCTGCGAAACAGAACGGTGCACCTGTCTCTCTCTTTTTATAGACGGGCTTGGGTAGATACTGTGAGGTAATATAGAAACAAATGGATTAGCATGATTCTTCTGGTCATGCCTATACATTCCTGTTCCCCGCGCCGACCCTGCCCACCTGTGCACACTGCCAACTTCTCCTCCCTTCTGGCCGGGAAATCCTATTTGAGCAGTTATTGCCAAACTGGGGAACGCGTACCCCTAGGGTGTACATGAGCTCTCGTCGGGGGTACATGCGAGAATCCTGTAATGGCGGATAACCATAGGAATAGTTTGACCTCTCTCTTTGGAGGGGCAGGGCCCCTGGCCAGCAGCCGCCGTTCTTTGGCCGCCTGGCTCTGAAGGCAGAGCCACCGCCCACAGCAGTGCAAAACTTCAGAGCTGGGCGAGGACTATAACAGGGTTACAAAAAGAATTAGATAAGTTCCTGGAGGACAGATCCATCCATGGCTATTAGCCGGGATGGGCAGGGATGGTGGCCCTAGCCTCTGTTTGCCAGCAGCTGGGAATGGGCAACAGGGGATGGGTCACTGGATGATTCCCTGTTCTGTTCACTCCCTCTGGGGCACCGGGCCCTGGCCACTGTTGGCAGCCAGGATCCTGGGCTAGATGGACCTTTGGTCTGACCCAGTCTGGCCGTTCTTATGCGTCTCCGCTTCCCCACGCAAAGCAACTAGAAACCTCTCCCTCAGCAAAGTTTTTGGTGCATTGAAGTGCTGGGCATGGGGAAGGATAAAGCTCTGAGGGTGGTTTTGTTCATTCCATTGACACTCATGTTAATCCCTGTATAAAAACGCAGAGCGGAAAAGAGGGACCCGGGCCTGGAGAAGAACCAGGACCCTGCAATGCATGGAGACACAACGCAATGAGCGAAGAAGGGAACTGATCCTACCATGCTGAGTAAATCAGGCCAGGGCTTTTCATCGCCTTTCTAACGACCGTGACCACAGCTGTGGTTTCAAGCTGGTTGTGAACTGGGTGTAACCTCTGCGCCTCTTCCTTCTCTCAGCCATCCCCAACTCCCACACACTGTCTCATAAATGTTATAGAAGCACAGAGCTGGATTCCTGCCCCCAACCTAGAGATCACATCAGATTTCATAAATGGAACTCTGAAAACCTCAAAGATCTTAGAGCTATAAAACTTTTGGGGGGAAATTGCGGGGGGGAGGGGAGGATGGATTTCAGCTAAAAATGAAAATTGTTCAGATGAAAATAAAAAATAAGAGCTGAAAATGGTCTTAAAACTGGCTCAGTTTTGGCTACAAACTGCTACTAAGTAAACAATTATTGGCCTAAAAGGGAATCATTTTCCACCAAAACCCCCAAATCTTTTGACCCCAAACTATGAAAACACAAACTCTGGTCAGCAAAAAATGGCCGTGGGCATTACGGGGAGGGATGGGAGCAGGATTAGCGAAATTATTCCCCCTCCAGCACAAACAGGAACCCCCCCAGCCGGCAGCTGCTGCTCTCTGGCCGCCCAGCTCTGAAGTTCGGCGCTGCTCAGACAGGTGTACGTGGTAGACTACGTTACCTGGAAATGGGTACACAGCCGGAAAAGTTGGAAAACCGCTGAATTAGAGGAATGAGTGAAACCAGCTCCCCTTCGAAGACTTGGGGTGGCAATGTGGGGTAACAGGTCAGACATGGGACAAGGAGGCAGGAATCCTGGGCTCTGTTCCCAGAGCCATGCCGATCAAGGGCAGGGCCCTTGGGTCCTACTCCTGTCCTTGGGGAAGCGGGATTCAGTGGTGAGAGAAGTGGGGCTGGGAACCAGGACGTCTGGGTTCTATAGAGTGGACAGTGGGGCACAGTCAAGTAGGGTTGGGTGGGCCTTGGAAATCTGGGTTCCATAAGGATGTGGGGTCTAGTGGGTTAACGCAGGAGGAAGAGGGCCTGCAGGTCAGGACTCCTGGGTTCCATTGAGAAGTGATGGAGGGGCTATTGGTTAAAACTGGTTGTCGGGACTCCTGGGTTCTCTCCCCAGCTCTGGGAGGAGAGTGGGTTCTGGTAGGTTAGTGCAGGAGGACTGGAAACCAGGACTCCTGGGTTCTCTTCCCAGCTCCATCAATGACTCTGTGTCCTTGGGAAAGACACAGGGCCTGTCTCTCCTTTTCGTTATAACAATATTGCCAACCTCCACCAGATCTCGTAATAACCTTTGCAAAGTTCTTGGTACATTGAAGGGCTGGGCACGGGGATGGCTAAAGCTCTGAGGGTGTTTTTGGTCCTTTTCCACCTTCATTCCATTGACACTCATGTTAATCCCTGTTTAAATGCAGATTGGATTAGAGGAACCTAGGCATGAAGAAGAACCAGGGCCCTGCAAAGCAGTCGATATTCTACCAGGCTGGCACCTGGCAAAATCATTCCAGGGGTTTCCATCACCTTCCTAATGACCTTGACAAAAGCTCTGGTTTCAAGCTGTCTGTAAATTGGGTGTAGTCTCTGTTTCTCTTCCTTCTGTCGGTCACCCAAACTCTCTCACACTATGTCATAAATGTTCCGCAAGAATAGAATTGGATTCCCGCCCCCCCAACCCAGAGGAAATATCAGATTTCATTTAAAAAAAATGAAAAGCTCAAAAATCTGAGAGTCATAAAACTTTTGGTGGGAAGGTGCAGGGGGAGGGGGATTATTTCAGCCTAGGTGAGCACTGAATTGCCATAATCCAGCCCCATGTGAGACTTTAGGCCCAAACCTTTGCTGGCAGAATAAATATTTGGGGATCCCACTACTCACACCAATGCTTCTCCTGGAGAGCATTGTCACTGCCTCATTGTCCTTCCAAGTGGGGGAAGGGAAGGGTTACAGCATGGGGGGGTGGAACCACTGTCATAAGGCACCAGACCGCAACCCACAGAGTGGGCGCATGGGGCGAACGTGGGAATGCATTCAGGGGAAATTCTAGGTGGGGAAACTGGAACACACCCGGTGACCACCATGCATTTGTGGGGCTGCTATGGGATTGTTCCAAAGGGGTATCTCTTCTTGGTGGAAGCTGCCAGCCAAACTAGGAAAGACCGTGACAAACAGCCTTTGATATTAATACAGCTACGCCTTAGATTAAAACCAACAAATCTAGGGTGTGGAACAGAATGTCTAAATCAGCTTTGCAGTCAGGGCTCCTGGGTTCTTCTCCTGCTTCCAGGAGGGGTGTGGTGGGTAATGAGTTAAAGGAAAAGGAGCCAGGAGGCCTGGTTTCTATTCATGGCACCAAGAAGGGAGTGGGGACTAGCAGTTGGGGAAATGAAGTCAGAACTCCTGGGTTCTGTCCCGAGCTCTGGGAAGCAGTGGGCTCGAAGGGTTAAATCATGACCCATGCTGCATCCCAGTGATATCTGCACTGCCCCTTTGCTGTTGTCCTGGGGCGGGGAGATGCCGCGAGGTGGGTGACATTTATGTTGCACTTTAAAAGACATCTGCCCGTCTGCAGGGGAGCAGCAGGATGAGACGCAGAGAAGCCCTGGGCCCAAGCAATGGTGGAAAAGCAAATTGTGGGGCTGGATGAGGGGGTGGCAGCTGCTGATGAGCCGATGGGTGGTCCAGCAAACAAATCACATCAACTCCAAGCAAACAGCTACCATTTCCTAAGGGTGAAAGCCAGCCTGTAGCGAGGAGGTGTGGAGGAGTTATACTGGAATGCCCTGAATATGAGATTTGGACCTTGGACTATAAGCTATGAACTGAATTCTAAAGGAACTCTTTGCAACTACAAAGCTCACCATCTCTGCTGTGAATCTGCACCTCAATGGATTGAACTCGTGTCTGTCGGTACATTGATCTTTTAACCAGACTCTCTCTCTTTTCTTTTTTAATAAAATTTAGTTTAGTTAATAAGAATTGGCTGTACCGTGTATTTGGATGAGATCTGGAACATTCAGTAACCTGGGAGGTGACGTGTCCGATCCTTTGGGCTTGGTAGAACCCGTTCTTTTATATGATGAAATAAGATTTTCAGAAATCATCATATTTGATGTGGGTACCTGGATGGAGGCCTGAGGCTGGATCACTTTAAGGGAACTGTGTTATTTGAGCTTCTGAGTAACCAGGAAGGTAATAAAGAAGCTGGTTTATGCTGGCTTGGTGAATCTAAGCGTTGGACTATTCACTAGCTTTATGGGGATTGTCTGCCCCATTCTTTGCAGTTCACCCTAATTGAGTGACCACAGCTGGCCCTCACTGGGATCCCGGTCACAGTCAAGGAGACATGAGCGTAAATCCACTTGCCGGGAGCGGTAGCTGGTTGGGATTCACTCATATTGGGCCATATGAACACAGAGACCCCCTGGGAGCCTCCGAAGACTTGATTAGTCTTGCACGCACTCCACGAAGAGCAGCCCCTGGCTGAGGAATTAGCCACTGGAAAATTTTCAAGCAGCTCTATTAGAAATTTTTTTTTTAATGAAAGCTGAAATTTTCACCTAATCCCGTGACTCCTGGAGCAGGGTCTCTAACACAGCACCAAATATTAGTGGTGCTGATGTAAGCAGAGTCAGGATGGGCTCCACCCTGACATCTGGTGGTGAGGTGTGGCAAGTTGTGGAAGAGAACTTCAGGGGCTGATCTTATTTGCATAGGCACACCCACCCCGCCTAGAATGAGGCCATAGCTGTCCAAATGGTCACTTTGGCTGCTGTGGGATCCCCAGTGTCTCTGTTATTGGGACAGGAAGAATAAATTGTTATTACCCTGATTATGTGAATCAAGGACAGTGGAACTGCACTTGGCCTTTTGTTATGATGGAGGGACTCGCCATCAACTAAGTAGCACTCGCTAGGCAAGGGACATGGGTTCCAAAACTCTATGAATGGAGAGAGGTTGGGGACAGGTATGAATATTTGGTGGCATGGGCCCCTGGGTGAGGGCCTTACATGATAATTGCACTTCCTCCTCTCTCCACTATGGAATATCAGAGCTAATTTTGATTTTATTAGGAGTCTAGCTACAGGCTGCTGAGCTGAATTCTCTTTGGGCCAATGGTGCACCAGCCCTGGGGCTCCCCTGCTGCAAGCTGAAATCACAACAGAGCTAAACTTACTAAGAGCTGAAATCACTGAGTGTTGTGTTAAGTAGTGGGGGAGCCTGAAGCTATATGGTGGAGCAGTTTGCAGGATGCCTGGAGCAGCTCATGGGGCAGCTGGCAGAGCGGAGCCCCATGGATGGGGGGGCCATCAGCTTTGGACCGCGTAAGGTGCCCCTTAACTCTCCCCCCCCCATCTCCACCCAGGTTGGGACGTAAAACTCTGCAGATAAACTTTCCATCTCTGGGGCTGCCCTGACCAGGGACAGAGACTTTGGGATCGTTGGACTTTTGGGATTTTGGGTGATTTTGGGTTGCTGAACTCAAGAACCAAAGGGAAAGGACATGCCCCAATTTGCTTGGGGTGGGTTTTTTGCTCATGGGTGGTGTTATGAATCCTGTTGGTGGTGTTCCCCCAACATAATGCCACATTGTTTCTCTCTGTTATTAAAAGGCTTTTTGCTACACTCAGACTCTGTGCTTGAGAGAGGGGAAGCATTGCCTCTTGGAGGCGCCCAGCGGGGGTGGTATAGATTTGTCCCAGGTCACTGGGTGGGGGCTCGAGCCGGTTTTGCATTGTGTCATTGGAATGGATCCACTAGATACTGACCCCAGCCCTTGTTGCTGCCAACTCTGACGGGCGGAAGGGTTACACTGGCAACGCTGGAATCTTTGCAGTTGTCTCTTGGCCTTTGCTCTTCCTCTCTGCAGAGAAAAGCGATGGAGGAAACCACAAACTAGTCCTCTTGGCTTCCTGCCTCCTCCTCATGGCAGCGGCAGTTGACCTCCTAGTGCCTCGGTTCCCCATAGCCCACGGGGATCAACTCTGAGCAGCCACGTGCCTTGGGTGGTCACCTCCACTTTCCTAGCTCTCTCTGCTATTTAGAGGGGCTTAATTGCTCCTTGCACTGAGCCTGAAGGCAGGTGCTTGCCACAGCCATCGGCTTTCATGAGGTCTGTGGCTGTCTTTGCACCCAAGAGTCACCCATTGGCAGCCCTTAGCAACCTTCAGCATAACAACACGTAAATAGTGAATAGGGGGTACTCCAGAATATCGTTCGGGCAGGCAAGGCGTCACCAGGTGGTGCTGTTACACTTAGCCTGGGCAGGACTTTTTCTGATTGTGGAGCAAGTTTTGTCTTGTGGGGAGATGTGCTGGGGTTTTGCTAGTTCTTGGGGGGTGGGGGGGGGGAATTGTGCAAGGTTTTTGTGTGGAGGGAAGTGTGCAAACAGCAGGTGTGTTTGCTGTGCCCTGCAGCCTCTGATCGGAGTCAGTTCTGGAGGCAGAGTTGCTCCCTGAAGCACGGGTGTTTGTCAGAGACACATGAAAGCGGAGGAGACATGGTCAGAGCTGGTACACACGAACACACACGCATGCACGGACGCTCTTGGGCGATTGCATCTCTGGTCATGCTTTATTCAGAGGAGTTTGAAATGCACAGGGGGGCTCGGACCTTTTCTGGAATCTCTGGGGAGCTGGGAGCCAGGACTCCTGGGTTCTATCCCCAGCTCTGGGAGGTGAGTGGGGGCTAGTGGTTAGAGCGGGGGAGGGGGGAGGGCTGTGAGTCAGGAGTCCGGGGTTCTGTTCCCTCACAGGGATCTTTGAAAGCTGGGGGAGAAGCTGTGAGGGGATATTAATAATGCACAGCACTTTGCTCCAAACTCCAGCGGAATTAGCACAGAGTCCCCTCCTGGCAGCATCAGACTCTGTCTCAAGCCCCTGCCCATCCAGGGATCCCAAAGACCTTTGCAAGGGAAGGTCACCATTGTCATCCCCCTTACAGAGAGGGGGAAACTGAGGCACAGCCGGGGGCAGGGAAGGGCAGAGCATGCCGGTTATACTGAGACACTAATGGCCTGTGGGGCAGCCAGTCACGCAGATGGGGCATCAGCAGAGGAATAGCCCCAGAAGGGCAGAGAGGAAAAGGGAGGCCCAGGGGACGATGCTGCCCAGGGTGAAGGGGTCCCAGGCCAGAGTCCGGGTGGCACTGCTGGGCTGCGCTTTGGGCGCCGGGCTGCACTGGACCTTGGTCAGTTCGTAGGTGAACACCCCCGATTCCAGCGTCTTGATGCCGCAGGCTGCCTGGGTAGCGCAGCCCCGGGCTGCAAACGGGATCGCGACTCCACCTGTGTGGGGAAACCAGAGCCGATCAGACGCGGCTCAGCCTAAGCCCCTTCTGTGATGCCATGATCGGGCCCCGGGTGGTTCTCCAGGGACCTCGTCTCCAAGCCTAAGCGGCCTTGGGGTAGCTCCCAACCCGGTTCATAAATTCTCAGGCCAGGAAGGACCCCTGTGATCAGCGAAGGTGGCGTCCTGGGTAGTGTAGGCCACTGGACTTTAAAGCCAGGTTTTCCACACCTTGGATCATTCTCATGGCTCTTCTCTGACCCCCCCCCACACACACACACCACCACCCCAACACACACCCACACGCTGCAATTTACCACCATGTTCCCCGACACCAGCACTGCACACAGGATTCCAGCAGCGGTGCAACCAGTATCAAGCATGGAGGTAAAATAAACCTTGGGGTGTTGGGGGAACCCTGCTTTTCTTCCTGCGCGGTCCTCAAGATGCACCCACTCTTCTTTGCAAGAGGCCCTGGCCTCTGAATCGTTATCACTGGCCCAGCAAAGGGAGGTCCTGCACGCCACGTGACGGCATCTCTGCTATGGCAAAGAGGGCCATGCAGAGCCCCTGACCTGGGGTACCCAGGTATGGGGGGCACTTGGAATAAGGGGGAGTTGCAGGGAGTCCCTGGGGCACAGGGGGTTCTTAGGGGGTGCAGTGTGCTCATCCTACAGAGGCAATGAAGCGACTGACCCTCCGGGAAGATGTTTCACCTAGTTGGACAAGCTTGCCGTCTGTTTTTTTCATGCAGTATCTTTCTAGGGCAGCTGTGGTAGGCAGCAGGAGAAATTGCTCTCTGCATGAATCTCTGACTTCAAAAATATTCCCTGAGAACCCTTGGAGTTTGAACAGAGATTAAGGGGACAGCCTGCATGCTGTTTGCATCCACCTCTGTTCCAGGACTGGCAGAGACAGTGTAAACAAGCAAACTGCCCTAAGGAAATACTAGACTTTGCCCCACGGATTTCTCCTCCAGTGGGAAACTGACCTACAAGGCCACAGAATTCTGCTGCTGCTCAGCAAAGGGGGTAAAATATTTTTACCCCTTTTGACCAGAGCGGTTCACCAAAAATATGCAAAGGGACTCCAAGTCTTGCTGGAATGTGCAGGGGGGCTGGGAGCCAGGACTCCTGGGTTCTTTCCCTGGCTCTGGAGGGGAGTGGGGTCTAGTGATGAGAACAAGGGAGCAGGGAGCCAGGACTGTCCCTTGCTCTAGATGGGGAATGGGATCTAGTGGTTAGAGCGGGGGCCTGGGAGCCAGGACATGTAGGTTCTATCCCTAGCTCTGAGAAGGACGTGGGGTCTAGTGGTTAGAGAGGGCTGGGAACCAGGACACCGGGGTTCTGTCCTTGGTTCTGGGAGGAAAGTGGGGGCAGTGAGTTAGAGTGGGGAGGGCTGGGAGCCAGGACACCTGGGTTCTATCCCTGGCTCGCGTAGGGGAGTATAGTGGTTAGAGTAGGTGGGTCTGGGAGCCAGGACTCCTGGGTTCTCCTCCTGGCTCTGGGAAGGGTGCAGGCCCTAGTGGTTAGAGCAGGGGGGGCTGGGAGCCAGGACTCCTGGGTTCTCCCCCTGGCTCTGGGAAGGGTGCGGGGCCTAGTGGTTAGAGCAGGGGGGGCCTGGGAGCCAGGACAGAGCCCGATGATGCAGCTTTTCCTTTTGACCAACGGCCTCTTTGGTTTCGGCTGTTGCTAAGCAAAGGGGCGTCCCCGGCTCCCTGGCTCAGCCGGCCCGGAAGAGCCCCAGGACCCCCCCCCCGACTCCCTGGGGGTTTAACCCTCCCCGGAGCAGCGGAAGCCGCACCTTGCGCCAGCGTCCCGACGACGTCAGCACATCGGTTGGCGCCTCCCGTGCAGTGCAGGGCCCCGTCGCTCTCGCAGCTCTCGAAGCCCGGCGCGTAGCAGGCCGGGCACTGCAGCCCGTTGCGGACGCTGCTGATGGCCAGCCCTGAAAGGCAGCGGGAGAAAGAAGGTTTTGCTCCGGGAAGAAACCGTGGCCGGAGAACGAAGGATGGGCAGGACCCTCCCGGGCCATCCACCCGGCACATCGTCCCGCTCAGCCAGCCAGCTCCCCCACTCCTCCAGCGGGCAGCTGTCCCGCCACCCCTCTCCTCTGGCGGCTAGAAACATCCTGACTTCCAGCCTCGGTCGCTTCCCGGCCTGTGTGTTCCCGCGCCTGCCTCCCCCACCAACTTCCATTGCTCTTGTCCCTCGGGGCTGCTTCCCCGCGTCGTGTCCTGGGGCACACGCCGGACCAGTCAGGGCTGGCGTCTGCCTTGCTCCTTTCGAGAGACAAAACCCAGCAGTTCCCAGGGGCTTCAACCCGCCTCGCTGGAAGGACCCATCTTTCTCCGCTTGCAGGAGCTCCAGTCCGCTGGGGCCTGTCGAGCGACGGAGGCCGAGATGGGTGCTTCACCCAAAGGGATTGAAGAAAAGGTGTCGGTAAGAAATGGACCTCGAACCAAAGCAGTGGCTGGTTGAGTCTGAGCCATTCAAAAGTGTCTTTTTAGGTCCATTTCTTTGTCACCCTTCCTAACTCCAGTCCTGCTCCTTGTCCGCATCGCCTAGGTCCTCTTGTTAAGAAACCGGTTTGACTTTTTCACCTAAATCCGAGGTTTGCAACCTCTTCATTTGCGGGCCCCTAAAGAATTCTGAATGGAGATGCGGACTCCTTTGGAAATCCTAGACATCGTCTGTGGCCCCCCCGCAGGCGTCCGCGGACCACAGGTTGAAAACCACTGATCTCAGCCCACCCGGGGCTGCTTTTGAACAGAAGCGATGATGAACTGCCGGTACCAGGGCGAGCTGCTGGGTCTCTTTAAAGGAGCAAACAAAGCGGATTGTGCCTCTGACTGGCTCAGAAAAGGGCCGGACTTTGCAGCGCTGGGGAAATCCGGGACTGGGAGGTGTGGGTTGGGGTCACCTCTGCAATCAGCAGCCACGGAGGGGAGGGGACCAGGGGCAGAGTTTCCCAGCCCACAGACACTTGAGGGACTGCAGGCTGCAGGCATCTGGGCTGACGTAGAGCATTTTAAGGCACCCATGGTTACAGGGCGGGCAGTGACCCCTTACTGGTCCAGTTTGCACCCCAGAAGACGCCCCCTGAGAGCAATCAGGTCTCCTCTCAGCCTGCATTATCCCAGGCTAAACAAACCAAGCTCTCTCGCTCATAAGACTGGGTCCCCATGTCTCTGATCAGCCCAGAAGCCCTGCTCTGCACCTGGCCCACTTTGAATTCATCTGCCTTGAAGGTGGGGGACCACAGTATCCAAGGAAAGGTCTTACCAGGACAAAGGCATTAAAACTTCCCTCTCTCCCCTGGACATGTCTCATCCCCACTTGCTTCCCATGAAAAATGACCTCCCCCTCAACCGCACGCTTGCCCCAGGGTCTTCAGCAATCTCCTGGCTTTTCCCCGAGGCCGGGAATAGCAGCCCCTTGGCGGTTTGGGGTTTGACCCAGGTGCTTCCCTGCGCCTGCAAATCCGACCCGCCACCGGGGCACGTACTGGAGGGCGTGGACTCAGCGTTGCAGTCATCGGTCTTGCAAATTTCCGACTGGATCTCCACGGCCACCGTGGCCCCGAAGTAAAAAGCCAGGAAGCCCGTGAGGTTCTGGCGGGAGCTGGCGCAGGACTGGTATGTGCCCGAGTTCTCCGCGCCTGTTGGAAAGGCAGGGAAGCGAGAAGGGGACGTCACGTGCCGGTTACACCGACGGAGCCACCGTGCCCGCACGGTCCCCGCTAAATATCGGCATGAGCAGATCCTCAGAGGCGGGTCTCCCACAGCCAGGTGAGGGCGCTAACCACCGGGCAACACAGCCAACTTCTCCCCAGCCCCGGGACCATTCCGCTCGCCGCCCCCAACAGAGCAGCTCCGAGAGCAGAGATTAGATGGGCCTGGGGGTCTCCCTTGTTTCTTTCCCAACGAGAAATGCTTGGCCTGACTTGGGATCGCACCTCCAGGGGAGAGATCATCCCAGGCAGAGAGAGGGGCCTCCCGCCCAAGGCCCCGACCTAGGAGAGTCGGGCACCCCAGCGGATTTGGGCCCTGAACCCCAGCCTTTCCCTCTGTATTTTTTTCCTTGGCTCCTCACTCAGCAGGACGGCCACTGAGCCGCGGCTCGTTCCAGGATGCACCCCCCTCCCCTTGCCACCTTATAACCATCACCAGCCGTCTCTGTAGGAACGCAGGGCTGGAAGCAGTGGGGGGTCCGTCCCGTGGTGCCCTCCTTGCTAGGCTCAATTCCAGGGCCCAGACTGGCATTGCCCCCCCAAACCATGGGAGGGGTGTGGCATCATCCCACTGGGCGGGGCTGCCGTCCCTGGGCCATCACGCTGAGCGGGATGGGCACTTCCCTTTGGCTGTCATATCGTCCCTGGTGACAAGAAACTGAGTGCCCAGGTCTGGGGGGCCCCTCGCTGCCGGGGCCCCCCCTGCGATCACCTGGCGAGTGCCCCGTGCCACCGCTAGTTGGAAGGGACCTCGAGAGGGCATCCAGTCCAGCACCCGGCGCTGAGGGCAGACCAAGGCGACCGAGACCAGCCCTGGCGGGCGTTCGTCCAACCTGGTCGGAAAACGTCCGCTGATGGGGACCCCACGACTGCCCTTGGGAGCCGATTCCAGCCCACCCACCCCCCTCGCTCCCCGCTGCCTTTCAGGGCTGGATTCCGCTGGCTGCATTCAGACACACGCCAGCTAGGAAGCCTCGTGGCAAACGCGCCCAAGAGCAGGGTTCCCGCCGCACGGGCGCGTCCCGCAGCCGCCGCGAGGGGACTCACCGAGCGTGTTGTGCTCTCGAACGATGATGCAGGCATCCTGGGGCGGGGAGCAGGTCTGGGGGGCCGGGTGGCAGCTTTGTCCAGTTTTGCAATAGAAACAGGCCAGAGGCATCCCTGAAAAGAGAGATGGGGTGGGAGGGGGCCGCGGGGGGGAGAAACTCATCTTTGTACCCAACCAACGTCTGGCTTCCCAATTTTGGGGAGACTCTTATCCTTCCTGGGCCCTGTCCACGCTACAGCCGTTACAGGAGCACGGCTCACGGTGCCGCGGCGTGGCACCGCAGCGTAGATGCTTCCTACCTTGGAAGAAGGGGCTGTGACAAAGTGGGCACGTTCCGCCACGTTTTTATGAAGCCGATGCGTGCCTCAGTTTCCCCCGGACTTGGCACTGCTACCCAGTGGCCCGGGAGAAAGGCTGAGTGTGCAAAAGCCCTTGTAAGTGTGCAATAGCCCCGCTCACCTACAGCCACCCTTGCTCAAGGGGACGCTATGCCATGCCAGGGCTGAGGAGCGGAAGAAACCACCAAGGGGCTGCGACGTCTCCTGCATTCCCCCGATAATAACCCACAAATGTTACCCCAACGGGTCCCGACGGCGGCGGAAAATTTCCCATCCCGGCTATTCGTGGATGGCAAATGGACCTTGGCAAAGGGATGAATATTCTGACGTCACCCCCCGCCCCCCCGATTGCCTGGGGGCCCAGATGACCCAGCCGCCCCAGAAACCGAGGCCAGGGGCAGCCAGGAAAGCAGAGGACGGAGCAGTTCTTACAAAACAGGGGTGCATCGACATAGCTTTCACCATCATCGGCAGCCGTTTGCTTCGGGCCCCTTTCCCCATGAGTTCTCCGTGCACCGGTCTCTTCACAGAGGCTCTGACCGTTGCCTGCACGTGGCACCATCTTGCCCCAGGAGCCGTGGGTCAGACCCAGCTCTGCCACCATCTCTAGGGCTTGCGGCTAAGTGACCCCTTCTGCTGTGTGTCACCTCTCGCCCCCCGGCCCTCCTGGAGTGCGCGGGGTCCGACTCATATAGCCTTCAGGCTCCGCCCACTGCCCGCAGCCTCGGCAGCGATTGGTGGTTGATCAGAGCCAGCTGGGCCTCACCTCCACCTGATTGGCTGGGCTTGTTCCCCACCCACAGCCCATTGGGTAGCGGGGGGCGTTATTTTGTCTTTGTTTTTCCCCGCCCACACGACAGTGCACTCTGCCACACCCCGCCCACAGCCGAAACGCTGAACGGCCAGAAACGGAATTGATTTCGGGGGCCAAAAACGGTCATATTCGAAGCCAGAAATGGCACCTGGTGCATCATGGGAGGTGAAATTCAGTTGTCTCCTGCTCCCATTCTCCTGCCTGGGCTACAGGTCTCATGATGCACCCAGCTCCCAGCCCCCCTGCCCTAACTACTAGACCCCATTCCCCTCCCAGAGCCAAAGAGAGACCCAGGAATCCTGGCTCCCAGCCCCCCTGCCCTAACCACTAGGCCCCACTCCCCTCCCAGAGCCAGAGAGAGAACCCAGGAATCCTGGCTCCCAGCCACCCTGCACTAACCACTAGACGCCATTCCCCTCTGAGACCTGAGAATAGAACCCAGGAGTCCTGCCCTGCCCTAACTACAAGACTCCATTCCCCTCCCAGAGCCAGAGAGAGAACCCAGGAGTCCTGGCTCCTAGACCCCCTTCTCTAACCCACTAAACCCCATTCCCGTCCTACAGTGGGGCGGGGGGGGGGGAACCGAGGAGTCCTGTCTCCCAACTGGCCCTTCTCTAACCACTAGACCCTACTTCCTACCCAGATCCAGGACTAGAACCCAGAAATCCTGGCCTCCTCTCTCCTCCCAGAGCTGGGGAGAGAACCCAGGAGTCCTGGCTCCCAGCCCGCCCGGCTCTAACCAATAGACCCACCTCCCCTCCTAGAAGGAGCACAAGGTCCCTGAACTACAGCTCCCACGAGGCACCGTGGCAGCGTTTCTGGATTGAAATTTTGTATGTTTCGATTTTCCCTGGACAGCTTGAAATGTTAGCTGGGGGAACCCCCTTCCGCCCGCCCATTTTCCAACCGACCTGGGGTTCGGGGGTGTCTCATCCGCAGAACACAGGGAGCTCCGCTAGAGGGCTTACAGGCTCTTTAAAATGGGACCACCCCCCTCCTGCACGCTACGGGGTGCCCTGCCCCCCCAGGCTGCCGCCTCCACCGCCGGCGACTCACCCGTTCTGTTCGGAGCGGCCGCGGTCGCCTGGAGAGCGGCGAGGACACAGAAGGTGAGGAGCGCTTTCGTCATGACGGAGGAGAGCACGGGGTCGTGATCGGCGCTGAGTGGGGCCTGCAGGACAGCAAGGGCCGACAGGCCAGGTGGTTAGCAGGCAGGGGCCAGGGCTGGGAGCCAGGACTCCTGGGTTCTAGCCCCGTCTCAGCCACGGACCTGTTGCGTGGGAGCTAGGACCGATCAGGTCTCTGAGCCTCGGGGGTCTGAACCTGAGAGTTAGAATGTGGCCGGGACTAGAAAGAAAATGAAACGAGTTAAGTCCACTAGGAGATATATCAGCATGGCCAGAGTGGGTCAGAGCAAAGATTCATCCAGCCCAGAGTCCTGTGTCTGGCCCTGGCCGGTGCCAGGTGCTTCAGAGGGAATGAACAGGGCAATTATCAAGGGATCCAGCCCCTGGCGTCCGGTCCCAGCTTCTGATGTCGGAGGCTCAGGGACCCCCAGGGCAGGGGGATGCGTCCCTGACCAGCTCCAGGAACTGATCTCTTCTGAACCCAGTTATACTTCTGGGTTTCACAACATCCCCATGGGCACCATTTAGGGACGGCAAGGGGGGCTTCCGTCCCCCCACCCCCCGAGTTTCCTACCACAGCGGGGTGCAAACAGGAAAACGAACCGCTGCTCCAGGCTCTCGCCGGAGGAAGCCGCAGCCCTTAGCTGAGTCTGAGTGGAGCTGTCTGCATGGCTCTGTCCACCCCCACCCTGAGCAGAGCCCCCTCCGGCTGGGCGGCTGAGAGCCTGGGCGCCCATCAGCCCCCCCCTCCGCCCCCGCCAGCCCCCGCAGCCAGCATCAGCGCTAGCAGCCCCGGCACCAGAGGGCACTCAAAGCCCTTCCTGTGGGGAAATAGCTCCTCCTTCCCCCGCTGGTGGGATGGGAGCCAGGGGAGGGCAAGTCCTGGCCAGCCTTGGCCCAGAGAAGGGACCTGGTGCGTGCTGATCTCCATGAGTCTCCCCCACAAAGCCAGGCTGTTTTATTTCCACTGTCACCGTCGGTGCTGCCCTGAGACTTTCAGTCTCTTATGATGGAAACCAGAGGACGTTATTGTCCGTACCTCGGCGTCTCCATCAGCAAATACAAATGGTTTCTTTCTTCAATTATTCTACGGACCCAGGGACTTTTTCACCGTTCCTGGGAGGCTCTTAATCGTACCAGTTTGTTACAGCCTGGGAATAGATCTCTTTCCTAACTTCCTTAATATCTGAGTACGGCCTAGATATGACATTGCTTAGAGGGCAAATTTTCTTGATAACATTTAACACGTCTCGTGTCAGATTGTATTTTCATTAT
Organism: Natator depressus; assembly: GCF_965152275.1. NCBI lineage: Eukaryota > Metazoa > Chordata > Testudines > Cheloniidae > Natator > Natator depressus. The sequence goes on from NC_134257.1 coordinate 19,332,728, forward strand.
GGCACGTTGAGAATCATCCAGTTGGGTCACTGTAGGTACATACTCAGGATTCCTACAGTACATTATAAAACAACAGTTTCCAGAGGCTACAACAGGCTTTTAGATCAGTCCTTTGTAAATCTAAGTTCAATTTATGCATTCGTTTTTATGATTTTAATCTTTACACCTTGAGTTCCTTGAACTGGAGGGTGTTTCATTTGTGCTGGAGAATGCATTGTATAAATATATTACAATGTTTAAGACTTTATTTCTAGTTACTGAGTAACTTAATAAGAAAAGAAAAGAGATCACCATTGTAAAAAGCGATGGACTTCAGAAAAGCAGACTTTGACAACCTCAGGGAACTGATGGGCAGGATCCCCTGGGAGAATAACAGGAGGGGGAAAGGAGTCCAGGAGAGCTGGCTGTATTTTAAAGAATCCTTATTGAGGTTACAGGGACAAACCATCCCGATGTGTCAAAAGAATAGTAAATATGGCAGGCAACCAGCTTGGCTTAACAGTGAAATCCTTGCTGATCTTAAACACAAAAAAGAAGCTTACAAGAAGTGGAAGATGGGACACATGACCAGGGAGGAGATAATGCTCAGGCATGTAGGAGAGAAATCAGGAAGGCCAAATCACACCTGGAGTTGCAGCTAGCAAGGGATGTTAAGAGAAACAAGAGGGGTTTCCTCAGGTATGTTAGCAACAAGAAGAAAGTCAAGGGAAGTGTGGGCCCCTTACTGAATGAGGGAGGCAACCTAGTGACAGAGGATGTGGAAAAAGCTAATGTACTCAATGCTTTTTTTGCCTCTGTCTTCACGAACAAGGTCATCTCCCAGACTACTCCACTGGGCAGCACAGCATGGGGAGGAGGGGACCAGCCCTCTGTGGAGAAAGAAGTGGTTTGGGACTATTCAGAAAAGCTGGATGAGCACAAGTCCATGGGGCCAGATGTGCTGCATCCGAGAGTGCTAAAGGATTTGGCAGATGTGATTGCAGAGCCATTGGCCATTATCTTTGAAACCTCATGGCAACCAGGGAGGTCCCGGACAACTGGAAAAAGGCTAATGTAGTGCCCATCTTTAAAAAAGGGAAGAAGGAGGATCCTGGGAACTACAGGCCAGTCAGCCTCACCTCAGTCCCTGGAAAAATCATGGAGCAGGTCCTCAAGGAATCAATTCTGAAGCACTTCCCTGTTACCTTACCCAGGGAAAAGGGACCTACTTAGCCTGGGGCTAATATATCTGCCTTCTATTACTCTCCTGTAGCCATCTGGCCCGACCCTGTCACAAGAGGGACCTAGACAAATTAGAGGATTGGGCCAAAAGAAATCTGATGAGGTTCAACAAGGACAAGTGCAGAGTCCTGCACTTAGGACGGAAGAATCCAATGCACCGCTACAGACTAGGGACCAAGTGGCTCGGCAGCAGTTCTGCAGAAAAGGACCTAGGGGTTACAGTGGACGAGAAGCTGGATATGAGTCAACAGTGTGCCCTTGTTGCCAAGAAGGCCAATGGCATTTTGGGATGTATAAGTAGGGGCATTGCCCGCAGATCGAGGGACGTGATCATTCCCCTCTATTCGACATTGGTGAGGCCTCATCTGGAGTACTGTGTCCCGTTTTGGGCCCCACACTGCAAGAAGGATGTGGAAAAATTGGAGAGAGTCCAGCGGAGGGCAACAAAAATGATTAGGGGACTGGAACACATGACTTACGAGGAGAGGCTGAGGGAACTGGGATTGTTTAGTCTGCGGAAGAGAAGAACGAGTGGGGATTTGATAGCTGCTTTCAACTACTTGAAAGGGGGTTCCAAAGAGGATGGATCTTGACTGTTCTCAGTGGTAGCTGATGACAGAACGAGGAGTAATGGTCTCAAGTTGCAGTGGGGGAGGTTTAGGTGGGATATTAGGAAACACTATTTCACTAGGAAGGTGGTGAAGCACTGGAATGCGTTACCTAGGGAGGTGGTGGAATCCCCTTCCTTAGAAGTTTTTAAGGTCAGGCTTGACAAGGCCTGGCTGGGATGATTTAGTTGGTGTTGGTCCTGCTTTGAGCAGGGCGTTGGACTAGATGACCTCCTGATGTCCCTTCCAACCCTGAGATTCTATGATTCTACGATATTCTATGATAACATTTTTATCTACTGGAAATACACCTACAGGTTTCTTAGAGCTGATGGTAAATCTGTGTTGGCCAATCTACGGTAAAATTTTCTTTCCAATTATCACCTGAAAAGCTTTTTGTTCTTCCTTTTTTTTTAAGCTAGTGCCAAAACGAACTTCTCTAATTTATTAGTTATTCCACCTTTTAGAAGAATATTTGAGGGGAAACTCAAGTACTTTAGACTCAACTTTTTCATGAGAAATGAGATACACAAATTAAAAGGGCGTATATTTGCTTGCTTATAATTTTCCAAAAGGCAATATAAATTAAATTTTAAAAGTATGTGGGTGTTTTAGAGTGATTGGTGTCACGTGGTAAGGACAATGATACTGAGCAAATATGCTGCAAGGATTTTATTTGCCAGTTAAAGTTGTTAGTTTTTGTATTAAGGCTCCAAAGCTGATATAGCAAAGTAAATGCCAAGAAATGCATATTGGAAAACATAATCCCAACTACACATATAAAATAATGGGGTCTAAATTAGCTGTTACCGCCAAAGAAAGAGATCTGGGAGTCACTGTGGAGAGTTCTCTGAAAATATCCACCCAGTGGGCAGCAACTGTCAAAAAAGCGAAGAGAATTTTGGTAATGACTAGGAAAGGGACCAATAACAGGACAGAAAATAACATCTTGGATCTATATAAATCCATGGGACGCCCACATGTGGAATATCGTGTGCCGATCTGGTCAGCCCATCGCAAAAAAGAGCTATCGGAATTGGAAAAGGTACCAAAAAGGGCAACAAACATGATGAGGCAGATGGAACGGCTGCCGTATGAGGAGAGATTAGAAAGATGGGGACCATTCAGCTTGGAGAGGAGACGACTGAGCGGGGACATGAGAGAGGACCGTAAAATGTTTTCAGAGATAGTGGCGATAGTGGATAAGGCGGTGTTATTTACTCCTTCTCATAACAGAAGAACTAGGGGTCGCTCTGTGAAATTACTAAACAAAAGGAAGTATTTCTTCACACAGCACCCAGTCAGCCTGTGGAACCCCTTGCCAGAGGATGTTGTGAAGGCCAAGACTAGAACAGGGTTCAAAAAAGAACTAGATCAGTTCCTGGAGGATAGGTCCAGCCATGGCTATTAGCCAGGATGGGCAGGGATGCAACCCCTGCTCTGAGTGTCCCTAGCCTGTTTGCTAGAAGCTGGGAGTGGATGACGGGATGGGTCACTCGATGAATCCCTGTTCTGTTCATTCCCTCTGATGCACCTGGCATTGTCTTCTGGGAGTAGCCAGGATACTGGGCTAGATGGACCATTGGTCTGACCCAGTCTGGCCGTTATTATTCTCTTACGATCCCTCAAGGCTTGGGGGTGGGAATATCTTGCTGTATTATCTCCTGATTGTTCTAAATTTACACAAAAATGTAAAATGGGGCTTTCACTGGGGTTTGTATCTCTATTTCTCTTTCTTCATACAGGAATTAGATACAGTGCGCCCGCCACCTGATTCTAAGTTATTATCTGCCAAAAAACTAGAGTTTTCAGCTGCCTACATAGCTCCTGGAATGATGGTTCAAGGTTTCCCCCACCCCCAATCTGAAATGGTGCCCCTGGCCCTGGCAGCGAGTGCCACAGGCTAGCTGTACCCTGGGGGAAGCAGCACGTCCTTATGTTTCTTTGAAACCTGCTGCCTCGTCATTTCATCGGGTGACCCCTGGCTCGTGTGTGATGAGAAGGAGTAAATAACACTTCCCTTGTCACTTTCTCGGCACCAGTCAGGATTTTACAGACCTCTCTCCCATCCCCGCTTGGCCGTCTCTTTTCCAAGCTGAAAAGTCCCACTCTTATGAATCTCTCCTCATACGGCAGCCGTTCCATCCCCCTCATCATTTTTGTTGCCCTTCTCTGCACCTTTTCCAATTCCAATAGATCTTTTTGAGACGGGGCGACCGCATCCGCACGCAGTGTTCAAGATGTAGGAGTACCATGGGTTTAGATAGAGGCAACATGATATTTTCAGTCTCATTATCTGTCCCTTTCTTAATGATTCCCAGCGTTCTGTTCGCTTTTTTGGCTGCTGCTGCACATTGAGTGGATGTTTTCAGAAAACTATCCACAGTGACTCCAAGATCTCTTTCTTGAGTGGGACCATCTAATTTAGTCCCCATCACTGTATATGCAGAGTTGGGATTATGTTTTCCAATGTGCATCACTTTGCATTTATCAACCTTACATTTCCTCTGCCATTTTGTTGCCCAGTTTGGTGAGATCCCTCTGTAGCTCTTTGCACGCAGCTTTGGGCTTAACTCTCTTGAGTAATTTTGTATCATCTGCAAACTTGGTCACCTCACAGGGTTTTCCAGATCAGAGAATCATAGAAGATCAGGGCTGGAAGGGACCTCAGGAGGTTCTAGTCCAACCCCCTGCTCAAAGCAGGACCAACACCAACTAAATCATCCCAGCCAAGGCTTTGTCAAGCCTGACCTTAAAAACTTCTGAGGAAGGAGATTCTACCCCTCCCTAGGTAACCCATTCCAGTGTTTCACCACCCTCCTAATGAAATAGTGTTTCCTATTATCCCACCTAGACCTCCCCCACTGCAACTTGAGACCATTACTCCTCGTTCTGTCATCACCTACCACTGAGAACAGTCTAGATCCATCCTCTTTGGAACCCCCTTTCAGGTAGTTGAAGGCTGATATCAAATCCCCCCTCATTCTTCTCTTCCGCAGACTAAACAATCCCAGTTCCCTCAGCCTCTCCTCGTAAGTCATGTGTTCCAGTCCCCTAATCATTTTTGTTGCCCTCCGCTGGACTCTTTCCAATTTTTCCACATCCTTCTTGTAGTGTGGGGCCCAAAACTGGACACAGTACTCCAGATGAGGCCTCACCAGTGTCAAACAGAGGGGAACGATCACGTCCCTCAATCTGCTGGCAATGCCCCTACTTGATGTGACGAAGTGGGACTGTTCTTAATGTTTCCTCTGAATAGTGTGGGGGGTGCCTCAGTTTCCCCTACGCAGTTCTTAAGTATCTAGAGGGTGGGATAAGGGGGTATGATCATTGCAGAGCCCTAGAGGGCAGGTGTGTGCAGGGGTCTGGACACAGAGAATGGCCGACACCCTGTTTCCTGGCAACTGATGGCCTGGGCCCTTCCCCCCTTCAAGGTGAGAGCTAAAGGGTTGGAGAACAAAGGAATCCGGTGACCTCCTGGCCCGGGAAAGGGACAAAGCCCAGGGGAGGAGGGGCTGGAGGGAGTTTCAGTTTGGGGCTGGCTGGGACATGGAGTGAAGTGCAGACGTGGTTGTCTGACTCACTGCCCACCAAAATGGACCCAGCCGAGGGGTCCCGTTCTCTGCACCTGCAAGCTCTGTGTTAGACCATGTTCCTGTCATCTAATAAACCTCTGTTTTATTGTCTGGCTGAGAGTCACGTCTGACTGCGAAGTTGGGGTGCAGGACCCTCTGGCTTCCCCGGGAGCCCACCTGGTCGGACTCGCTATGGGAAGCGCACGGAGGGGCAGAGGATGCTGAATGCTCCGAGGTCAGACCCAGGAAGGTGGAACCGGGTGAGCTGTGTGTCCTGCAGACAGGCTGCTCCCAGAAAGGCGACTTCCCCAGAGTCCTGACCGGCTTCGTAGGGAGCAGTTCCAGAGCATCGCCCAGGGACTGCGTGACACTTATACATCCCAAAATGCCATTGGCCTTCTTGGCAACAAGGGCACACTGCTGACTCATATCCAGCTTCTCGTCCACTGTAACCCCTAGGTCCTTCTCTGCAGAACTGCTGCCAAGCCATTCGGTCCCTAGTCTGTAGCGGTGCATGGGATTCTTCCGTCCTAAGTGCAGGACCCTGTACTTATCCTTGTTGAACCTCATCAGATTTCTTTTGGCCCAATCCTCTAATTTGTCTAGGTCCCTCTGTATCCTATCCCTACCCTCCAGCGTATCTACCTCTCCTCCCAGTTTAGTGTCCTCTGCAAATTTGCTGAGAGTGCAATCCACACCATCCTCCAGTTCATTAATGAAGATATTGAACAAAACCGGCCCCAGGACCGACCCCTGGGGCACTCCACTTGATACCGGCTGCCAGCGAGACATGGAGCCATTGGTCACTCCCCGTTGAGCCCGACGATCTAGCCATGTAAGGCCATGTTGAGCAGGAACAGTGGGACTCAGAACACCCACATTCTATTCCCGGCTCAGACACCCGCTTGAGTCATATCGTTGCTCCATGCCTCGGTTTCCCTCATCTGTTAAGTGGGGAGACCGATCCTTCCTGAGTCTAGCTAGAGTGCAAGCATGGGGACTGCCTGTCATGAGCCGCTTATGCAGCCGCTGATCTTGGTCAGGGTCTGCACAGCGCCTTTTACAAAGGGGCCCTGATCTCGGCTGGGATCTGTGCAGCGCCCGGCACAACAGAGACAATAGCGGGGTCTGTGCTCTGCCCGGAACAAGACCTGATCTTCCACTGCAACATCTCTGGGGGAGACAGCACCTGCCGCTCCCGGACGCCCATCGCTAACCCGAGCCACCGGCTGCTACCGCAGAATTAAGAATAATAAACGTACCTTTGGTGATCGTGGGCTTCAGAGGACCGCCGCGCGTCCCGCTCCGAAGTCTCAGTCACCAGCTGTGGCCACAGCCCTCACCCTTACTTCCTTTCGAGCAGAAGCAAAGGCTGGTTCAGACAGAGAACGGAAGTGACGAGAGAAAGAAGACGCAGCAGCAAACCTCAGGATCCTGGTTACTGCTCGGTGCTGGCAGCGTAACTAAGGGAATCAAAATAATGACTGAAATGTGTGGGGAGCAGCTGATGCCCTAGGCAGCCCCGTGGGAGGTGTGGCCCTGGGTGGTTCTGAAGATGGACAACGCTCTGGGCCTAAAACACAGGGGAGACGCCGAAGGCGAGGTAGAGCTTGATTTTCGTTCTGTTTTTGACATCCCCATAAGCAGGCCAGGGAAATGAGGGCTCAAAGAAATCAGCACGAGATGGGTACACAACTGGTGCAAAGACCCTCCTCAAAAAGTAGCAACCAGTGGTCAAACTGGGAGGGCGTCTAGTGGGCTCCCGGGGCCAGGCCTGGGGCTGGTACTCTTCCATACATTTATGAGTGACTTGGGTAGTGGCGTGGGGAGCATGTCTCTGAGATCCGCAGCTGACCCCACGCCGGGAGGGGTTGCAAGCCCTTTGGAGGGCAGGCTGAGAGTTCGAAAGGGCCTGGACAAGTCGGAGAATTGGTCTGAAATCAACAGGAGGAAATTCCGTTGAGAGAAGAGCGAAGAACGTCACTTAGAAAGGGAGAACCCAGGGCACAGCTACAAACTGGGGGATCACTGTACAGCTGGGAAGAGTCTGGGGGCCAAAGAGGGTCACAAATTGAACCTGAGTCACAAAGCCACGCTGCAGTAGCGTCCTGGGGTGCATTCACAGGAGTGTCGTCGGTCAGACACGGGAGGTCACTGTCCTGCTCTGCTCGGCACTGGAGAGGCTCCAGCTGGAGACCTGGGTCCACCCTGGGCACTGTGCTGTAGGAAAGATGGGGACAAACTGGAGAGTCCAGAGGAAAGATCGTCCCTGGGACCCCCATCACGCCAGGAGCTGCACAGACCCTGACCGATTTAGAGGCCCCCCTTGTGCCAGGCGGGACAGACACCTTGACCAAGATCAAAGCACTCGTTGTGCCAAGATGGAAGACGTCACACCTCAGGCCTGTAACAAAAGCTAGTGAGCAGGGTGGAAACTGGGCCCAGACGCAGGCAGGGGGGGCTTTAATAAATGGAGTTTCCCTGACAAAAACGCACAGGTTGGAACACGCACTCCCTGGAAAGGAAACTGAGACCAAGAGCTCCTGAGTTTGTCAAGGGACAGGGAGTTGGGTGTGTTCTTGTCCCGTGACTCGGCTGGGAGCCCGTCTAGCGGAGGTGCATTTCGTACACTAGCTGTCGCATGGACCTTGCTAACGCTCACTGAAAGTTTCCTCCTGCACTTTGATCTCCTCCCATTGCAGAGCAGGTTCCAGACTAGCAGCCGTGTTAGTCTGTATTTGCAAAAAGAAAAGGAGGACTTGTGGCACCTTAGAGACTAACCAATTTATTTGAGCATGAGCTTTCGTGAGCTATAGCTCACTTCATCGGATGCATACTGTGGAAATCGCAAAAGACATTATATACACAGAGACCATGAACCAATACCTCCTCCCACCCCACTCTCCTGCTGGCAATAGCTTATCTAAAGTGATCATCAAGTTGGGCCATTTCCAGCACAAATCCAGGTTTTCTCACCCTCCACCCCCCCACAGACAAACTCACTCTCTTGCTGGTAATAGCCCATCCAAAGTGACCACTGTCTTCACAATGTGTATGATAATCAAGGTGGGCCATTTCCTGCAGAAATCCAGGTTCTCTCACCCCCTCACCCCCCTCCAAAAACCACACACACAAACTCACTCTCCTGCTGGTAATAGCCTATCCAAAGTGACCACTCTCCTTACAACCTGCATGAAAATCAAGGTGGGCCATTTCCAGCACAAATCCAGGTTTTCTCACCCCCCCATCCCCATACACACACAAACTCACTCTCCTGCTGGTAATAGCTCATCCGAAGTGACCACTCCCCCTACAATGTGCATGATAATCAAGGTGGGCCATTCCCAGCACAAATCCAGGTTTTCTCACCCCCCCCCCCCCCCCAACACACACAAAGCAGGTATTCGTGTCCACATAGACAAACCCTTAGTTTGGAGCGAAGTTTATTTCAGATGCATGGAAGCATCCGTGTTGGCTGTTTGTTGTTTGGAAATCGGTTTCTCTGCTGCTTTGTTCTATTTGCTAATAAACCTCCTTGTTTTAAGAAGGCTCGTTACGGGATAGCAGTGATCACAGCTTCCTGGAAGAGAGAGACGCAGGGCTGTGCGGGAACGGGAATTGCCAATTTGTGGGGAAATTGTGATGTTTGTATTTCTTAACAAATCTGAATGCAAATCATTAATGTCAACGCTTCCTGCTAGATGGGTATTTGGGGGGAAAAAACATTCGTTGTGGGTCAATCAAAGCATTTGGTTTCGATTTTCATGTTTTAAAATGGTTTTTACACAATTTTAAAACAAAACAGATCCAAATGCTTGACAAAGAAATGAAAAATCAAAACGTTCCCTCCCAAAAAAGTAGAAGCTGCGACCATAGTGCATTTGCTTTCCAGCTTCCCCCCCAAATGAAATTTCATCAAAATCGACACAGTCCCATGGGGAATTTCGGTGTCGCTGAAATGGTGTTTTCCAGCAGAAGAACATTCCCGCCAGCTCTAAAGAGGTGCCTAGTTGGACCAGGCCAGGAATAAATGGTTGGGACACAGGGGTGGGGCGCCCACACTTGGTCTAAGAGTCGGAGAATTGCAAGATTCCACTGTAAGCCAGAGAGAGGCACGAGACCGGATATCTGGGGGAAGACCGGGGATCCCACTCCTCCCACCAATCTAAGTGGGAAGTGTTTGGCGCTGTGGGGGAGCTATGAATGACCAGAAACCAGCTCTAGGTTTATGCACAGACTAGAGGAAAATCGCTTCACACAGAGCTGTTGTGGTTTCAGGGAAGCGGTATATTAGCCCATGGAATATATGCGCTCTCCAGCTCCCTGCCTAGCACATCTGTTCTTTACATCGACTGATTCATACGGAAAGTGGGAAGCAGCAGGATGTGGTTTATTAAAAATACCATGCACCTCACAGTGACACTAAGGGAAGCCACAGCAGTGACAACAGACCAGAAGCCAACGCCCAGTGGGGTGTAGCTTTATGGATCATTTCATTTACAATAGTCAAAAAAACAGGAAAACAGTCTGGTAAAAGATTTCACCATTCAGGCACGGCCAATTCTTTCAATGTTGGATGATTTTCTTTCTTCACATTTGTCAAATAAAAAAATATTAGTTTCTAGCTCTTGTGACCACGAAGAACAGTTCAAAACTGAGAATTCAGTGTCCCATTCTGGCTGTTGATAAATAGAGGAGGGGTCAGAGAAGAGCCACGAGAATGATTAAAGGGTTGGAAAACCTGCCTTAGCGTGAGAGACTTCAGGAGTTCAATGCATTTCATAGAATCATAGAATATCAGGGTTGGAAGGGACCCCAGAAGGTCATCTAGTCCAACCCCCTGCTCGAAGCAGGACCAATCCCCAACTAAATCATCCCAGCCAGGGCTTTGTCAAGCCTGACCTTAAAAACCTCTAAGGAAGGAGATTCTACCACCTCCCTAGGTAACGCATTCCAGTGTTTCACCACCCTCTTAGTGAAAAAGTTTTTCCTAATATCCAATCTAAACCTCCCCCATTGCAACTTGAGACCATTACTCCTCGTTCTGTCATCTGCTACCATTGAGAACAGTCTAGAGCCATCCTCTTTGGAACGCCCTTTCAGGTAGTTGAAAGCAGCTATCAAATCCCCCCTCATTCTTCTCTTCTGCAGACTAAACAATCCCAGCTCCCTCAGCCTCTCTTCATAAGTCATGTGCTCTAGACCCCTAATCATTTTTGTTGCCCTTCGCTGGACTCTCTCCAATTTATCCACATCCTTCTTGTAGTGTGGGGCCCAAAACTGGACACAGTACTCCAGATGAGGTCTCACCAGTGTCGAATAGAGGGGAACGATCACATCCCTCGATCTGCTCGCTATGCCCCTACTTATACATCCCAAAATGCCATTGGCCTTCTTGGCAACAAGGGCACACTGTTGACTCATATCCAGCTTCTCGTCCACTGTCACCCCTAGGTCCTTTTCCGCAGAACTGCTGCCTAGCCATTCGGTCCCTAGTCTGTAGCGGTGCATTGGATTCTTCCATCCTAAGTGCAGGACCCTGCACTTATCCTTATTGAACCTCATCAGATTTCTTTTGGCCCAATCCTCCAATTTGTCTAGGTCCTTCTGTATCCTATCCCTCCCCTCCAGCGTATCTACCACTCCTCCCAGTTTAGTATCATCTGCAAATTTGCTGAGAGTGCAATCCACACCATCCTCCAGATCATTTATGAAGATATTGAACAAAACCGGCCCCAGGACCGACCCCTGGGGCACTCCACTTGACACCGGCTGCCAACTAGACATGGAGCCATTGATCACTACCCGTTGAGCCTGACAATCTAGCCAGTTTTCTACCCACCTTATAGTGCATTCATCTAGCCCATACTTCCTTAACTTGCTGACAAGAATACTGTGGGAGACCGTGTCAAAAGCTTTGCTAAAGTCAAGAAACAATACATCCACTGCTTTCCCTTCATCCACAGAACCAGTAATCTCATCATAAAAGGCGATTAGATTAGTCAGGCATGACCTTCCCTTGGTGAATCCATGCTGACTGTTCCTGATCACTTTCCTCTCATGTAAGTGCTTCAGGATTGATTCTTTGAGGACCTGCTCCATGATTTTTCCAGGGACTGAGGTGAGGCTGACTGGCCTGTAGTTCCCAGGATCCTCCTTCTTCCCTTTTTTAAAGATTGGCACTACATTAGCATTTCATTTCGTGTAACAAAGAGAAGGTGAAGGGGTGACTTGATCACAGTTTTAAACGGGGGAAAGAAATTTGATCGTGGGCTCTTCAATCCAGCAAAGGTCTAACGCAATCCAATGGCTGCAAATTGAAGCCGGACAAATCCAGATGAGAATTAAGGCACAAATTTTTAACAGTGAGAGTAATTAAGCAGTGGAACAGCTGGCCAACCCCCCTGGTGGATTCTCCATCCCTGGAGATTTTAAAAGCAAGAGTGGCTGTTTCTCTAGAAGATCTGCTGTTGTCCACATGGAAATTATTTCAGGGAAATCCGATGGCCCGTGTTAGGCAGGTCAGGTCAGGTGAGTGCAGCTGTCTCCCCTGGCCATAACATCGATGAAAATTGGAGGCTCGGGACAGTCTTTTCCAGTGGACATTTCCTGCAAAATTCCCCCCTAAAATTCTGCCCAACATCACGTCTTATCGGCCCGACTTCTGTTGGCGAGAGAGCTGGTCCAATCAAAGCTATTCCTTCCCCCACCTCATCTCGCTAACATCTGGGGATCACCGCGGCTGCAGCTATGCTGCAGACAAAATCACCATGACGGCTTTCCGTCACCCACAGGTGCCGACGTTCTAATTTCCTGGAGGGTGCTAGACGCCCCTCCACCCCAGGCCCCGCCACCACTCCACCCCTTCCCCCAAGGCCCCACCCTGCCTCTTCCCACCCCTGCCCCGACTCTTCCCACCCCCACCCCACCTCTTCCCACCCTTGCTCCGCCCCCTCCGCCAGCGCCTCCTGCAGGCCACTGAACGGGCGATCTTGGTGGGCGGGAGACGCTGGGAGGAGGGGAAGAAGCCGATTAGCGGGGCTGCCACTGGGTGCTGAGCACCCACTCTTTTTCCAGCCCCGGAGCACCCATGGAGTCGGCACCTATGCGGTCACCATCTTTCCAGTCGGACAAACGTGGTTTGGTTTTCAGTCGGTGTAAATTTTCGCTAGCGACGCTGGTTCCAGAGGGTGGGATCCCCTCTGGGACCTGCTTCCACTCGGCTTCTCCGGAGCACGTGATCCTGCTCCGGGAGGAAACTTCGTCCAGTTCTCTGGGGTCTAACAACCCCCCTTGGTTCGACTCCGGATTTTGCCCCCCCGGGCGCTGCTGTTTGGCTGAGTCGCTCTGAGTCAGGCATTGGGCGGGGGTGCAGGGCACAGCACACACCCGACGTGACGCAGCAAACCGCTTCCTCGAGGTGCGTTTCCTGCACGTTGCATGGCTGGTCTGGGGACTGGCGTGGTCACGCTTCAGGAATCACCCCCTGTGCACGCCACGGTGGGTCTGGGGGGAGATGGGGAAGCTGCAGGCTGAGGTGGGGTCGGGGGGGGCATTCTACTGGGGGGGGCGGGGGGGCTGCACACATGGTGGGTGAGTTTGAGCAAGAGAATCTGTGTTTTAAGTTGTACGGCCTCCTGAGGCCCACAGCCTGAGTGTCACTGTGTGTGTGTGTGTGGGTGGGTGGGTGTGTTTGTGTGTGGGTGTCCCTGCTGCCCCCTGCTGGAGCAGATGGCCCTGCTGTGTGTGTGTGGGGGGATGTGGGTGGGGGTGTCCCTGCTGCCCCCTGCTGGAGAGGATGACAACTGCTCTGTGTGTGTGTGTGTGCTGCCCCCTGCTGGAGGGGCTGAGCCTTGCTCCATGTATCTGTCTGTCTGCGCTGCTACCCTTTCCTGACACCGCCCCCCCCCCCCCCCACACACACACGTGTGTCCCTGTGAGCAGCGCGTCCTCACTCCCCGGCTTCCCTGCCCCGGCGTCCTCATGGCCCAGCCCAGCCGCTCTGGCACCAGTAGACCCAGGAGTGGGGGGGAGCCCAGGGCTGGGCTGGCAGGGGGCTGCGGGTCGGGAGTGAGGGGCACCGGCAGGGCTGGGGGGGCCAGGGCTGGGCTGGCAGGGGGCTGCGGGTCGGGAGTGAGGGGCACCGGCAGAGCTGGGGAGGGGGAGCCCAGGGCTGGGCTGGCAGGGGGCTGCGGGTCGGGAGTGAGGGGCACCGGCAGGGCTGGGGGGGGCAGGGCTGGGCTGGCAGGAGGCTGTGGGTCGGGAGTGAGGGGCACCGGCAGGGCTGGGGAGGGGCAGGGCTGGGCTGGCAGGGGGTTGCGGGTCGGGAGTGAGGGGCACCGGCAGGGCTGGGGAGGGGCAGGGCTGGGCTGGCAGGGGGCTGTGGGTCAGGAGTGAGGGGCACCGGCAGGGCTGGGGAGGGGCAGGGCTGGGCTGGCAGGGGGCTGCGGGTCGGGAGTGAGGGGCACCGGCGGGGCTGGGGGAGCTCAGGGCTGGGCTGGCAGGGGGCTGCGGGTCAGGAGTGAGGGGCATCGGCAGGGCTGGGGAGGGGCAGGGCTGGGCTGGCAGGGGCTGCGGGTCGGGAGTGAGGGGCACCGGCGGGGCTGGGGGAGCTCAGGGCTGGGCTGGCAGGGGCTGCGGGTCGGGAGTGAGGGGCACCGGCGGGGCTGGGGGAGCTCAGGGCTGGGCTAGCAGGGGCTGCGGGTCGGGAGTGAGGGGCACCGGCAGAGCCCGGTTCTGTCCCCTGAGGCTCCATTCCTCTCCATCACTTGGGCCCTGGATCTCCCTAGTGGCATCCCAGGTCACCGCAGCCCCATCACCCCTCATCGTTTCTTCTCGCCATGTGCCCAAAATGGGAAGTTGGACTTTCCCTGCTGCTGGCTGCTTGCTGCGTATTTATTTGCAGTGGTGCATTCTCACCGTCTGCGAAAGCTCCATGCACAGGAGGTTAAACACACACCGTTTGCGTAATATTTAGCCCCGAGGCAATTTTCCCCAAGCGTTTTCCTACTCTTTTGACAAGACTTCTTTGTAGCAGCGCTTTGGCATTCACAAGCCAATTGCAACGGGGGTCAAAACCCCCCCGGGCCTTGTTCTTCACAGCGGTCTGTCCCCATCTGGTTCACCAGCAACATGGCTGAGCCCTGTGGCAATTTCGCTTGGCCCAGAGCTCAGACCTGCGACACTAGCCCTGCGCTGTCTCCAACGTACAACCAGCCACGCGTGGCAAACACAAAGCAAACTCCCCAAGACATTTCGTGCTGCAACAGCCTTCGGTCCAGGTGGCTTGAGCCTCCTTTCGCAGCCCGTGTGGGAGCAGCCTCGAGTCAAGCCTGCGTTTTCTTAACCCAGGATGTTAGTTTGGTAAGAGCCGCCTTTGCCTTTAGCAGCGTGACCTTCCGTAGTTTCAAACATGACATTTGACCACTTATTTAAAAAAAGAAAACACACCCATTCATTCAACCCACAATGGCTTCACCTGTCATCACAGGAAACCACCAACTGGTGAATAAACAGGAGAAAAAGAGAATCAAACTCAACTGTTTGTTCCTAGGTTAAAAACCTCGTTCCACCCTGGTTTCTTGGAAGCCGCGTGTAACCGGTTTGCTTTGCCTGCTTAGCCCAGACAAACTCAACACGCTCAAAGGCTTTTCCACAACCCTTTGTTTTAGCAAAGGGGGGGCCGTGTACAAGCCAACCGGTCAGGTGTATCCACTTATTAAGTCTTTCAATGCCCCAGGCCAAGTGACACAGAGTAGACCCACAGCTCAACCTACAGGTTTGTATATGGGGGGGACCCAGAGTTTGGCTGGGGGAATAAATGTTTCCACCCACCCAGAGATGGTGTGTTTGGTGCATTGGAAAGGGGGCTTCTCAATCCTAGTGAGGATAAGCTGCTAATGAAACCCATGTTCCCTGTTATGACACCGCGGTCTGTATTTTATTTAACTCCCCGCTGAAATTTCTCAATTCTTCCTCCAGTCCCACTCAAACAGTCAGAATCCGGCAATTTTAGTGCTGGCCACATCTTCCTCTCTGCCTTCGAGTCTCTCCAGTAAACCTGCTCCTAATCCAACCTTTGGGGGCGACCTGCTTCTCACAGGCCGCCCATGATGCTCCCTCGGGCCATTTGGTTTTTCCAGCAAATGTTGTGATGCCAAAGATGACTCCTGTTGCTTTAAAGCTGCTGTGTCCACTAACAACGGCTCCCAGCCCTGGATTACATTCCTGGTGCTTTCCCAAAGGCTGCGGTGTGATGAAGCGGGACTGTTCTTAATGTTTCCTCTGAATAGTGTGGGGGTGCCTCAGTTTCCCCTAGGCAGTTCTTAAGTGTCTAGGTGGTGGGGTAAGGGTGTATGATCATTGCAGAGCCCTCGAGGGCAGGGGTGTGCAGGGGTCTGGACACAGACAATGGCCGACACCCTGTTTCCTGGCAACTGATGGCCTGGGCCCTTCCCCCTGCAAGGTGAGAGCTAAAGGGTTGGAGAACAAAGGAATCCGGTGACCTCCTGGCCCGGGAAAGGGACAAAGCCCAGAGGAGGAGGGGCTGGAGGGAGTTTCAGTTTGGGGCTGGCTGGGACATGGAGTGAAGGGCAGACGTGGTTGTCTGGCTCACTGCCTCCAAAATGGACCCAGCTGAGGGGTCCTGTTCTCTGCACCTGCAAGCTCTGTGTTAGACCATGTTCCTGTTGTCTAATAAACCTTCTGTTTTACTGGCTGGCTGAGAGTCACGTCTGACTGTGGAGTTGGGGGGCAGGACCCTCTGGCTTCCCCAGGACCCCGCCTGAGCGGACTCGCTGTGGGAAGCGCAGGGAGGGGCAGAGGATGCTGAATGCTCCGAGGTCAGACCCAGGAAGGTGGAAGCCGGGTGAGCTGTGTGTCCTGCAGACAGGCTGCTCCCAGAGAGGAGACTTCCCCAGAGTCCTGCCTGGCTTCATGGGGAGCAGTTCCAGAGCATCGCCCAGGGACACCGTGACAACTGGTGGCAGGAGTGGGATCTACTGCACCCCGCGGATGGCGCTTCCTGCAGTAAGTGACAGGGGAGCAGTAAAATGAAGGGGGATTGACGAGGACCAGGTGTGCTGAAGATTCAGAGAGAGACGGTTTCAGGGGGCGGTTAACCCCTGGGAGTGTCTGACCAGAGAGAAGGACTTTTGCAATAACAGGGTCATCCGGGGGATTGCAGCGAGCGGTCCCAGGGGTGGAGGAGTCTGCAGCTCGACCTGACAAAGAGGTGGTGACCTCGAGAAGGGCTGGCACACTAGGGGTTCTCCCTGGAAACCGTGGGGAGCTGAGAGCACACAGGTCTGTGAGTCCACAACTTGGGAAGAGCGGAGTGATGGCCTGTCACCGTCTCCTTAAGAAGGACATTTTTACCCTGTGCAGAAAGAGAGGGTTGCGCATTGGAAAGTTCACCAAGGCACAGTTCATCGTGCAGCTGGAGGAGGATGACCGCTCTGAGGGACAGATTCCTGACCCCAACTGGGGCTATAGCAGGATCTGGGAGCAGCTGGAGTGGGAGCCAGGCATCGCCAAGACTCCTGTCCCCGACCAGACGGGGGTCTTCACGATCGGGTTCCCCATCGGGGGATTGGAGACGGACGGGATTGGAGCTGAGTCCGACAGAGCAAGAGGACTGTGAGAGACGCAAGAGCCCGAGAAAGAGCTGCAGAAGCAGCAGCAGCATGAACTGGGGGTGGGGGAGCGGAGATGCCTAGGGGACCTCCCTGGGGTGAGTGGGGATAGACCCCAGGGGGCCAGTTCCGCAGGGAACCTCGAGACTAAATTGCTGCCCCCAGTTAAGGAGGGGGGGGATGTGGATGCCACCTCACGGCCTTTGAGCAGGCTGGAGATTTGAACCAGGGGGACCCTGCGGAAAAGCCCCGGTGTCTAGCTCCCTTGCTGGGTCCCAAAGCCATAGACTCCGTCAGCCAGATGGGTGGGGAGGTGGACAGGCTCCCACTCCTGACCCCAACCTATATGTCTGTGTGGAGTTTCCTCGGGTCAGGCCCCTCGGACCCCCAGTGGGAGCGGAAGGTGATGGTCAATGGGGAGACATTCCTGGGGTGGCGAGATCCTGGGACAGAGAGAACTGTTGTCAGGCCCTGGGTGGTGCAGCCTCAGATGCTGAGGGGCTGGGTGAGCTGGGTGAGGGTCCCAGGGACGAAGACCCTCGCCCTGCCTATGGCCCAGATCCCTCTGCAGACCCAGGAGGGGTGGGGCTGGCTGGTTGTTGGGGTTCTCCAGGACACCAGCTGCGAGACCCTGTTGTGGGGCGACTGTCTCTTTGGGACAGGATCCAGGCCCTGCTCCTGTAAAGGCCGAGGGTTTGAATTTGAATCCAGAGAACCAATCGGTGGAGCGGGGGCTCCCGCTGGCTCTGATGCAGTGAGGAAAGCAGGGAGCTCGCTGCCTACTGCCACTGGGACAGCAAGGGCAGCGCTGAGCACAGGGGGAGCTGAGACCCCAGCTGAGGCGGGGGAGACACAGGCAGGGCAGGGGATCTGCTGGGAGTGGCAAGGTGCTTGGTAAGGAAAGTCTTGATGAGCCTAGGCAGCCTTGTGAGCTGATGGCTGTGTCTAGTCAGCAGGGTGGGAAGGCGAGGAGACTGGAAGATGAGTGTCTCTGGACCTTACCTGTTAGCTGGGTGGAGAATTGTGACAGGGAAGGAAACGTGCCTGTGTCTGTCAGGGGTGTTGACTTGCCTATGGAGGGAGCTACCCTGATCTCCAAGCAGTTGTCTGTGACCAGCCTTGTGTGGTGGGACAAGGGGAATGAGATCCCAAGCTGTGTGTCTGGGAAAGGAGAAAGTGTGTCCGGCTCTTCTTTCTCTGTAGAGCAGACAGAAGGGGCCTTTCAGCCTGTGGCGGTTGAGGGTCGTGCAGTTGTCTCAGAGTTGGTTCTGGATTTAGCTAAAGCCCAGGAAGGGAAGGGTCCTAAGTTTGGGTCTGCTCGGGAGAATGGCCCTGTAACTAGGTCACATCCAGTTAGTGTCTATGTAAAATCCCAGAGACCAGACAATTCTGGTGCTTGTATTTTGCCTGTTGCTCGTGTGTGGTTGGGAAAGGGTGTCGCAACTCTGTCTGATCAGGGTGAGATCCTAGCCAGGGCACAAGGAGAGCGTGAAGGTGATGTGATTGTGTTACCTACTGAGGGTGTGGAAACCTGTAGCAAGAAGGAAAAGATTCCTGAACTTGTGTGTGGCAAAGGGAAGGAGAATGCTTCTGACCTTTTATCTAGGAAGTGGAGGGATAGCTCAGTGGTTTGAGCATTGGCCTGCTAAACCCAGGGTTGTGAGTTCAATCCTTGAGAGGGCCATTTGGGATCTGGGGCAAAAACTGGGAATTGGTCCTGCTTTGAGCAGGGGGTTGGACTAGATACCTCCTGAGGTCCCTTCCAACCCTGATATTCTATGATTCTATGATTCTGTCAGTTTGCCTGAAAGGGGATTGTGTAGGAATCCGCCGGATGGGCCAGAGGTGATTCTGGATGTAAGGGAGACCCAGAAAGAGTCTGTTGTTGCTCAGGAAAGTGTTCCTCTAGAGCAAGCCCTAGGTGAAGAGGGTAAGGGCAGAATTTCTGTGAGGGGTGAATTGTTGCATAGAAAAGCCCCTCGGGAAAGGAATCCTCATGGAGTCTTTGCAAGCAGTTTACTGCAACTGAAGGGTGTGAAAGTGATTTAATCAAGAAAGTTTCAGTTCCTAACAGCCAGAAATTTTCTGTTGTGAATGGATCCACTGACTTTCCGCTTGAAGGATCCAGTGTGGATAGCTTTGAGAAGGTCTCAGATGGAGTGAAAGCTGTTAAGGAAGTTAAACAGTCCTATAACCAAGTGGCTTTGTTTGGCCAGCTTGTTGGGGAGAAGACCCAATCCCAGTTTGACCCCCTGTGGTTTTGGGGTGGCAAAAGGGCACGGGCCGCATAAACCTTCCCACATGAGGCATGCGAGTGCTATCGACCACCCCCGACCTAAGGGAGGGCATGAAACTGGAAGGGCCTGGTGTAACTCCTACCAAGGAATGGGAGAGATGCTGGGGCATCCATGGGAACGTTGGTGGCTTCGAACTTCCCCAAGTCACCGGCTAAAGTGACCCTGCTCAGTTCGATCTCGAAGGGGGAAGTCGCCTTTCTGGGAGCAGCCTGTCTTCAGGACACACAGCTCACCCGGCTCCCACCTTCCTGGGTCTGACCTCGGAGCATTCAGCCTCCTCTGCCCCTACATGCGCTTCCCACAGGCTTGCCTGCTCCATTCTCCCCTTTTGCATAGGTAGTGCCCCATATGTAACAGCCTCCTAGTATTTACCCACAGTACCCTTTGACTAAGGCTGCTAATCTGCGGATTGGAGGTAAGAGAGGACCCAGGGTGTGGGCTGAGCAACGTGGAAAGAGGAACTCTAGGAGCAGCTAGGTCTCAGGAAAAGGTGTGATGTGGACTTTATTAGGTTATCAATGAGTTTGGGGTTAAGAAAGCCAATCCAAGGGTATCTTTGGATTCTATTTAGTGTGCGAAGCGTCTCCCATGACCGGCTGGTCCACAGCCGCTGCCACAGCTCCTAGCATGATCCAGCCCTTTAACGCCGCTGGGAACTGCTCACGCTTTGAATTCTGAAGAGCTAGGAGTCAAATAGCAGACAAAACAGTCATATGAACTTACTGAACTCTGAGACGTCTGCCATCAGGAAGTAGGTGCCCTCAGGGACAATGGGTTTCATGCCCACGGCAACTAGGCTCCGGACTAGCCAATCCCGCTTCTGCTGCAGCTCCTGAGCCAGCTGGACAAAATAACTGTCTTGCTTCCCATAGTTGTCAAACTCTCTTTGGAATGCCTGAGCCACTGCTTCCTAGAGAGAGCGGGGGTGGATGATGGAGAAAGACCCAGGCAGAAAGAATCCCCTGTGTGCACTCAGAGCATCAGAGGGACCCCTCTCTCCAGATGAAAGCAGCAAAATGCTCAGAGTTCACTGTAGGCTTACTTGCAAATTCTAGAAGCAGCCCATGAACTGGGGTTTTCGCTTTTGTTCAGATGCTGTCACGGAGTGCCCGGGCGATGCTCTGGAACTGCTCCCCATGAAGCCAGTCAGGACTCTGGGGCAGTCGCCTTCCGGTGAGCAGCCTGTCCGCAGGGCAAACAGCTCACACGGCTTCCACCTTCCTGGGTCTGACCTCGGAGCATTCAGCATCCTCTGCCCCTCCGTGTGCTTCCCACAGCGAGACCGCTCAGGCGGGGCTCCTGGGGAAGCCAGAGGGTCCTGCACCCCAACTTCGCAGTCAGACGGGACTCTCAGCCAGCCAGTAAAACAGAGGTTTATTAGACGACAGGAACATGGTCTAAAACAGAGCTTGCAGGTGCAGAGAACAGGACCCCTCAGCTGGGTCCATTTTGGAGGGCAGTGAGCCAGACAACCACGTCTGCCCTTCACTCCATGTCCTAGCCAGCCCCAAACTGAAACTCCCTCCAGCCCCCCCTCCTCTGGGCTTTGTTCCTTTCCCAGGCCAGGAGGGCACCTGATTCCTTTGTTCTCCAACCCTTTAGCTCTCACCTTGCAGGGGGGAAGGGTCCAGGCCATCAGTTGCCAGGAAACAGGGTGTCGGCCATTCTCTGTGTCCAGACCCCTGCACACACCTGCCCTCTAGGGCTCTGCAGTGATCATACACCCTTACCCCACCACCTAGATACTTAAGAACTGCCTAGGGGAAACTGAGGCACCTCCACACTATTCAGAGGAAACATTAAGAACAGTCCCACTTCGTCACATCTCTCCCCCCTTCGAGATCGAACTGAGCGGGGTCACTTTAGGCGGTGACCTGGGGAAGTTCGAAGCCACCAACGTTCCCATGGATGCCCCAGCGTCTCTGCCATTCCTTGGTAGGAGTTACACCAGGCCCTTCCAGTTTCACGCCCTCCCTTAGGTCGGGGGTGGTCGATAGCACTCGCAGGCCGCATGTGGGAAGGTTTCTGCGGCCCGCCCTTTGGCCACCCCAAAACCCCAGGGGGTCAAACTTGGATTGGGTCTTCTCCCCAACAAGCTGGCCAAACACAGCCACTTGGTTATAGGACTGTTTAAGTTTCTTAACAGCTTTCACTCCATCTGAGACCTTCTCAAAGCTATCCACACTGGGTCTTTCAACAGGACAGTCAGTGGATCCATTCACAACAGAAAATTTCTGGCTGTTAGGAACTGAAACTTTCTTGATTAAATCACTTTCACACCCTTCAGTTGCAGTAAACTGCTTGCAAAGACTCCATGAGGATTCCTTTCCCTAGGGCTTTTCTATGCAACAATTCACCCCTCCCAGAAATTCTGCTCTTACCCTCTTTACCTAGGGCTTGCTCTAGAGGAACACGTTCCTGAGCAACAACAGACTCTTTCTGGGTCTCCCTTACATCCAGAATTACCTATGGCCCGTCCGGTGGATTCCTACACAATCCCCTTTCAGGCAAACTGACAGACTTCCTAGATAAATGGTCAGAAGCCTTCTCCTTCCCTTTGCCACACACAAGTTCAGGAATCTTTTCCTTCTTGCTACAGGTTTCCACACCCTCCATAGGTAACACAATCACATCACCTTCACGCTCTCCTTGTGCCCTGGCTAGGATCTCACCCTGATTAGACAGAGTTGCGACACCCTTTCCCAACCACACACGAGCAACAGGCAAAATACAAGCACCAGAATTGTCTGGTCTCTGGGATTTTACATAGACACTAACTGGATGCGACCTAGTTACAGGGCCATTCTCCTGAGCAGACACAAACTTAGGACCCTTCCCTTCCTGGGCTTCAGCTGAATCCAGAACCAACTCTGAGTCAACTGCACGACGCTCAACCATCACAGGCTGCAAGGCCCCTTCTGTCTGCTCCACAGACCAAGAAGAGCCGGACACACTTTCTCCTTTACCAGACACACAGCTTGGGATCTCATTCCCCTTGTGCCAGCACACAAGGCTGGTCACAGACAACTGCTTGGAGATCAGGGTAGCTCCCTCCACAGGCAAGTCAATACCTCTGACAGGCACAGGCACGTTTCCTTCACTGTCCCAATTCTCCACCCAGCTAACAGGTAAGGTCCAGGGACACTCATCTTCCACTCTCCTCGCCTTCCCACCCTGCTGACTGGACAAAACCATCAGATCACAAGGCTGCCTAGGCTCATCCAAACTTTCCTTACCAAGCACCTTGCCACTCCCCACAGATCCCCTCCCCTGCCTGTGTCTCCCCCCACTCAGCTGGGGTCTCAGCTCCCCCTGTGCTCAGCGCTGCCCTTGCTGTGCCAGTGGGGGTAGGCAGCGAGCTCGCTGCTTTCCTCACTGCATCAGAGCCAGCATGAGCCCCCTCTCCGGAGTGCAAGGGCGCAGGGAGCATCTCTCTGTCCCACCCAGCCCCAGGGGTCTGCTTACAGGCAGGCAGGTAGCCTGAGCCTAGCGGCTCCTCCCTGCTGCCAGCCAGGTCATCTGCATTTTCACTGACCGTTTCCCTCTCCACCGATTGGTTCCCTGGATTCAAATTCAAACCCTTGGCCGTTACAGGAGCAGGGCCTGGATCCTGTCCCAAAGAGACACAGTTGCCCCACAACAGGGTCTCGCAGCTGGTGTCCTGGAGCACCCCAAAGACCAGCCAGCCCCACCCCTCCTGGGTCTGCACAGGGATCTGGGCCATAGGCAGGGCGAGGGGCTTCGTCCCTGGGACCCTCACCCAGCTCACACAGCCCCTCAACCTCTGAGGCTGCACCACCCAGGGCCTGACAACAGTTCTCTCTGTCCCAGGATCTCGCCACCCCAGGAATGTCTCCCCATTGACCATCACCTTCCGCTCCCACTGGGGGTCCGAGGGGCCTGGCCCCAGGAAACTCCACACAGACAGATAGGTTGGGGTCAGGAGTGGGAGCCTGTCCACCTCCCCACCCATCTGGCTGACGGAGTCTATGGCCTTGGGACCCAGCAAGGGAGCTAGACACCGGGGCTTTTCCGCAGGGTCCCCCTGGTTCAAATCTCCAGCCTGCTCAAAGGCAGTGAGGTGGGCATCCACATCCCCCCCCCCTTAACCAGGGGCAGCAATTTAGTCTCGAGGTTCCCTGCGGAACTGGCCCCCCGGGGTCTATCCCCACTCACCCCTGGGGGGTCCCCTATGCCTCTCCGCTCCCCCACCGCCAGTTCATGCTGCTGCTGCTTCTGCAGCTCTTTCTCGGGCTCTCGCTGTCTCTCACAGTCCTCTTGCTCTCTCGGACTCAGCTCCAATCCCGTCCGTCTCCGATCCCCAGATGGGGAACCCGATCGTGAAGACCCTCGTCTGGTCGGGGACAGGAGTCTTGGCGATGCCTGGCTACTACTCCAGCTGCTCCCAGATCCTGCTATAGCCCCATTTGGGGTCAGGAATCTGTCCCTTAGAGCGGTCATCCTCCTCCAGCTGCACGATGAACTGTGCTTTGGTGAACTTTCCAATGCTCAACCCTCTCTTTCTGCACAGGGTTACAATGTCCTTCTTAAGAAGACGGTGACAGACCATCACTCCACTCTTCCCAAGGTGTTGTGGACTCACAGGCCTGTGTGCTCTCAGCTCCCCACGGTTTCCAGGGAGAACCCCTAGCGTGCCAGCCCTTCTCGAGGTCACCACCTCTTTGCCAGGGTCGAGCTGCAGACTCCTCCGCCCCTGGGACCGCTCGCTGCAGTCCCCCGGGGGACCCTGTTACTGCAAAAGTCCTTTTCTCTGGTCACACAATCCTAGGGGTTAACCGCCCCCTGAAACCGTCTCTCTCTGAATCTTCAGCACGCCTAGTCCCCATCAATCCCCCTTTGTTTTACTGCTCCCCAGTCACTTACTGCAGGAAGCGCCATCCACGGGGTGCAGTAGATCCCACCGCTGCCACCAGTTGTCACGGAGTGCCCGGGCGATGCTCTGGAACTGCTCCCCATGAAGCCAGTCAGGACTCTGGGGCAGTCGCCTTCCGGTGAGCAGCCTGTCCGCAGGGCAAACAGCTCACACGGCTTCCACCTTCCTGGGTCTGACCTCGGAGCATTCAGCATCCTCTGCCCCTCCGTGTGCTTCCCACAGCGAGACCGCTCAGGCGGGGCTCCTGGGGAAGCCAGAGGGTCCTGCACCCCAACTTCGCAGTCAGACGGGACTCTCAGCCAGCCAGTAAAACAGAGGTTTATTAGACGACAGGAACATGGTCTAAAACAGAGCTTGCAGGTGCAGAGAACAGGACCCCTCAGCTGGGTCCATTTTGGAGGGCAGTGAGCCAGACAACCACGTCTGCCCTTCACTCCATGTCCTAGCCAGCCCCAAACTGAAACTCCCTCCAGCCCCCCCTCCTCTGGGCTTTGTTCCTTTCCCAGGCCAGGAGGTCACCTGATTCCTTTGTTCTCCAACCCTTTAGCTCTCACCTTGCAGGGGGGAAGGGTCCAGGCCATCAGTTGCCAGGAAACAGGGTGTCGGCCATTCTCTGTGTCCAGACCCCTGCACACACCTGCCCTCTAGGGCTCTGCAGTGATCATACACCCTTACCCCACCACCTAGATACTTAAGAACTGCATAAGGGAAATTGAGGCACCCCCACAATATTCGGAGGAACCATTAAGAACAGTCCCACTTCGTCACAGATGCATAGTAGATAACAGGTGGGTTAAAACACCAGGCCTAGATCAATAAAATCTTGGCTTCCCACCCCTCAACCGAAAACCTCCTCCCCCAGCTCCGGAGACAGCCAATACTGTGCAGAGAGCATGCTTGACAAGTTGGAGTCACTTGACTCTGTCCCCTGCCCTCCAGGCATGTTGTGAAGTGATTTGAGAGGAAGATATCCTGGGTTACAATGCATCATCTTCTGTCTGTTTCCTGGGCTGACAATGACCAGCTATGCCTCCGGCTGTTCATTTGCCACTTCCAAACCATAGACAGGAGGCTTGAGAAAGGTGTTCTTCCAATGTCCTAACCTGACTATTATACCACCCCAGGGACTGAGCAAGCTTGCTGGTTCTGCACTTGCTTGGGGAAGTTGCATCTTACCTGGATGGTATGTGTGAGTGGTCTCTTAACTCTAGGCTCTGCACAGTTGTGGTCTGGGGAGACAATTACCAGATCTCTCCCTGGAGGGGCTCTGCGGCTTGCATCAGACATCTGATTTGAGGCAATGCCTCTCCAGGTGAATGGCCCCTTACCTGAGCCGCTGTCGGACAGTGATACACAGAGTTCTGGTGGACAGTTCTGAGGTGTTTCAGAAGGCGATCAGGCCCCAAACTCCAGCCAACCTGTTACAACACAGAGATGGGGGGGATGTTTCAGATTCCCAGGTATCTTACACCTGCTCCACTTTATTTACATACTGCCACTTCACACTATATTCTGCACAAGACCAGGTCCGTTTGTAAAGCTTCCAGTTACCTCTGATCCCTCCAATTTAAAGACAAACAGAGAGATTCCCCAACAATCAGAGAAATTTCAAGGAATAGAAGAAATGGGTTTGATTTCAGGGAGACTGGCCCTCAGCCAGAGTCCTACACTGGAACAACTGAATCAGGGGTCAGAAAGGTTTTATGTGGGGGAAATTCCCCTGCCACTCCAGAATCCATCACCTTCCATCCTGTGGTGCTGAAGGTTTTGCCAGCACTCCCAATGGTTATCATGCGATCCCACATGCCCGGCAAGCTGGCTGTCAATGAAACAAGAGAGAAAAAAAGCTAGAAGATCTCAATCTTTGAGGGGGCCATTTAGGGATCTGGGGCAAAAATTGGGGATTGGTCCTGCTTTGAGCAGGGGGTTGGACTAGATACCTCCTGAGGTCCCTTCCAACCCTGAGATTCTATGATTCTATGATTCTATGAAATCCAGAGTCCAGGGCAAGATGGGGCCTGTAATGAACAGCCTATGTTGCCACAGCAGCTCGCTCGATCGGTGGGTCGTTTATGGCCACTAGGCCCCTGCTCCATGAGAACCCCGTTTATTTAATGTTTAGCCTCCCCACGACCCGGTGACAGGATATTAGTCTCACCGTTGGGCTGGGGAACTGGGATGCAAAGGCGCTGAATGGTTCCCCGGGGCAGAGGAAATCCAGCCGCACGTTAGCAGCACAAGGCCACACCATCCGACCTCCCGTTGGAAACCCCAATGAACCTCAGACGGCACGAAAGAGATCTGCACCGGACATTTATTGTTTGTGAAAAGTGGCTTTTCCCGCCTCTCCGAAACAGCTACGGGTCGGGAGTGAGGGGCACCGGCAGAGCTGGGAGGGGGGAGCCTGGCCCCGGGGTAGCCAGGGGCTGTGGGTCAGGAGTGAGGGGCATCAGCAGAGCTCAGGCAGGCTGAGTTCCTGGCACTCGCAGCTGGCCCTGCCCAAGGGCAGGTTCTCCTACTTTGGAACGATCCCTGTTCTCTCCCCAGGGGGTTCGCTCCGGTTGTTGGCACCTGGGGAGATGTGAGAGATGCTGGGTTTGGGGTCCTGACTCCCAGGTCTGCTCTAACCCACCAGACCCCGCCTCTGTTCCCAGTGCTGGGGATAGAACCCAGGAGTCCTGGTCTCCAACCCCCCCATGCTTTCACCCACCTGACCCCCGCCCCCCCCCGCCCCGCCCAGAGCTGGGGAGAAAACCCAAGAGTCCTTGCCCCCAGTTCCCCCCGCTCTAACCACTAGACCACACTCCCCTCCCAGAGCTAGACCCCAGGAGTCCTGGCTGCCCTCACGGGGAAGCTCCCGGCTGTACCTGAGCCACGACGTCTCTTACACACGATAAAAGTCACCAGCAGGGCCACACACACCAGAACTGCCAACGGCACACACACGGTGACAGCCAGGCACCCGGGGAACGGTCGGGCTGGGGAGAGAGAGGGAACCTGTAATAACCAGCCCCACGCCCCACCCCAGAGGTTGCTGCATCTCTCTGCCAGGTGAGGGGTCCCTGTATAACCAGCCCCCACGTCCCACCCCAGAAGTGGCTGCATCTCAGCCTCTCTCATGCCCGCCGGCGGGTGACACTGACCGGAGAAGGAGACGCTCAGGGAGATGGCCTGGTTGTACCCGGGACCCTGTACAGCCAGGGTGTAGCTGCCCCTGAGCCCTGTGATGTGCAGGGAGCAGCCGGGCCCCACCGTCTCCCGCCCCATGTGGGCCGGTCCGTAGAACTTCGGGGTGGCGGACGGGGCGTAGCTGAGGATCCAGTTTGTGGCGTTGCCGGCTTCTGCCCCTCGGTACCAGCTGCAGACCAGGAAGGTCTCGGGGACGCTCAGCACAACCAGGGTCATGTCCCCCCCACGTCAAGGGACGCCGGCTCCCGCCTGATGGTGAGTCCGTCCCAGGCTCATGCCGGCTGGAGGCAGGAGCTCAGGACGGAGGCTGTTGGGGGATGGGAGGGGATGATATTAACTGGTGCCGCTCACTCCTGACCCGCAGCCCCCTGCCAGCCCAGCCCTGGGCTCCCCCTCCCCAGCTCTGCCGGTGCCCCTCACTCCCGCCCCGCAGCCCCCTGCCAGCCCAGCCCTGGGCTCCCCCTCCCCAGCTCTGCCGGTGCCCCTCACTCCCGACCCGCAGCCCCCTGCCAGCCCAGCCCTGGGCTCCCCCTCCCCAGCTCTGCCGGTGCCCCTCACTCCCGCCCCACAGCCCCCTGCCAGCCCAGCCCTGGGCTCCCCCTCCCCAGCTCTGCCGGTGCCCCTCACTCCCGCCCCACAGCCCCCTGCCAGCCCAGCCCTGGGCTCCCCCCTCCCCAGCTCTGCCGGTGCCCCTCACTCCCGCCCCGCAGCCCCCTGCCAGCCCAGCCCTGGGCTCCCCCTCCCCAGCTCTGCCGGTGCCCCTCACTCCCGACCCGCAGCCCCCTGCCAGCCCAGCCCTGGGCTCCCCCTCCCCAGCTCTGCCGGTGCCCCTCACTCCCGACCCACAGCCCACCCCACACCTGCCAGGATTAGACCCATCCATGCGCTGGCCGGGCCGGGCCAGTTCCAGCTCACGGGGAGAGGCCCCATGTCCAGTCACCCAGCGGCTCCGGGCGTCCAGTCTGAGCAGTGTGGGGTTTGGGGGGTGTTCCTCATGCCATGTCGGCCGGGGGGAGCAGGGTGGGGCTGTGGCTGCCCAGCGGGGGTGGGGGGGGAGCCGTTGCACAAGGGCCCCCACCCATGAGGTCCCTACTTCCCCTTCTGATTCCTCTCCTGCGGCTGGGGGTGTTGAGTCCCAGGGGGAGGGGCTGCCGGGCATGAACCTGTCTCCCCACCTCCCTGCCCCCCCGTGGGGTCATGGCCCCCTCCCTTCTGGGAGTCATGACCCCACTGCTTACCTTCCTGGGCCCCCTCCTTCCCTGCCCCTGGGGGCCAAAACCCCATCTTCCTCCCCCCGCTCGCCTCTTGGGGGTCACAGGCCCATCTCCTCCCTTCTCAGTGGGGCACAGTCCCACTTCCCCCCACTGGTGTCATTGCCTCGTTTCCCCTCCCTCCACCCCTTCGGGGTCACAGTCCCCCCTCCTTTTGGGGTCATGACCCCATCGCTGCCCTCCTCAGAGGAGGGGATCCAGGCCCCATCTCTCCCCTTGCCCACATCCTTTGGGGGGGGGTCACCGCCCCCACAGGTTATGACTCCACCTCCTTCCTTTGGGGTTCTGAATCCCTCGCTTCAATTGGGGGTTGTGGCCCAGGGGGGCAGCTTACCTGTACCCCATTCCTTGCTTTGTTACCCTGCTTTATTCTCTGGAGCAGTAATGCCAGGAACCTGCCGGCTTTGACCCCGTACGATTTGCCTTTCGTAGATAGTGAGAGGCTTGAGACCTATAACCTTTGGCCTAGGTAGACTTAAGTATCTCATAAGTTATAGGGAGCTGAAAGTGGTATGCCAGAGCGGGAATTTTATCCAAAATCCCGACATCAGCCACCCACAGAACATCGCTGACACCAGCATCCGGAAAGTTCGGGACAGAGCCTCCGACCGCAACGGTGCCATGACAGCAAACGGACGTGGATGCTAATGGGTTGACGTCAGACATCGACTAACCCGTAGCAAACGGACCCCTGACGGGGAGGAAATGCAAACCAGGAGCGCTGTTGAATATGCATCGGTCATGGCAGCGTCAGCGTGACCGACTATAAAAGTAACATCCCAGGGGCAGCAGATGGGCTGGAGAGACGTAGACCTTGTGGGGGGCCAGACTGATGGGAAGACGAGGACGGTGACGGTGAGGATAATGGTGAACAGTCCAGGGTGTAAGGATGGCCGTCCAAATGTATTTTCTGTGTTATCTCTGTCTGCCTCGTTGCGTTTAAGTGTGTGTATAACTTTGCTAAATTATTAATAAATCATATATTTATATACGTAGAGAGAGTTCCTATGTGTGAGTGTTGCACCTGGGCACATCGGGGTTCCCAAATTATACGGTAATTTTACAATAATCTTACTGGGCCTGATCTTGGGACAAGAACCTGTTAATCCTCAGGTTACAATTATAAATACCCAGCTCTGGGTCAGGCTACAGGGTGAACTAACCCCCCTTTTCCGTTTCTCTCGTGGGAGCCACTGGGACGTTGGCGGGGTTGGCTCTGACCCGGCCAGGGGGGCTCTGCCCTTTGACGTCTTCAATGGAAATCGTCTTCCAGAAACGACCCCTCCAGACAGCCACGTTCACACGGGCCCCTCCTCTCCCTGCCGGAGCCCAGGAGGGGAACCCCGGCAGCCCCATCCCCGCTGTCACCCCATCAGCATTAACAAGGGGCCCAGCCGCCTGGCAGGGCCAATGGGGCGAACGGGGACATGATGCTAGAGCCGGGCAAGCTGTTGTGGGAGCATCCCAAGGGGTTTGGGCCCCCCAGAGGAACAGTGTGTGTGGAGGAGGGAGTTAGGAGCGGGGGATTTCCTGGCGAGGAATTCTGCCCCGTCGGGAAAGCCCGGGCTGTGCGAAAAGGAGAAACGTCAGGTGGCCACTTGGTGGAGGACGGTGCCGGGCGCTGAGCAGGAACCTGGCACGGGCTGGGACGGGGAGTTGGACGGCTCGGCGGAGGACAACCGCAGGGGAAGGGGAAACACAGCCACCGGGCCCGGGGAAGCTGCGAAACAGGGACGAGAGAGTGGAGACAGGGCTGGCAGCAGGAGAAAGAGCCGGAGGAATCGGGGCTCAGTTCCGCAGCGTCTCGGGTGGACGGTGTGGGGGAGCGAACCAGGAAAACTCATTGGGAAAGGCAGCAAGAACGTAAGCCAGGGGCCTGGGCCGGTGGGAGCCGGCTGGGTCCCCCTCCAGCCGAACCGTGTGTCCCCCTCGAGCTGAACCGTGTGTCCCCCTCCAGCCAAACCGTGGGTCCCCTGCCTGTCAAACCGTGTGTCCCCCTCCAGCCGAACCGTGGGTCCCCCTCCAGCCGAACCGTGGGTCCCCTGCCAGTCGAACCGTGTGTCCCCCTCCAGCCGAACCGAGGGTCCCCTGCCAGTCGAACCGTGTGTCCCCCGCCAGCCGAAGCTGGTTCCACGCCAGGTCATTGACGTGGGGCAGCCGAGGTGTGATCTGGAGGGGAACAGGGACCGTGCGGCGCAAGCAGCCGCCGGCCTCTGACTCACAGGCCGGTTTGTCATGGATTCACCGACTCCCCAGCCAGGCAGGACCATCGGGCCCATTGGCCCCCTGAAAACCACGAGTGCCCCCAAAGTCTGCTGCCACTGCCGTCCCACCCCCACTTCCTTTATTGGAAATAACCTGGATAAATGAGCGTCCCCTTTAAGATTTGCAGAGGTGCTGGGTTTACAGCAGGACTCCTGGGTTCTCTCCCCAGCTCTGGGAGGGGCGTGGGGACTAGTGGCTAGAGCAGGCGGGGCTGGGAGCCCAGACTCCTGGGTTCTCTCCCCAGCTCTGGGAGGGGCATGGGGACTAGTGGCTAGAGCAGGCGGGGGTGGGAGCCCGGACTCCTGGGTTCCATTCTTAGCTCCGAGGCTGCACCCTGCCCCCACATGGGGCTCAGTGCAGCTGCCACTTGTGCAGTCGCCCGCTTTCACGCGCAAACCAGCAGCTTCCCCAGCCCCCCGGCAGCCCCCGCTCTGCGGCCTCCCCCGGCGTGTGCGGCGAGTCCGGCCTCGTGACCCTGGCCAACGGAAGCGCTTGGCTCCCATGCAATGGACAGACCCAGGCTGGCCCCGATGCCCCAGCATGGCACTGGGCGGCCCCGTGCTGCAGGGAGCGGGGTGGGGGCTCTCCCTTCTCTCCAAATACCCAGTGCAGGGAGACGGGCGAGGAGGGCTGGGGTGGTTAGATCCAGGCACATCGATCTGGCCCGGCGCTGTGGCTGTTCCCTGCCCCCCAGGGCCCATCGGTGGCTGGCTGTGGTGTTGCAGAGCTGGGACCTACCTGGGAGACCCGCGGCCGTGTTGCAGTGGGCGTGCTGGCAGCAGGGGGCGCTGTTCCCCCCAGCACTTGTCTGCGGGCACCCTCAGCCCTGGGGCCAGGCCAGCCGGCTTTCACCAGCCTCCTGCAGCCCTGGGCCGGGGTGGATTCTCCGTCATGGGCAAGTGTTAAGTCAGGGTTTCCTCACAGATCTGCTGTGGGGAAGCAGGAATTAGTCCAGGGACGTCCTGTGTCCCTTGGGCGGTCGGGCGCGACGGCCATACCAGTCCCTTCTGGGCAGGGGGTCTAGGAATCACCAGAGCACCGCAGACTCTGGTTGGATTGATCAGGAGGCAGGCCAGGGCTAGTCGCCCCCTTCCAGAGATGAGGAAACTGAGGCACGGGCAGACGACGGGACCTGCCCAAGGCCACAGAGGGAATTCATTGCGGCTCCCCTGACTGCCAGGCTGGTGCTCTCACCACTAGATTGTGCTTCCTACCCCCTGGTGCCGGCAACCAGCACAGAGCAACCTGCAGACAAATCCCTTCTGTGTCCAGACCCTGAGCTCGTGGAAACCAGCATCACTCCAATGGAGCGACAGCCCATGGACCCCAGCTGGGGGTCTGGCCCCACTGACCCCAGACAGAATTCCTGGGTTCTCGGGCCAGGAGAGAGCTCCGTGCTCAGCTGGTCCGACCCGTGCAGCCGAGCCCAGGGGATTTAGCAGCATTAAATCGCTGTTGAAAGAGAACCGATCTTTATTTCTCCTCCACGCCTCCAGCAGGAAATACGAGCCCAGCAGGGCTCGGCTCTGGCCCCTCTGCCCCCAGCCGCCGGTCTCGGTAGCTGCGTACGGAAGAGCCCCCTGCCAAGTGGGCTGGGCGTGGCCCCGGCTGCAGGACGGCGCCCGAGGTGGGAATTGCAGCGTGGTGTGGCCTATGGGGCTGGCCTGCTTGCTTGCTTAACTGCCTTTTCTTATGGGTTTCCTCTGGGTTGATTGTTTGTTTTACAGCAGCAAGTTTCTAGGTTTACATTAGAATATTCTTGGCTGTGAGGCAAGGGACCTACAGGCCACATCCTGGATGCTGAGCGAAGGCCAGGTACCGAACACCTGCTCCGGACCTTTCACCGGGCTGGCTGATAGGTGAAAGCACACGCCCCACGTAGGGTTGTGACCTTGAACACAGCTACGTGAGTATGCGTTGAAGCAAGTTCGTATGGGGGGGTGCCTTCATTCATATGCTCTTTAAACTTAACAGGCACACGGCAAAGAACATGGGGAGAACCGGTTAGGCCAGAAATAGCAGAGGTGAGAATGAGTGAATGGCATTAGTAGGTCTCTCCGTGGCATTAATACCTACAAACATGCCAGCCTAGGGAGCCCGTGTATCCTGGTATTTTGTGGAAACTACCTCAGATGCTCAAGCTCTCTAGAAGGGGTGACCCACCAGGCTGGAGTCGTTCTCGCTCTTAATGGTTAGTTTATCTTAGTTCCTGAGTTGCAGGTTAAAGTCAAACTCTCAGCTAGCGTCGATACCTTTCTACAGCTTTTCAGCTCTTTCGCGTCTCCCAAGCCCTGCACCTCCCACTCAGCTCCCTGGGCATGTCAGGGGCTGGTCCTTTGTCTCTTGCCACCAGGTTCTGGAGGAAGGGCGTGAGGGTATCAGTGTGAAAGCTGTAGAGTGTATAATCCCACGGGTATCTTTAGAACAATATTATTGCCTTTGTAACCCGGATTGTTCCATTTGATTGTTATTCCATTTATCCCAATAAAAGCCTCGACGAAGGCAGGTCCCGTCTCCATTTTTGTTTTCAGTGGGAGTTTCCTTGTCGTACATCCCGAGGGACCTTGCAAACTCGGTGTCACCTGAGCTTGGGACAAGAACCTTATTATCTTCTGATCAGATTAATTGGCGAGCCTATAACCCATATTATCCAAATTAATAATATTAGCCTCCTAAAGCAGGCAACAGAGGTTAGTGCAGTTCCTAGATTCATAGATTTAAAGATATTAAGGTCAGAAGGGACCATTATGATCATCGCGTCCGACCTCCTGCACAAAGCAGGCCACAGAATCTCACCCACCCACTCCTGCGATAAACCTCTCACCTATCTCTGAGCTATTGAAGTCCTCAAATCGTGGTTTAAAGACTTCAAGGAGCAGAGAATCCTCCAGCAGGTGACCCGTGCACCACGCTACAGAGGAAGGCGAAAAACCCCCAGGGCCTCTTCCAATCTGCCCTGGAGGAAAATTCCTTCCCGTCCCCAAATATGATGATCAGTCTTTCCAAGCTGGCAGAGGCCAGTCCCCTCACTGGGACACTCACAGGGGCTGCGTGGGTACGGGGCGCTCCTGGCTGACGCTCGCTCTGCACTCTGCTCCCCCAGCCCCCAACCCGTGCAGCTGCCCTGGGGCTAAACCCCAAAGTAAATGTTCTGCATCGATTCCAGCCCCATTTCACAACAGTGGGGTCGTCTGCCCTGCAGGTCGGCATGGGTGCCAAATCAGGCCTACAGGGCAGACGGGGCCTGTGCTGCCCCACCCTAGAAGTGGCTGCATCTCAGCGCCGGGTAAAGGGTCCCTGTATAAACAGCCCCCATGTCCCACCCCAGAGACAGCTGCATCTCAGTGCTGGGTGACCAGCAGTGTGGACCTTGTAGTGGAGACCCCACAGGGTCCCAGAGCTTGGGCTTCAGCCTGGGTGCAAAGTAAAACCTACGTTCTATGTTCAAAGAACATCATATGGGGTGCCCGGTGTGTACATATACACAGACAGCCAAGCAAAGTCTTATATGTTTATGCCCAAATAAATTTGTTAGTCTTTAAGGTGCCACAGGACTCCTCGTTTTATATGGCTACTGCATCTGACAGGGCCCCAGTCTCCTGCGGACGGGCTCAGCAGCGAGCAACCCGAACGTAACCACACACCGGGGGCTTTATTTAGGATTCTGATTTATTCAGTGAATTTGCAAATCCACAGAGAGATTCCAGCCAGCCATGAGGTACTGGGACAGACGCACACACCCATACACCGTGCAGATCCTTGACTACGCAGCGGACCCTGTGCATTGTCCTGGCAGCACAAAGGCCTCCAGGGAAGGGTCAGTGCAACTGGAAATCCAGGCTTTTATTCTGTAGCCCATCGAGCCAGCATTAGCACTCATTTCATTCGGCAGTAGCCCAAGGAACCCACAGGCCTGTCTCCTGTAAGACGCTGAGTGCAGCTGTTAGGATAAGGCTTGGGACCTACGAACTCTGGCACAGATAAATGGCCCAACAATCACCCCTAAGTTCTGGGGGACTGGGAATAGAGTCTTTAAGGGGGAGGTTTCTCCATAACGACACCAGCCAGCCACAGGGACGTGAGCTAACACCGGCGTTGGGATGCTGTAGGACGGGAACATCTGCAGATGTCTGACCACAAGCCGGCCATGGCAAGGAATTGACATGTCTGATAATAAGCTGAGATCACTAACATACTAACCTATAGGAGACGGGACCCCAACATTGGCAGGGTGAGGAGAGACAGATCAGGAAGAGGGGAGAACCCCCTAAGGAATAGGCATTAGGCACAGTGACGTCGGGGTAACATTATAAAAGTCGTACCCCAGCCTGTGGGCAGGAGGCGGGCGAGATGTAGCGTTTGGGGGGTGCCTGGACCACGGCACCAGCTGGTGATGAGGAAGGTGATGGTGATGAGGAAGACGATAACTAACATTTCCGGTTGTTCTGCAAGGGGCGGTGCGAGTGTGGGGCGGGGCGGGTGGGCATTCTGTCTTACCGCTGTCCCCCAGGCATGTGGGACTCTGCTACAGATGCTGATCAATGATTAGAAATACAGGAGGGTTCCTCCAGTGCGAGGGCTGCGACCGGCCCCAGCGGGGTCCCCAGCTGAACGGCAATTTTAAGAACGCTGGGGCGGATCTAGGCACCAGAACCTGTCAGACCTCCCAGTGATCCCTGCAAATTTGTAAGTAATCAATAGAATTAACGAACGATATATTAGTTGGGCTCCAATGGGCAGGAATCGGGCGCTGCGGGGCCCGTGCAGGGCCGGGCTCAGGAGAGCAGCTTCCCCAGCAGCACCCAGTCAGGCCAGGCAGTTAGAGGGCAGAGGGGAATTGCTCCAGAGCCAGATCGATGGTTACTGTCTCCGCAGGTGTGGAGGTCACCTTTGTGAAGACATACACGTAGTCTGCCAAAGGCAGGGAGATTCCAGGGGTAACGTCTTTTATAGATGTAGTAGCACACCCTTTGCCAGAAAATCTTGATATATCCAAAGCAGGAACACCTGGAGAAGAAGATGGACCCGAGGGAGGAAACGAGCCTGTTATGAGGCGGGGGCAGCTCTGGTTCCTTCTCTGCCCCCAGAACCTCTGTCTCCACCATCCAGCGGTTCCCGCCTCTGCCCCCCGGTCCCACCCGCCCGGTGCTCTCCCTGCTCTCGCTGTAACCGGCCACGGCAGGCCGGGCGTCTGGTCCCCTCTTGCCTCCCCCGCGCCCCTTTCTGCAGCTCCACAAGAGACTGAAGCTGGAGTTTGGAACCCAGCTGATCGCCCGGGGGCGGATCCTTCCCCAGCGCGCGGCCCCCCGGGGAACATGCCCGGCTCTCAGCGTCCCCGGCAGCCCCGACCGCTTGGTTCAGTTATTTTATAAACACCCCAAAGCACTGGGAGTCCTGGACACACACTGAGAACAGGAGCTTCCGCACTGAGCAATGGCTTAGCTCCACCTTAAACATACAGCGGGTGGGGTCTAGTGGTCAGAGCAGTGGGGGCTGCTGGGTTCCCTCCCCAGCTCGGAGAGGGGGCAGGGTCTAGTGAGTTAGAGCAGTGTGTGGGAGGGCTGGAATCAGGACTCCTGGGTTCTCTCTCCAGCCCTCACAGGAGACTGGGGGCTAGCGATTAGAGCAGGGGGGCTGGGAGCCAGGACTCCTGGGTTCTCTCCCCAGCTCTGCATCATTGACATAACAACCCTTCCCGTGGCAAGAGACGGTGTTGTCATAACTCCAGGAGCCGGGCAGCATCACTGAGATGGGGGAGCTGGTCTGGAAGGGAAAATTTCCCAATTCCTCTCTCCTTGCCCCCAGCCAAAAACCCCTCTTGGCCGCCCCCACCCTCCCAAAGCTTCAGCACAGCCCGAGGGTCTGGGAGACTCTAGGGGCCTGTCTACACTACAGCTTGGGTAGGTACAAGTTATGTCACTCCAGGGTGTGAATAAGCCACCTCCTTCAGCGGGTGTAAGTTACGCCACCCTAAGTGCCGGTGCCCACTTCCCGCTGCCATCCCCACTGCTGCTCGCGGAGGTGGTTTTATTATGCCGACCAGAGAGTTCTCGCCCGTCAGCACAGAGCGTCTTCACCGGATGCGGTACAATGGCACCGCGGTCGCCCTTCTAGTGTAGACTGGCCCTAGGTTTCACCAGCCCTTTGGGGAGTTCCCGAGGCGTGAGGTTCCCGGGGTCGCTCCCGCACTGTGGCCAGCTGGCAGCATTTACCTTTGGCTCGAAACCCAGCGAAATCAATGCAATAGTTCTCATCCCCTGTACAAGGGGTGATTTGGCTGTTGCATGAATCAGAGTTCAGATCAAAGCAGGTGGGGCACTGTAGCCCGTTCCCGGCGGTGTTCTCCTCGGGCACTGAGAACCGAGAGAGAGAGAGACATGGTCACAGGGTGGGTTAAACTTCGTTCAAATTGCAAGGCGTGCCCGCCGACCTGCACTGGTCAAGCATGCGAAGGCCCCACCCCAGCCTGAGAGCATTGCTCCGTCTGTCTATCACACGGCAACCTCTGAATCTGGCAGCCGATCAATTCCAGCATTTCCAGGTACTTTCTAGGCCAGGGGTTCTCAAACTGGGGGTTAGGACCCCTCAGGGGGTTGCGAGGTTATTACATGGGGGGTTGTGAGCTGTCAGCCTCAAACCCAAACCCCGCTTTGCATCCAACATTTATAATGGTGTTAAATATATTAAAAAGTGTTTTTAATTTATAAGAGGGGTCACACTCAGAGGCTTGCTGTGTGAAAGGGGTCACCAGTACAAAGGTTTGAGAACCACTGTTCTAGGAACTCAGGGCCACCTGAGTGGAAGAAATCGGAAACACCCTCCTGCCATCTGATCAGAGCGGCCACCTCTGCAACTGTCTCAGATCAAACACCTGTTTGATGGCCCCACTGACATCCCCAAGCCCCCATCTCCACTTTGCCCAGTGTACATGGTTACACCCGGAATGACTGATCTCTCAGACAAAGAGAGGGAGGACAGTGGGGGTGAGGGGGAATGGGGAAGGAGGGGTTTGGGAGTGGGGCATTGAACCCATGGCAAACCAGGGGCATTCCACAGGCTTTATGCAGATATGCTTATGACTATGACTATGACATAACTGTAATATGCTTTATGCAAAATACTTCACGTGATCGATCACTGGAAAAATTGTAATCTACTGAATTGGGTTTTCTCATTTGCATGCAGGTATCATCTTTGTAGATGGTTACGAACATGGAGTATAACCCTGTGTTATTAATGTAGCCCTGCTAAGTGAGGGCCCTGAAGGGTACTTAAGGAACTCGGTGGCCCATTGGTGAACAAACAATGACCTGTAAATGGACTTGTTTTTCCTGTAAGCCTGTGATGGGCCCTGCAAAAGCATGAGACTGTCTCTGGATTCCTGATGCTGGAATCCATCTTGGATGCTTTTTTTTCCCACAAGAGCAGAGGAGTAGTTTAAACTGAGCACAAAGGATTCCCGCCTTTCGCAAAACCTATATAAAGGCGGGAAGCCAAACAACAGAGGCGGCTGCCAGTCGTGAGCACACCCTTGCTTACCAGCCAAGACGTCTGTGAAAATGAACATGGGGAAAGGGCAGAGCCCAGACTGGGAGTGAGTCTAGTCTGTGAAAGTGATTATTAGAACAACTGTTAGGTAAGATATTACATGTAACAAGTTTCTTTAGTGTATTCAACTTAGCTTGCGTGTTTGTTTATTTTGCCTAGTAACCTACCTACCTACCTACCCAGCAAGCCTGGACCCTGGATCCGTGTTGTAGCAGGCTAGTGTATCTGGCTCAGCAAGACAGGGATCTGGGGGTACTGCCAGACTGCTGCCAAGCTGGCAGGGAAAACAGATTCAGGGGTGTCTCAGCACATCAGGTGACAGCACCAAGGGGGTCCCAGTGACCAAACTCATCGCTGTTTTAAAAAAGCCACACCCACCTCTTCTTCCTGGTTAGCTGGTCTGT
The DNA here is from genome assembly GCF_965152275.1 of Natator depressus. Lineage (NCBI taxonomy): Eukaryota > Metazoa > Chordata > Testudines > Cheloniidae > Natator > Natator depressus. The sequence goes on from NC_134257.1 coordinate 19,371,633, forward strand.
CGCCGACCCTCCCATGGCGTCCCCCCCACCTCCGCTTGCTACCCCTTTTATCCCGACCCGGAGACTTTCAACAAGTCCGTCTCCTATTCCCATCCCAGCCTCCGAGCAGGTGCAGACACCTTTGCTATACCAGCAACCCCTCCTCCCTTTGTCCCTGCCCGCCCGGAGCAAGCTGCGCCCCTCGGGGCCGATATCCCAGCCGTGTGTGTTCTCCCCCCACATCTCTGTGACGCCGGCGATGTCCCAGCTCTGATCACTCACTCATTCAAAAGCTGAAAGCAACAGGAAATCCAATTGTTTGGGGAAATGGCCAAATGGGTGATTTGGAATTTTTCGCACAAGGACCAACGGGGATAAACTGGCCAGCGATGAACAGCCCCGAGTCTCTGAACTCAGTTTCCAGCCATCAGAAGAGGGAGGGCTTGGAGCAGCTTCCCACGGTAAGTGGGGGGCAAAGCCCCCGGCGAGTTTGAAGTGGAGGCTGATAGGCTCAGGGAGGTTTAGATTTGAGCCCATCCCGGCTGCTGCCCCCTCTCTCGCCTGCAGCCCTCGCCTGTCTGATTTCAAATAGGCCCAGACCGCTCCACCCCCTGGTTTGGAGACCCGCCAGCTACAGGTATTTCAATGGCATTCGAGTGAATGGACATTGGGGGCAAGAAAGGGGAGAAATGGTCACAAATACAATTGTGTCGGGGCTTTTCCAAATGAACCATTCGACTGTGACAATGGGTGGGGGGACGTAAGGTTTGCTGGGGTGTGAATCGACCCTGCGCCAGCCTGCCACAGCCTAGCTGCCACGTGCACCCCGCTGACGCACGTGAACCCTTCGTTAATGTGCTTTGAGCTAGTGCCCTTCCAACAAGCCATGAAACGGCACCATAAAAACAGATCCCTACGTACCTGCCAGTACAGCCGAGTTACAGTCGTCTGTGCTGCACTGTGCGATGTTGACCCGGATATACTTGCCATTCCCAAGAGTGACAGTGACGGGGCCTTTTATGAAAGCAGTGAAGCCATCTAGACAGCCTTTGAAGACGCTTGTGGACTTTGCCCCGTCTGCTGTAGCTAAAAAAACAAACAGAACTGAGAGGCTGGGAGGGGAACCTCGAGGCGGAGCAGGGAGGTTATTTTACCTCCGAGTTTGGCTCTGGGGTGACGTTGCTGGGAGCCCGTGCCCAGTTCTGGCACCCACCATTCCAGAAAGAGTTTGCACACTTGGGGAGGGGTCAGAGAAGAGCCATGAGGATGATTAAAGGGCTAGAAAACCTGCATTAGAGCGAGAGGTGCCAGGAGCTCCATCCATGTAGCTGAACACAGAGCAGATTCAGGGGTGACGTGATCCCCGTCTGCCAGAACCCACCCGGGAACAAACATTTACTAACGGGCTCCTCAGTTGGGCGGTGGAAGGTCGGACGCCATCCAGTGGCTGGGAGTTGGAGCCAGACAGACTCAGACTGGAAATAAGGCGAATATCTCACAGGGAGGGTGATTAACCACTGGGACAATCTCCCAAGGGCCGTGGTGATTCTTCTTCAGTGACAATTTGTAAAGCCAGATGGGTTGCTCTTCTCTCACCTCTGCTCTTGGGGCTATCTGTGAACCCGAGTTAGCCACGCCCTGGTCTCAGCATCTGCACTGCTAAGCCTCCCGGGGGTTCGATCCACCCGGACACCACCAGGCCGGTGCTGCACTAACCCCGGGGCAGCGTTAGGCCTTTTGCAGGCATGTCCCATGGTTGTTAGCACTGCCCTGAGCTGTGCAATTCTCTGCCCTGAGTCTCTGTGACGGCGTCTCTGCTTGAGAGCCAGGTAGAGACGAAGCCGGCTGCAGGGAAAGTGGAGTTTAAAACGTCCCCAAGGGGTTGATAAACCGGAAGGTGATTTTGGTGCAGCAGAAGTGACTAGGCAGGAGGGCAGGAAAACATGGCCCCCAAGGAATTATGGGAAGGCATTGGAGGACTATTGGCAACTGTGTGAAATAAGCTAGTTTACAGCTGTGTCCCCACTGCAAAGTTAAAGTGGAACCCGGGTCTAAGCTACACCTTGAAATGCACAGCCAGCCTGAGCTCACAGCTCATGTCCACTCAGGTTAAACGGTCTGTGTGTGGTTAATAGGGACGGTGGCGGGGGTTAGAGCTAAACCCCGGGTCATGGTCCACGTTAACTGCAGTGAAGCCATACCCTGAGTGGGTGGAAGTTTTAATAAGCCCATTTGTGACTGTGCTGGGAAAATTTCCTGACTGTGGTCAGAAGGGTGTGGGGGGGGGGGGGATAGATAGATAGATCACATTAAAGCTGATTTGTGCTATGCATCCTTCTTACAGGGTAAATGAAAGGAAACATTAAATCTCTTTAATTCAAAGGAACGATGAACAAAACTAGGTCTGTAACTAAGGTTTTCAATTTCAAATGGGCAAACACTGAGAAGGGAACTAGTGAAATCTGCTGGCCTGATCCCAGGGAGTTGAAAATGGAGAAGGTTTGGAATCTCTTGAAGTCAAACAGGCAGAAACTATCTTGAATTTGCATCCCAAGCAAGGAGAAAAATCTTGTCAGGCCGGGCTCCAGCAGGTGACTAAGAGGTTCAGAGAGGATTCTGGGAGCCCGGTAGCGTACAAGGGGTCTCACTGAAAATTTCCTTTTTTTAACATAATTCAGAACGTGCATTTCCACCCAAAGCAGCTTCGCTTGCTGCAGCGCAGCCGTCCATTGTGGAGCTGAAAACGTAGTGAATAAAAATCCATAACTAAAGCCCAAGGGGTGAGATCCAGTTGTCACGGAGTGTGGGGGAGTCCAGGCCCTGCACCCCTCTTCCTGGGATTCACTGAGACTCCCAGCCAGCCAGTAAAACCGAAGGTTTATTGGACAACAGGAACACAGTCCAAAACAGAGCTTGTGGGTACACCCAGGACCCCTCAGTGAAGTCCTTCTGGGGGAGCAGGGAGCTTAGACCCCAGCCCTGGGGTTCCCTGTGTTCCTCCACCCAGCCCCAAACTGAAACTAAACCCACCGAGCAGGTTCCCTGCTGCAGCCTCCATCCACATTCCTGGGCAGAGGTGTTACCTCCCCCTCCCCCTCCTGGCTCAGGTGACAGGCTCTCAGGTCTCCCGTCCCCAGGGCACATTCCCAGGTCAACACTCCCCCCTCCCTGCTGCGTCACATCGTCACAATCCTGGCCCCACTGAAGTCAATGGGAGATCTGCAACTGGCTCCAAGGGGCAGGATTTCAGACCGCCCAGTCTTCCGGTCACAACACTGTAATGTTGCCTGAACAAATCAAGCGTCGAGCCCGGACTGAGTGTTCTGTGCCGGGTGAATGTGCTTTGTGGATGGATTGTGCTGGGGGTGGCCTTAGCGATGAGGATGTGTCAGACTGTGGGGTAGGATGTGCGTGGATTGACGGCAATGTCACCTACCCAGGGTATTTTCTTCTGCCGCCGTAACGCAGCCGCCTTTAGCCGTGTCTACTGTGCAGGTCCCTGCTGGAGACTGGCAGGAGTCTGCTGAGCCGAAGCACGCTTGGCATGTCGCTGTTTGTGCTGGAGAAAGAAGAACACGTGTTTCCTTTTTACTGTGGCGTAACAGTGTCACTCTGACACGTCCCTTAGCCCCAAGTCTTCCCCCTCTGCTCCAAACAAGCCGAGGGGTTAACGGACCCAGTTTTCTCTGGGACACTCGGCAGTTGCACAATTTCAGCCGCCCTGGGCCAGTGGTACCCAGGGGGTCAGCACGGGGACAGGTGAAGGGGATGGTGCTCTTCCCAAGCTCCGCCCACAAATTCAGCTCCGCCCACCCAAGATCTCATTCCTGTTTTAAAGGTATTCACAGTACCGGAGAATCGCTCACTTCTCAGCGTGCGTTGCCTGAATCCATTGCACCACCCAGGGCTCCTTGCAGCCCCCCATTGCCCTCACAAATTCGAGTTCCCCTCCCATCTCCTTCTATAGCAGGGTCGCCAGGCTCAGACCCCCATCCCCTACCTAATGCCAGGGGCTCTGTGTACCCTCCATTCCCCTGCCCCGTACCAAGGTCTCCTATTCTCTCCCCATGCCAGGGGTTCCGTGTGCCCCCCCAGTCCCATCCCCCATACCAGGGTCCTCCATTCTCCCCCATGCCAGGGGTTCTGTGTGCCCTCCTCCCCTCCCGCCCCCCATCATCCGTCTTTCTGCCTGGGAGATCAGCCACTCAGGGTGTAACATGTTAAGCTCCATGGGGACACTGGGCAGACCTGGGCTGGGGGGTGTTGATGGGCTGGAAGGTGTCAATGGCCCCATCAACCGGTTCTTTGATCTACACACAGCTACAGAGGGGGTTGAAGCTCTGGCTGGGCTGGCCAGACTCCAACAGCTCTGTGTGTCCCTGATTACCCTCTTCCGGTTTTCTGATTCCGTCTCCCACCCCCCAAAATCAATAGGGTTCTGCCCAGTGATGTCTAGAACATCCCCTGCAATTTAGGAGTTGATGGAACGCAGCATTCAAAAGTTACTTCATTGCACAGAAATAGGGAAATGCCATTGAGGTGAGTGCGGCCAGGTTGTCTGGGCTGCCAGCCGGCCAGCAGAGGGGTCTGACGGAAAGGTTTGGGGTGCAGAAGCCAGCTGTCTTGGCCCTTAGCTTCGCAGGGATTGCTCCCCTTTGGGAAGGCTCTGTGATGGGCTGGCCCCCAGGACTACAGCCAGTTACAGGCCCTAGGCTTAAGTTAAAGCCAACTTTGCCCACATCTCTGGATCATTTGCAGTATGTGGGGGATGGCAAGGATGGAAATTGCCAGGAAAAAACTGTGTTAAACAGCACAAAGGGACGTTCATTGTCTCTTGTTCCCCAAATTACCGTTGATACAAGTCATATTAACCACAGCGCATGGACCTCTTGGGGACATGTAAGTGGAGAATCTCTGCCCTTCAGTCCTTATGTGCAGCGCCCTGCACACGAGCTGTGTAAGTGCAGCATCTTCACAACTTTTCTTTTAGAGAGTCTAAGAGTTTCAGGCTCTGATGCTGATCTAGTCTGAGCTCCGGCCTAGCCCAAGGCAGAAAACCTCACCCAGCCCTTCCTCCATGCAGCCCATATCTGATGGTCGAGCTAGAGCCAATCTTCCAGAAGGACGTCCAATCCCAATGTACAGAGACCAAGAGATGGAGAATCCCCACCCCCACCCCCACCCCCACCCCTCCTTGAGAAGCTGGTGCCAGGATTAATTCCACCTTGGACTGATCTAAATTCAACTCCCACCATTGGATCTCATGCTGCCTCTGTTTGCTCGGTTGGAGAGCCCTCTGCTACAGGAAATTGTAGGCCTGATTCCAGGTTACACTCAGTCCCCTATTGTGTAATTTACCCCTCTATTAATTCCCCTTTATGCTGCCAAAGCAGTGCAGAGGGGCCATCGTGGGAATAAGAATTCAGGGCAGTGTCCAGTCACGGTGTCCCTCAGGTCCATGCCCAATAGATGGGTTGCTATGGCTGCGGCACTTGGGGAATTCACACCCTGAGCACTGCAGTGTGACCAATCTAACCCCTGGGAGAGATGGAGGTCGATGGGTGAATGCTTCCCTCAATTCGGCTGCCGTCGCTCGGGGAGGGGAGTTCCTAGAGGGATGGAAAACCCCGTCCATTGGGACACGAGGCATCTTCACTACGGGGCTCTGCTGGCCCAGCCACAGCTCTGTGGCTAAGCCACGACAGCAGCCGTAGTGTAGACAGGGCCCTGTACCCCACACAGAGCTAATCCCCCCTCCCTGCACATGCTGGATGTTCCCCTGACTGGGGATCCATGGGGGGTAAAGTGTCCAAGTCCAGGCGGGTTTCAATGGCCACAGCAGTGGGTGACTCACCTTGTGCACTCCTAGCTAGGAGAGCAGGGAGAAGGCAGAGAAGGAAGGAAACCATCCTGGTGCTGGCAGGCCCACGGGGCTGGGCTCGGAGCCGAACGGGGCCTTCTCACGGCTGACACAGCGAGCTCTGCCGGGGGGAGGAGGAGAGAGTCAAGAGCGAAATGAGGATGGAAAAGGACTTAGAGCCGAGATTCAGGGGGGGAAAGCACCAGGCAACAGAGATGCACAAATAACCGATTTTTTGGTTCACTGGCAGTTCTCAAAGATCTGGGGGTGGGGGGATCTTTTTTGGTGGGCCCAAAATTCTCATCTAACTAAAAAGCCAGGAAAAAATGGTTTTGTTTCATTTTCAAATATTTCAAAATATTTTTAAATTGGTTTTAAAATAAAAATTGCTGTCAATTTTGAAATGAAAAGACACAAATCAAAACATTTAATTCTGGAACTGTCCAGACAAAACGTTTCCTTTTTTCAGAATTTGTTTTTCTAGAATTTTTTCCAGCTGAAGAAATGCAGAGAAATCGACACAAATTCGTGAAACGTTTCAGTCTCCCCAAACCTGCATTTTTCAGTGGAGAAAAGTTTCGGTTGGAAAATTTCTCCCAGCTCCCGCATGGCCCAGACACGCCTCGCCGTAGCAGAGCGGGGGCTCCGGGACACCGGAGAAGGGCGCTCTGCGGAGCAATCCTCGTCATAGTCATGGCTCCGGACGGAATCGTGGTGACCGGCAAAGCGCAGATGTCAGATGGAGCCAGTGACAGTCACGGGGACATGACCTGCCCCTGCCTCTCATCCTGTTACACCAAATCGCTTCAATGTGGAAGGAAACAGTTAAACAGCAAGTCAGCCGCAGCCTGTGTGCTTATTGCCAGACGGCCAGGGCCCCAGCAAGCCTATGGGTCCATTGACTTCAACAGTTACACTGGTGTAAACCGGCTGGGATCTGCCCTATTGACTCCAATGGAGCTGTGGCCGATTGACCCCAGCTGGGGATCGGGCCCAGTTTTCACTCCCTCCTCCGTATTTGCTCCAGGTCTGCACCATCCCTTCTGACATGGGGCGACTGGCACGGCCTGTGGGGCGCCAGGGTCAGAGCATCCTGCCGATCTGCAGAGGGGCCCTACAGTGTTTCCACATTATCTCCACCCCCTTGGGCGGCCCAACGGCTTCTTCACTTTCCTCTTCTGCAGCGAGCTGAGGTGTCCATTGATCCTCCTACGGGGACGCTCCGGTCCCTTCCCTGGATCAGCCCGGTTCAGTTAGAACCTGTCAGGTCTCGGAGGCTTCAGACCCCGGCCCTGCCCATGTGCGTTACTTTGCATTGACCAAAACTCAGCTTCATCTGCCATCGCGTTGTCCGTTGACCCAACTCTGTTCGAGCTCCCTCAAGTTCCCGACTAACCTCAATACGTTGCCTTCTCTGCAGATTTCACCACCTCCTCGCTCACCCCCCGTCAGATCATCTGAGTACCGTGAACGCTGGGTCTAGCACAGAGCCTGGAGGCCTCCACTTTTAAGCTTTTGCCATCACACAAAATTCCCTTGAATTCCGGCTCTGTTTTCTAGAGACACCAGGTGGGGGGAAGAGACGAGCTTCCGAGCGACACCGAGCTCTGCTGCGGGTCAGCGGAGCTCGAGAGCTCGTGTCTCTCCCCAGCAGAAGCTGGTCCAATAAAAACTTTTCCCTCCCCCACCTTGTCTCTCTAATATCCCGGGACCCGAATGGCTACAACAACGCTGCAAACTCCTGTTTTCTGGCTGTTGACTTGTTTCTGCTCCAAGACAGTTCCTTGCCTACCACCCCAGGACGGCTTCGATTCCTTCCTGCCCTATGACAGGTTTCAGAGTGACAGCCGTGTTAGTCTGTATTCGCAAAAAGAAAAGGAGGACTTGTGGCACCTTAGAGACTAACCAATTTATTTGAGCATAAGCTTTCGTGAGCTACAGCTCACTTCATTGGATGCATCTGATGAAGTGAGCTGTAGCTCACGAAAGCTTATGCTCAAATAAATTGGTTTGTCTCTAAGGTGCCACAAGTCCTCCTTTTCTTTTTACTGCCCTATGGCGAGGGACTGTGCTGAAGTCTTTTTGACAGTCCAAATCAAGTACATCAACTGGCTCTTCTCTGCTCCCTGAACCTGGGACGTTCAAAGCATCTGAACGGAGTCCGAAGCGTGACTCCTGGGGAGTGTAAGCAGATGCTGGCCCCCTCGCGGCCATTTTTGCCTTTCAAAAGTTCCCTATTTCATTCACACACAATTCCATGAGTGGGGCTTCTTTTCCTTTGGAAAACTTGACCCGCTTTATCCCTGGAGCATGCATTTGAAATATATCTCCATCCTTTACACTCTTTCAGCAGAACATCAGTGATTACAAGCAATAATTTAACACACCTTAAAAACTCTTACCTTCAGCCGCACAACGGTTCCGTTCACCTCCAAGTTCTCTGTAGTATCAAAGAGATGCACTAACCTGTCTGGCACGGCCCCTTTCCTCTCTATATAGTCCAAAAATGCAACCAGATTAATCTAGAAACTGGGAGTAACCGTGAATGATTGACTGAAATGTAATAAATTGCACGACCCCTATACCTGGGCACTCCCTCTTTAAATACAATTCAGACTGACCCTTTCTCAATTCAGCAGCTGTTGTTTTATTGAACTTGTCCCATACAGTCTGCTGGTTTGTGTAACAGAGATAAGAGGTGGTACTCAGCTTAGTCACAAGGGTAGAGGTGTGACCATTTGCATATCAGAGGTGTTTATCCAGATCCTGAGGTGCTGTAAATGATAGAGGAACCGGAAAATTCACAGCAGCTGGGATCTGGCTCCACTGATTCCATTGAAGCAACGGCCAATTGACACCAAATGGGGGTGGGGTGAGATTGTCAGAATGAAGCTAAGGACGGCCATGGAGTTGGCTCCATGAGGACGGCTCTCCTTCCACTCCCAGAACAGGTTGTTAAATTCCTTCTCATTAAATTGAGCGTAAGCAGAGTCAGGATGAGCTCTACCCTGACATTTGGTGGCGAGTCATGGTGGGTTGTGGAAAAGAGCTTCAGCGGCTGATCTCATTTGCATAGGCACACCCACCCTGCCTAGATGGTCACTTTGGCTGCTGTAGGAGCCCCAGTTTCTCTGGGGCCAGGAGTAAACTGTTATTATCCTGATTATGTGACCCAAGGACAGCAGAACTGTACTTGGCCTTTTGTTATGATGAAGGGACTCGCCATCAACTAAAAGAAAAGGAGTATATGTGGCACCTTAGAGACTAACCAATTTATTTGAGAATGAGCTTTTGTGAGGTACAGTTTGTTTCATTGGATGCATACTGTGGAAAGTGTAGAAGATCTTATATACACACAAAGCATGAAAAAATACCTCCTCCCTCCCTGCTCTCCTGCTGGTAATAGCTTATCTAAAGTGATCACTTTAGATAAGCTATTATCAGCAGGAGAGCGGGGTGGGAGGAGGTATTTTTTCATGCTTTTTGTGTATATAATAAGCTCTTCTACACTTTCCAGAGTATGCATCCGAGGAAGTGAGCTGTAGCTCACGAAAGCTCATGCTCAAATAAATTGGTTAGTCTCTAAGGTGCCACAAGTTCTCCTTTTCTTTTTGCGAATACAGACTAACATGGCTGTTACTCTGAAACCTGCCATCAACTAAGTAGCACTCGCTAGTCAAGGGACATGGGTTCCAAAACTCAGTAGATAGGGGAAGGAAGGGATCACTTTAGGCCAGTAGGGCACCACCACCCCCCCGGAGTCGAAATCACTGAGTAGTGTGTTAAATAGTAGGGGGCCTGAAGATATATTGGTGAGTGACTCGCAGGATGGCTACCTGGGAAGAGCAGCTGGTGGAGTGGCTCGCTGGATGACTACCGGAGAGGAGCGGCTGGCGGTGAAGGCTGCAGCAGAGACCCACAGAAAAGCATTGATGCATTTGGGCTGTTGGAGCATGTAAGGTGCCCCTTTACTCCCCCCACCCCTCCATTTCCACACAGGCTGGGGGTGTTAAAACTCTGCAGGTGAACTTTTGAACTCTGGGCTCACCAAGGACAGAGACTGAGACTTTTGGGTTGCTGGACTTTGGGGTTGTTGGACTTTTGGGACTTTGGGGACTTTTGGGTTGCTGGACTCAAGAACCAAAGGGAAAGGGACATGGCCCAATTTGCTTGGGGTGGGTTTTTGCTCATGGGTTGTGTTATGAATCCTGTGGGTGGTGTTTCCCCCAACATAATGCCACATTGTTTCTCTCTGTTGTTAAAAGGCTTTTGCTACACTCAGACTCTGTGCTTGCGAGAGGAGAAGTATTGCCTCTTAGAGGGGGGTGGTATTGCCCAGGGCGGGTATATATTTGTCCCCGGTCACTCAGTGGGGGCTCGAGCCGGTTTTGCATTGTGTTATTGGAATGGAACCCCTAGATACTGAACCCGGCCCTTGTTGCTGCCAACTCTGAAGGGCAGAAGGGTTACATGTGTTAATATTCATTTGGTGACAGATTTTCTTATCTGCCCCATACCAGGGCGTTGCGTCAAACTGGATCCCAAGAGCACAACCTTGCACCCGGCTGGGGGAATACATGATACAGTTTTGTGGTGACCTAGAATCCTATTTTCGACGTCTCCGACTCAAGGAATATTTCCAAAATACCTCTGAACAACATAATGATCCACAGAGGCCTGCCTACCAACATTACAGAAAGAAGGATTCTAGGTGGACTCCTCCTGAAGGTCGAAACAGCAGACTGGACTTCTACATAGAGTGCTTCCGCCGACGTGCACGGGCTGAAATTGTGGAAAAGCAGCATCACTTGCCCCATAACCTCAGCCGTGCAGAACACAATGCCATCCACAGCCTCAGAAACAACTCTGACATCATAATCAAAAAGGCTGACAAAGGAGGTGCTGTTGTCATCATGAATAGGTCGGAATATGAACAAGAGGCTGCTCGGCAGCTCTCCAACACCACTTTCTACAAGCCATTACCCTCTGATCCCACTGAGAATTACCAAAAGAAACTACAGCATTTGCTCAAGAAACTTCCTGAAAAAGCACAAGATCAAATCCGCACAGACACACCCCTGGAACCCCGACCTGGGATATTCTATCTACTACCCAAGATCCATAAACCTGGAAATCCTGGGCGCCCCATCATCTCAGGCATTGGCACCCTGACAGCAGGATTGTCCGGGTATGTAGACTCCCTCCTCAGGCCCTACGCTACCAGCACTCCCAGCTACCTTCGAGACACCACTGACTTCCTGAGGAAACTACAATCCATTGGTGATCTTCCTGATAACACCATCCTGGCCACTATGGATGGAGAAACCCTCTACACCAACATTCCACACAAAGATGGACTACAAGCCATCAGGAACACTATCCCCGATAATGTCACGGCTAACCTGGTGGCTGAACTTTGTGACTTTTTCCTTACCCATAACTATTTTACATTTGGGGACAATGTATACCTTCAGATCAGCGGCACTGCTATGGGTACCCGCATGGCCCCACAGTATGCCAACATTTTTATGGCTGATTTAGAACAACGCTTCCTCAGCTCTCGTCCCCTAACGCCCCTACTTTACTTGCGCTATATTGATGACATCTTCATCATCTGGACCCATGGAAAAGAAGCCCTTGAGGAATTCCACCATGATTTCAACAATTTCCATCCCACCATCAACCTCAGCCTGGTCCAGTCCACACAAGAGATCCACTTCCTGGACACTACAGTGCTAATAAACGATGGTCACATCAACACCACCCTATACCGGAAACCTACTGACCGCTATTCCTACCTACATGCCTCCAGCTTTCACCCTGACCACACCACACGATCCATCGTCTACAGCCAAGCTCTGCGATACAACCGCATTTGCTCCAACCCCTCAGACAGAGACAAACACCTACAAGATCTCTATCAAGCATTCTTACAACTACAATACGCACCTGCGGAAGTGAAGAAACAGATTGATAGAGCCAGAAGAGTTCCCAGAAGTCACCTACTACAGGACAGGCCTAACAAAGAAAATAACAGAACGCCACTAGCCGTCACCTTCAGCCCCCAACTAAAACCCCTCCAACGCATTATTAAGGATCTACAACCTATCCTGAAGGATGACCCAACACTCTCACAAATCTTGGGAGACAGGCCAGTCCTTGCCTACAGACAGCCCCCCATCCTGAAGCGAATACTCACCAACAACCACATACCACACAACAGAACCACTAACCCAGGAACCTATCCTTGCAACAAAGCCCGTTGCCAACTGTGCCCACATATCTATTCAGGGAACACCATCACAGGGCCTAACAACATCAGCCACACTATCAGAGGCTCGTTCACCTGCAGATCTACTAATGTGATATATGCCATCATGTGCCAGCAATGCCCCTCTGCCATGTACATTGGTCAAACTGGACAGTCTCTACGTAAAAGAATAAATGGACACAAATCAGATGTTAAGAATTATAACATTCATAAACCAGTCGGAGAACACTTCAATCTCTCTGGTCACGCAATCACAGACATGAGGGTCGCTATCTTAAAGCAAAAAAACTTCAAATCCAGACTCCAGCGAGAAACTGCTGAATTGGAATTCATTTGCAAATTGGATACTATTAATTTGGGCTTGAATAGAGACTGGGAGTGGTTAAGTCATTATGCAAGGTAGCCTATCTCCCCTTGTTTTTTTTTTTTTCCTACAAACCCCCCCCCCCCCCCAAGACGTTCTGGTTAAACTTGGATTATTGCTGTGCACATTGTAAGATGAGCTATTGCCAGCAGGAGAGTGAGTTTGTGTGTGTGGTTTTTGGAGGGGGGTGCGTGTGTGTGTGTGTGGGGGGGGTGGCGGTGGTGAGAAAACCTGGATTAGTGCTGGAAATGACCCACCTTGATTATCATGCGCATTATAAAGAGAGGTTTCAAAGAGGGATGGGCTATTACCAGCAGGAGAGTGAGTTTGTATGTGTGTCTGTGGGGGGGCGGGGGGAAGGGTGAGAACCTGGATTTGTGCTGGAAATGGCCCTCCCTTGATGATCACTTTAGATAAGCTGTTACCAGCAGGAGAGTGGGGTGGGAGGAAGTTTTGTTTCATGGTCTCTGTGTGTATATAATGTCTTCTGCAGTTTCCACGATATGCTATGCATCCGATGAAGTGAGCTGTAGCTCACGAAAGCTCATGCTCAAATAAACTGGTTAGTCTCTAAGGTGCCACAAGTCCTCCTTTTCTTTGTTCTTTTTACGAATACAGACTAACACGGCTGTTACTCTGAAACCTGAGAGGAGAAGAGCGTTTCAGCCTTGGTTGCTTTACAGGCCAGCTTTGCTCCCTGAGGTTGTCGAGATGGGTAGGGGGCTTCCAGACGGAATCCAGGTGTTAGGATCTCCAGGAGTTGAGAGAGAGAGAGAGAGAGAGAGAGGGGGGGGGGGGGGGTGGTTGGAGATCGGCTGATGAACAGTGTGATGGAAAAGCTGGGGATTATTTACAAACACATATGAAGTCATGGCTCAGATTCAGCTAGGAGGTGGTGGTCTGGTAGCGTCACCTCATCAAACTTGCAGCCTTGTTCTCTGGAATCTCGGCTGTCATTGAACACACACGCGTAAGGCCGGGTCTACACCAGAAACTTTTGCTGGCACAGCTATGCAGGTCAGGGCGCGTGACCTCCTGGGACATCGCTGTGCTGCCTAAAGCCCATAGGGGCAGTTATACCAGCCAGAAAACCCCTCTTGCCCGGAGAGCTTATTTCAGCCTCCTACTGACGTTGTCCCACAGTGTGTAATTGAAACATCCATTGGAGCAAGAGCCTGAGTCTCCCAGGTCCAGTCCTTCTCTCTCTTGTGCGCTTGTTTGCTGGGGCCCAATAAACAGGGGGACTCTCACATAGGAGCAGGGAGGGGATTTTCCCTCTGGCTTTGGCCCTGGGGCGACACTGCTGGGATCCAGTGTCCAGTTCTGGGGCCCACAGTTCAAGGGGGAGGTTGGCTGATTGCAGAAGAGCTGCAAGAATGACAAAAGAATTAGAAAACCTGCTTCATAGTGACAGACTCCAGCAGCTCGATCCACTGAGCTGAACACAGAGAAGGTCCAGGGGTGACCTGATTCCAGCCTGTCAGTGCCTACACGGCGGGGTACCAATATTTATTAACAGGCTCCTCAGTCCAGCAAAGGAAGGTCTGACGCGATCCCATGGCTGGAAGCTGGAGCTGGACAAACTCAGACTGGAAATAAGGCGCACATGTCTACCAGGGAGGGGAATTACCCGATGGAACAGTTTCCGAAGGGTCCTGCTGGGTTCTCCGTCAGTGGCCGTTTTCACGGCAAGCCTGGGTGCTTTTGCTGAGAGACCTGCTCTCGGAATCCTGTGAGGGGCGTTCTCTGGCCTGTGACACAGGAGGTTGGACGTGATGGCCCCAGTGGGTCCCGTCGGGCCTGGTAATCTGTGACTATTTACATATTTTATCCCAAGTGGAAGAGCTGGAAAAGGAGAGATTGAGAGAGACCCCTGCCTGGAAGGACCTATAGCCTGGGGGTCAGGCCGTGCCCCTGGAAGGGATGGCCAGGTAGAGGAAAGCATCACACTAGCCTCTTCCACAGTCAGGATGAGTGCTCTAACCACTAGGCTGCTGGATAACACGAGGCTTCCTCCTCCGGACATACTGTGGGGGGGTCAGCATGCTCTGAGACACCTGCTGGACTGGGGCCTGCAGGTAAGGGGGGTTGCAGCAGCTCGGGCTGATTCTCTCCCCTTAGCTCTGCCCTGACCTTGTTACTATACCAGAGGATTTCTGTATGCTTTTTAATTTTATATAGTTTAAAGATCCCAAAGTAATGTTAATTAGAAGGCCTTTCCTTTTTCCTTTCTCTGTGAGCGGTTTGCAAGGCCAAACTGCTCAGCACATCCTGGGACAGAGTCTGTTCTCAGAAGAGATAAGACTTTGCAAAAACAACTGTTCCTCGGAACAGCACACAGAGAATCCCACTCTTCTCCCGTTCTTTATCTTGTTTGTTATGTTAAGCAGTTTCCTTACACCCTAAGAGTTGTTAAAGTCAGAAGAGATATGTGTCCAAATCAAGCTGGAGAATGCATGTGAATGGATGTTGTGTGTAAATAGAAGATGAATGGTTAGGAGTTTCAGCCTAAGAGTTACCACTTCAGTATCGATTGGCCGAAGAATGCGCTAAGTGGAGCTAACCGGATGACCCCCGGAGGGCAGACTGGAACCCACCCAACAGCCTCAAGGATGGGAGACCCAAAGAACAAGATAACATCTGGCAGCACGGAGCCGTCAGCGATGTGCCACCTGCTGATGGATTCAGCAACAGCATGATGAAGCCACCTCCATAGACTGGCATAGGAATAAAACTCCGATAAAAACAGACCCTAAAGACGAAGGACTTTGAGTCTAGTTCTACAACCACCCTCCAGGAGCATCGGATGCGCATCTGACAAAGACTCCGCTCCACCCTCAAGCCCAGGTTACCTGGCCAGTAACTTGGGGTGAGCAACCTCTAGGCTGGTAACTATAACTCCAACTTTGCAGAACTTTTATGTGTATGTGTGTGGTGTTAGGATATAGATATTCAGGCCTGTCTGTAAAGGCCTAGACTCCAAGAATTTAGGTGTATTCTTATCACTTCGCTAGTTCTAGAGGTATAAAAGAAAGAATCAAAATCCCTGGCTGCCGGTGTAAGGGCTTCTCTTCCTGTGACAGCCTGAGGCCCTGTGCTTAGGCTAAGGCCGCTGGCCAAGCAGCAGGGGCAGCCCCAAGCTGGGAAGCGACCGGTCACCTCCTCACATCCCAAACTAGTCACCCTGGAAGAAGGTGCCATGGGGCTGTTAGGATACAATCCTGTCCTGATAGTGCCGATCACCTCCAGAGAAAGGGAAGTGCCTAGAAAGTGTAAAAGGAAACTTAGTTTGAGAGCATCCTGCCTGGCAAGAACTCACTTCTCAAGAGCTGGGATGTGAAATCCTCATTTCTGTGTTGTTCTGTCACTGTAGTCCCCATTTCCCCATTGTTTGTCTGTATCATCTCGGTCTGGTTCTGTGATTGTTCCTGTCTGCTGTATAATTAATTTTGCTGGGTGTGAACTAATTAAGGTGGTGGGATATAATTGGTTACATAATCATGTTACAATATGCTAGGATTGGTTCATGAAATTTCAAGAAAATGATTGGTTCAGGTAGAGCTAAGCAGAACTCAGGTTTTACGATATAGTCTGCAGTCAATCAGGAAGTGGGGGGTGGGTGTGGGGGGGGATGGGAACAGGGAATGGGGGTGGGGGAATGGGAATCATGTTTTGCTAAGCGGGGGGGACGGGAACAGGGCCACAGGTGAAAGGCTCTGTGGTGTCAGAGCCGGGAAGGGGGACACTAAGGAAGGAAACGGGAATCGTGCTTGCTGGAAGTTCACCCCAATAAACATCGAATTGTTTGCACCTTTGGACTTCGGGTATGGTTGCTTCCTGTTCGTGCGAGAAGGACCAGGGAAGTGAGCGGGTGAAGGAATAAGCCCCCTGACATGTGGGAGCGAATGGGATGGAGTAAATATGACTGTTTACTTGCTTTGCCTCTTGTGGTATTTTGTGTGAGTACCTGGGCTACGTGATTACGTGTTTACTGTGTCTCTTTCTGCATTCACACTGAACGCGGCATTTTGCCTTATCCCCTTTTACAAGATCCCGTTGGGTTTTATTTTATTGCCATAACACCCTGCCTCAGCCAGCCCCAGCTCACACGGAGGACGGGCCCTGGGCTCCTGACTCCTGCATTGGCCTGCTGCCCTGTCAATCAGGCTGACCGGAAGGCTGGCCTCTCCGCATTGGCCCTGGGGCCTGTCAGTCTCAGGATAATGACTCCTCTTCAGCCCTTCCCCTTTCTTTGGGTCCTGGGAGAGGGCACACCAACCCCTCCCCCCCTCACATTTCAGGGGGGGGCCAACAATGCGGGTGACCAGATGTCCCGATATTAGGGGCTTTGTCAAATATACACATCTATCCTCCTCCCCCCCCCAAAAAAAGTGTCCCGATTTTTCACTCTTGTTCTGTGGTCACCCTACCCATGGCCCCCGACATTAGGAACCGAGGAGCCAGTCTGGCCCAGTGGGGTGGGCAGGGGGCTCGGAGCACTGGTTGCCTGGCAATTGTCAGGCGTTCTGCGGGTCTGGTGCCAAGGCGGGGATTTGCAGGCGGACAATAAACTGGGTGAAGTTTCCACCGGAAGCTTTTCTCAGCGAGGCACATGGCCCCGGGGACCTGGAGATGCGCCATGAATTCTTGCCATGAAATCTCGAGCTAACGAGTGCCAGGGTCGGGACTTCCACCTCTGCCCTAGGGAACTGTTGGATGGTTAATTCCCCTCCCTGCTAAACATTTGGATTTTGCCCACTTTGGCCCAGGACAGCCCCAGGCATCTGCCATGCCCACCCCAAAGTTGCGTGGGGTGCCCCTCACCCCAGCACTGTGCGGCATCACTCCCCTGCTTGGTCAACGATTAACATCAGGACAAACAGCTGCTTAGTTGAACCCAGGAGTCCTGACTCCCAGCCCCCCCCACTCCGCGCTCTGACCACTAGACCCCCCTCCACTCCCCGAGCTGGGGATGGAACCCAGGAGTCCTGCCTCCCAGGAGATAGGGACAGGGTGGATTCTCCATTCTTAAATGAAGACACCTCTTTCTAAAGGATGTGGCTCATTTCCATCCACACACACACACCCGCCACCTCCAAGCGAGAAGAAAAAGACGTACTGAATGAAGCAGGGCTGCGGTGGAAAAATACAGTATGTGATCATGTAATCGCAGGTTGTAGCAGAATGCAAACGCGCCGGGGGATTGGATTACGCTTGCACTGACAACCTGGCATTTCCTAACTTCTGACTGCTCGCCTGTGACTCCACGGGGTTCTTGGAATGTAGATTTTTAATACAGATTATATATATTTACACACACACATACACAGAAAAACCAGCAAATTCTTATGTGGCTCAGCAATGGGTAACCGGAACATAACATAAGGCTTGGGGCCTATGAACTTTGGCACAGATAAATGGCCCAATGGTCATCCCTAAATTTGGGGGGATTGGGAACAGAGTTTTTAAAGGGGAGGTTTGTCCATAACGACACCAGCCAGCCACAGGGACGTGAGCTAACGCCGGCTTTGGGATGCTGTAGGACGGGAACATCTGCAGATGTCTGACCACAGGCTGGCCATGGCAAGGAATTGACATGTCTGATAAAAAGTTGAAATCAGTAATATCCTAACCTACAGGAGAAGGGACCCTGACATCAGCAGGGTGAGGAGAGACAGATAAGGAGGAGGGGAGAACCCCCTACGAAATAGGCATTAGGCACAGTGGCGTTAAAAGTGTTACCCCAGCCTGTGGGCAGGGGGCAAGCAGGATGTAGCGTTTGGGGGACATGGAGGTCATCGAGGAAGGTGATGGTGAGGAGGAAGACAATGGCTAACGATTCCGGTTCTTCCACAACGGGCGGTGGGCGGGGATGGGCAGACGGACATTCTGCGGTATCGCTGTCCCCAGGCTGGGCTGAAGCATGTGGGATTCTGCTACCGGGTGTTGATCAACAATTAGAAACAGAAGGTTCCTCCAGTGCGAGGGCTGCGACCGGCCCCATCGGGGTTCCCGACTGAACGGCAATTTTAATAACGCTGGGACGGATCTAGGGACCAGAACCTGTCAGACCTCCCAGTGATCGCTGGGACTTCGTAAGTAATCAATAGAATTAACATAGGACTCATAGATTGGGCTCCAGTGTGCAGGAATCAGGTGCCACGTGGCCCGTGCAGGGCGGGGGTCAGGAGAGCAGCTTCACCAGCAGCAGCCCAGTCAGGCCAGGCAGGTAGAGGGCAAAGGAGAATTTCCCCAGAGCCGGGCTGGCTCCGCTGGGAGCAGGGCTGGAGGTCGCCTCTGTGAACGCGAACCCGTAGACTGCAGAACTCAGGCTGTCTCCGGATTTAATGCCCTTCACAGACTCAGTAGCGCAGCCTTTTGCAACAAATGTTGATATCACTGGAGGTCAACCTGAGGGAGGAAACCAGCCTGTTATGAGGCGGGGGCAGCTCTGGTTCCTTCTCCACCCCCAGAACCTCTGTCTCCACCATCCAGCGGTTCCCGCCTCTGTCCCCCAGTCCCACCCGCCCGGTGCTCTCCCTGCTCTCGCTGTAACCGGCCACGGCAGGCCGGGCGTCTGGTCCCCTCTTGCCTCCCCCGCGCCCCTTTCTGCAGCTCCACAAGAGACTGAAGCTGGAGTTTGGATCCCAGCTGATCACCGGGGGCGGCTCCTTCCCCAGCACACGGCCCCCCGGGGAACACGCCCGGCTCTCAGCGTCCCCGGCAGCCCCGACCGCTCGGTTCAGTTATTTTATAAACACCCCAAAGCGCTGGGAGTCCTGGACACACACTGAGAACAGGAGCTTCCGCACTGAGCAATGGCTTAGCTCCACCTTAAACATACAGGGGGTGGGGTCTAGTGGTCAGAGCAGTGGGGGCTGGGAGCCAGGACTCCTGGGTTCTCTCCCCAGCTCTGCATCATTGACATAACAACCCTTCCCATGGCAGGAGACGCGTTGTCATAATTCCAGGAGCAGGGCGGCATCACTGAGATGGGGGAGCTGGTCTGGAAGGAAAAAATTCCCAATTCCTCTCTCCTTCCCTCCGGCCAAAACCCCTCTTGGCGGCCCCCACCCACCCAAGGGTTCAGCACAGCCCGAGGGACTGGGAGACTCTAGGGGCCTGTCTACACTACAGCTTGGGTAGGTACAAGTTATGTCACTCCAGGGTGTGAATAAGCCACCTCCTTCAGCGGTGTAAGTTACGCCACCCTAAGTGCCGGTGCCCACTTCCCGCTGCCATCCCCACTGCTGCTCGCGGAGGTGGTTTTATTATGCCGACCGGAGAGTTCTTGCCCGTCAGCACAGAGCGTCTTCACCGGATGCGGTACAATGGCACCGCGGTCGCCCTTCTAGTGTAAACTGGCCCTAGGTTTCACCAGCCCTTTGGGGAGTTCCCGAGGCGTGAGGTTCCCGGGGTCGCTCCCGCACTGCGGTCAGCTGGCAGCATGTACCTGTCACTAGGTACCCAGCGAAACTGATGCAATAGTTCTCATTCCCTGTACAAGGGGTGTCTTGGCTGTCGCAGGGATTGGTGTTCAGAGCAAAGCAGGTGGGGCACTGCAGCCCATTCTTGGTGGTGTTCTCCTTGGGCACTGAGAAAGGAGAGACACACGGTTACAGGGTGGGTTTAAGTTCATTTACCCCACATTGTGCGTCCACTCCCCTGCATTGCCCAAGTGTGTAAAGGCCCCTATCCCCAACCCGACAGCATTGCTCCGTCCGTCTGTCACACGGCAACCTCTGAAGCCTACAGCCGATCAATTCCAGCATTTCCAGGCACTTTCTGGGCCCCCAGGGCCAGAACCCTGCTGTCTTTGGGAGAAATCAGAACATGCCACCCCTCCCTCCCCCCACCAGCCGATTAGCCCAGCCACCTCTGCAACTGTCTCAGATCAAACAACTGGTCGATGGCCCCATTGACACCCCCATCTCCGTTCTGCCCAGCATCCCAGGGGTGTAACATGGTGACACCCGGAATGGCTGATCTCCAAGACAGAAAGGAGGATGGTGGGGGGAAGGGGAATGGGGGAGAGGGGTATGGGGGAGGGGCACTGAATCCATGGCAAGGCAGGGGAGATTGGAATAGAAAGTTATCTCCAATGCACCCCAAGAACTTGTTGGATGATCTGTGCCCAGCTGTGTTATTTTCCCAAACGATCTCTGGGTGGTTGAAAGACCCCGTCCCCACCACGGCCTGGGCTTTGCATGATTTTGTGAGTTGTTTTAAAAAAGCCTCACCCATCTCTTCTTCCTGGTTAGCTGGTCTGTCGCCAACCCTCCCATGGGGTCCCCTCCCCCCGCTTGTTACCCCTTTTATCCCGACCCGGAGACTTTCAACAAGTCCGTCTCCTATTCGCATCTCAGCCTCCGAGCAGGTGCAGACACCTTTGCTATACCAGCAACCCCTCCTCCCTTTGTCCCTGCCCGCCTGGAGCAAGCTGTGCCCCTCGGGGCCGATATCCCAGCCGTGTGTGTTCTCCCCCCACATCTCTGTGACGCCGGCGATGTCCCAGCTCTGATCACTCACTCATTCAAAAGCTGAAAGCGACGGGAAATCCAATTGTTTGGGGAAATGGCCAAATGGGCGATTTGGAATTTTTCGCACAAGGACCAACGGGGATAAACTGGCCAGCGATGAACAGCCCCGCGTCTCTGAACTCAGTTTCCAGCCATCAGAAGAGGGACGTCTTGGAGCAGCTTCCCACAGTAAGTGGGGGGCAAAGCCCCCGGCGAGTTTGAAGTGGAGCCTGATAGGCTCAGGGAGGTTTAGATTTGAGCCCATCCCGGCTGCTGCCCCCTCTCTCACCTGCAGCCCTCGCCCGTCTAATTTCACATGGGCCCCGACTGCTCCACCCCCTGGTCTGGAGACCCGCCAGCTACAGATATTTCAAAGGGGACAAAAATGACATTCGAGTGAGTGGACTCTAGGGCAATAAAGGGGAGAAATGGTAACAAATACAATCGTGCCGGGGCCTGTCCACATGAACCAGTCGACTGTAGCAAGCGGGGGAGGTGACTAAGCTCCACTGGGGTCTGAATCGACCCTGCACCAGCCTGCCACGGCCCAGCTGTCCACGTGCGCCCTGCTGACGTGCGTGAACCCTTCGTTAATGTGCTTTGAGCTACTGCCCTCCCAGCGCCCTCGAATGAGCTGTTCATGAGCATCGGCAGGGGGCACACGGAGAGTGAGATTCACACCCCAGCTCAGCGCCGTCTACCTGTTTGTGTGGACAAGCCATGAAACGGCACCGTAAAAACAGATCCCTACGTACCTGCCAGTACAGCCGAGTTACAGTCGTCTGTGCTGCACTGTGAGGTGTTGACCCGGATATACTTGCCATTCCCAAGAGTGGCAGTGACGGGGCCTTTTATGAAAGGAGAGAAGTCACCTACGCAGCCTTTGGAGACGCTTGTGGACTTTGTCCCGTCTGCTGTAGCTAAAAAAACAAAGAACAGAACTCAGAGGCTGGGAGGGGAACCTCGAGGCGGAGCAGGGAGGTTATTTTACCTCCGAGTTTGGTCCTGGGGTGACGTTGCTGGGAGCTCGTGCCCAGTTCTGGCACCCACCATTCCAGAAAGAGTTTGCACACTTGGGGAGGGGTCAGAGAAGAGCCATGAGGATGATTAAAGGGCTAGAAAACCTGCATTAGAGCGAGAGGTGCCAGGAGCTCCATCCATGTAGCTGAACACAGAGCAGATTCGGGGGTGACGTGATCCCCGTCTGCCAGAACCCACCCGGGAACAAACATTTACTAACGGGCTCCTCAGTCGGGCAGTGGAAGGTCGGACGCCATCCAGTGGTCTGGGAGTTGGAGCCAGACAGACTCAGACTGGAAATAAGGCGAATGTCTCACAGGGAGGGTGATTAACCACTGGGACAACCTCCCAAGGGCCGTGGTGATTCTTCTTCAGTGACAATTTGTAAAGCCAGATGGGATGCTCTTCTCCCACCTCTGCTCTTGGGGCCATCTGTGAATCCAATTTACCACGCCCTGGTCTCAGCATCTGCACTGCTAAGCCTCCCGGGGGTTCGATCCACCCGGACACCGCCAGGCCGGTGCTGCACTAACCCCGGGGCAGCTTTAGGCCTTTTGCAGGCATGTCCCATGGTTGTTAGCACTGCCCTGAGCTGTGCAATTCTCTGCCCTGAGTCTCTGTGACGGCGTCTCTGCTTGAGAGCCAGGTAGAGACGAAGCCGGCTGCAGGGAAAGTGGAGTTTAAAACGTCCCCAAGGGGTTGATAAACCGGAAGGTGATTTTGGTGCAGCAGAAGTGACTAGGCAGGAGGGCAGGAAAACATGGCCCCCAAGGAATTATGGGAAGGCATTGGAGGACTATTGGCAACTGTGTGAAATAAGCTAGTTTACAGCTGTGTCCCCACTGCAAAGTTAAAGTGGAACCCGGGTCTAAGCTACACCTTGAAATGCACAGCCAGCCTGAGCTCACAGCTCATGTCCACTCAGGTTAAACGGTCTGTGTGTGGTTAATAGGGACGGTGGCGGGGGTTAGAGCTAAACCCCGGGTCATGGTCCACGTTAACTGCAGTGAAGCCATACCCTGAGTGGGTGGAAGTTTTAATAAGCCCATTTGTGACTGTGCTGGGAAAATTTCCTGACTGTGGTCAGAAGGGTGTGGGGGGGGGGGATAGATAGATAGATCACATTAAAGCTGATTTGTGCTATGCATCCTTCCTACAGGGTAAATGAAAGGAAACATTAAATCTCTTTAATTCAAAGGAAGGATGAACAAAACCAGGTCTGTAACTAAGGTTTTCAATTTCAAAAGGGCAAACACTGAGAAGGGAACTAGTGAAATCTGCTGGCCTGATCCCAGGGAGTTGAAAATGGAGAAGGTTTGGAATCTCTTGAAGTCAAACAGGCAGAAACTATCTTGAATTTGCATCCCAAGCAAGGAGAAAAATCTTGTCAGGCCGGGCTCCAGCCCTGAGCAGGTGACTAAGAGGTTCAGACAGGATTCTGGGAGCCCGGTAGTATACAAGGGGTCTCATTGCCAATTTCCTTTTTTTAACATAATTCAGAACGTGCATTTCCACCCAAAGCAGCTTCGCTTGCTGCAGCGCAGCCGTCCATTGTGGAGCTGAAAACGTACTGAATAAAAATCCGTAACTAAAGCCCAAGGGGTGAGATCCTGGCCCCACTGAAGTCAAGGGGAGATCTGCAACTGGCTCCAAGGGGCAGGATTTCAGACCGCCCAGTCTTCCGGTCACAACACTGTAATGTTGCCTGAACAAATCAAGCGTTGAGCCCAGACTGAGTGTTCTGTGCCGGGTGAATGTGCTTTGTGGATGGATTGTGCTGGGGGTGGCCTTAGCGATGAGGATGTGTCAGACCGTGAGGTAGGATGTGCGTGGATTGACGGCAATGTCACCTACCCAGGGTATTTTCGTCTGCCACCGTAACGCAGCCGCCTTTAGCCGTGTCTACTGTGCAGGTCCCTGCTGGAGGCTGGCAGGAGGAGTCTGCTGAGCCGGAGCACTTTTTGCATGTCACTGTTTGTGCTGGAGAAAGAAGAACACGTGTTTCCTTTTTACTGTGACGTAACAGTGTCACTCTGACACGTCCCTTAGCCCCAAGTCTTCCCCCTCTGCACCAAACAAGCCAAGGAGTTAACGGACACAGTTTCCTCTGGGACAGTCGGAAATTGCACAATTTCAGCCGCCCTGGACCAGTGGTACCCAGGGGGTCAGCAAGGGGACGGGTGAAGGGGATGGTGCTCTTCCCAAGCTCCGCCCAAAAATTCAGCTCCGCCCACCCAAGATCTCATTCCTGTTTTAAAGGTATTCACAGTACCGGAGAATCGCTCACTTCTCAGCGTGCGTTGCCTGAATCCATTGCACCACCCAGGGCTCCTTGCAGCCCCCCATTGCCCTCACAAATTCGAGTTCCCCTCCCATCTCCTTCTATAGCAGGATCACCAGGCTCAGACCCCCACCCCCAACCTAATACCAGGGGCTCTGTGTACCCTCCATTCCCCTGCCCCGTACCAAGGTCTCCTATTCTCTCCCCATGCCAGGGGTTCTGTGTGCCCCCCCCAGTCCCATCCCCCATACCAGGGTCCCCCATTCTCCCCCATGCCAGGGGTTCTGTGTGCCCTCCTCCCCTCCCGCCCCCCATCATCCGTCTTTCTGCCTGGGAGATCAGCCGCTCAGGGTGTAACATGTTAAGCTCCATGGGGACACTGGGCAAAGCTGGGCTGGGGGGTGTTGATGGCTGGAAGGTATCAATGGCCCCATCAACCGGTTCTTTGATCTACACACAGTTACAGAGGGGGTTGAAGGTCTGGCTGGGCTGGCCAGACTCCAACAGCTCTGTGTGTCCCCGATTTCCCACTTCCAGTTTTATGATTCCATCCGCCCCCCCCCCCAAAAAAAAAATCAACAGGGTTCTGCCCAGTGATGTCTAGAACATCCCCTGCAATTTAGGAGTTGATGGAACACAGCATTCAAAAGTTACTTCATTGCACAGAAATAGGGAAATGCCATTGAGGGGAGTGCAGCCAGGTTGTCTGGGCTGCCAGCCGGCCAGCAGAAGGGTCTGACGGAAAGATTTGGGGTGCAGAAGCCAGCTGTCTTGGCCCTTAGCTTCGCAGGGATTGCTCCCCTTTGGGAAGGTGTCACGGAGTGCCCGGGCGATGCTCTGGAACTGCTCCCTATGAAGCCAGTCAGGACTCTGGGGCAGTCGCCTTCCGGTGAGCAGCCTGTCCGCAGGGCAAACAGCTCACACGGCTTCCACCTTCCTAGGTCTGACCACGGAGCATTCAGCATCCTCTGCCCCTCCGTGTGCTTCCCACAGCGAGACCGCTCAGGCGGGGCTCCTGGGGAAGCCAGAGGGTCCTGCACCCCAACTCCGCAGTCAGACGGGACTCTCAGCCAGCCAGTAAAACAGAGGTTTATTAGACGACAGGAACATGGTCTAAAACAGAGCTTGCAGATGCAGAGAACAGGACCCCTCAGCTGGGTCCATTTTGGAGGGCAGTGAGCCAGACAACCACGTCTGCACTTCACTCCATGTCCCAGCCAGCCCCAAACTGAAACTCCCTCCAGCCCCTCCTCCTCTGGGCTTTGTTCCTTTCCCAGGCCAGGAGGTCACCTGATTCCTTTGTTCTCCAACCCTTTAGCTCTCACCTTGCAGGGGGGAAGGGTCCAGGCCATCAGTTGCCAGGAAACAGGGTGTCGGCCATTCTCTGTGTCCAGACCCCTGCACACACCTGCCCTCTAGGGCTCTGCAGTGATCATACACCCTTACCCCACCACCTAGATACTTAAGAACTGCATAAGGGAAATTGAGGCACCCCCACAATATTCGGAGGAACCATTAAGAACAGTCCCACTTCGTCACAGAAGGCTCTGTGATGGACTGGCCCCCAGGACTACAGCCGGTTACAGGCCCTAGGCTTAAGTTAAAGTCAACTTTGCCCACATCCCTCTGGATCAGCCCAGGCATTTGCAGTATGCGGGGGATGGCAAGGATGGAAATTGCCAGGCAAAAAACTGTGTTAAACAGCACAAAGGGACGTTCATTGTCTCTTGTTCCCTGAATTACCATTGATACAAGTCATATTAACCACAGCGCACGGACCTCTTGGGGACATGTAAGTGGAGAATCTCTGCCCTTCAGTCCTTATGTACAGCGCCCTGCACACGAGCTGTGTAAGTGCAGCATCTTCACAACTTTTCTTTTAGAGAGTCTAAGAGTTTCAGGCTCTGATGCTGATCTAGTCTGAACTCCTGCCTAGCTGAAGCCAGAAAACCTCGCCCAGCCCTTCCTCCATGCAGCCCATATCTGATGGTCGAGCTAGAGCCAATCTTCCAGAAGGACATCCAATCCCAATGTACAGAGACCAAGAGATGGAGAATCTCCACCACCACCCCCACCCCTCCTTGAGAAGCTGCTGCCAGGATTACTTCTCTGCTACCGGAAACTGTAGGCCTGATTCCAGGTCACACTCAGTCCCCTATTGTGTAATTTACTCCTCTATTAATTCCCCTTTATGCTGCCAAAGCAGTGCAGAGGGGCCATCGTGGGAATAAGAATTCAGGGCAGTGTCCAGTCACGGTGTCCCTCAGGTCCATGCCCAATAGATGGGTTGCTATGGCTGCGGCACTTGGGGAATTCACACCCTGAGCACTGCAGTGTGACCAATCTAACCCCTGGGAGAGATGGAGGTCGATGGGTGAATGCTTCCCTCCACTCGGCTGCCGTCGCTCGGGGAGGGGAGTTCCTAGAGGGATGGAAAACCCCGTCCATTGGGACACGAGGCATCTTCACTACGGGGCTCTGCTGGCCCAGCCACAGCTCTGTGGCTAAGCCACGACAGCAGCCGTAGTGTAGACAGGGCCCTGTACCCCACACAGAGCTAATCCCCCCCCGCCCCCCGCACATGCTGGATGTTCCCCTGACTGGGGATCCATGGGGGATAAAGTGTCCAAGTCCAGGCGGGTTTCAATGGCCACAGCAGCGGGTGACTCACCTTGTGCACTCGTAGCTAGGAGAGCAGGGAGAAGGCAGAGGAGGAAGGAAACCATCCTGGTGCTGGCAGGCCCACGGGGCTGGGCTCGGAGCTGAACGGGGCCTTCTCACGGCTGACACAGCGAGCTCTGCCAGGGCGAGGAGGAGAGAGTCAAGAGCGAAATGAGGATGGAAAGGGACTTAGAGCCGAGATTCAGGGGGGGAAAGCACCAGGCAACAGAGATGCACAAATAACCGATTTTTTGGTTCACTGGCAGTTCTCAAAGATCTTTTTTGGTGGGCCCAAAATTCTTATCTAACTAAAAAGCCAGGAAAAAATGGTTTTGTTTCATTTTCAAATATTTCAAAATATTTTTAAATTGGTTTTAAAATAAAAATTGCTGTCAATTTTGAAATGAAAAGACACAAATCAAAACATTTAATTCTGGAACTGTCCAGACAAAACGTTTCCTTTTTTCAGAATTTGTTTTTCTAGAATTTTTTCCAGCTGAAGAAATGCAGAGAAATCGACACAAATTCGTGAAACATTTCAGTCGCCCCAAAGCTGCATTTTTCAGTGGAGAAAAGTTTCGGTTGGAAAATTTCTCCCAGCTCCCCCATGGCCCAGACAGGCCTCGCCGTAGCAGAGCGGGGGCTCCGGGACACCGGAGAAGGGCGCTCCGCGGAGCAATCCTCGTCATAGTCATGGCTCCGGACGGAATCGTGGTGACCAGCAAAGCGCAGATGTCAGATGGAGCCAGTGACAGTCACGGGGACATGACCTGCCCCTGCCTCTCATCCTGTTACACCAAATCGCTTCAATGTGGAAGGAAACAGTTAAACAGCAAGTCAGCCGCAGCCTGTGTGCTTATTGCCAGATGGCCAGGGCCCCAGCAAGCCTATGGGTCCATTGACTTCAACAGTTACACTGGTGTAAACCGGCTGGGATCTGCCCTATTGACTCCAATGGAGCTGTGGCCGATTGACCCCAGCTGGGGATCGGGTCCAGTTTTCACTCCCTCGTCCGTATTTGCTCCAGGTCTGCACCGTCCCTTCTGACATGGGGCGACCGGCACGGCCTGTGGGGCGCCAGGGTCAGAGCATCCTGCCGATCTGCAGAGGGGCCCTACAGTGTTTCCACATTATCTCCACCCCCTTGGCTGGCCCAACGGCTTCTTCGCTTTCCTCTTCTGCAGCGAGCTGAGGTGTCCATTGATCCTCCTACGGGGACGCTCCGGTCCCTTCCCTGGATCAGCCCGGTTCAGTTAGAACCTGTCAGGTTCTAACACAGCTGCTACTCTGAAACCTGTCAGGTCTAGGAGGCTTCAAACCCCCGCCCTGCCCATGTGCGTGACTTTGCATTGATCAAAACTGATCAATGCAAAGTAACATTGATCAGGAAATTAGGTTGGATATTACGAAAAACTTTTTCACTAAGAGGGTGGTGAAACACTGGAATGCGTTACCTAGGGAGGTGGTAGAATCTCCTTTCTTAGAAGTTTTTAAGGTCAGGCTTGACAAAGCCCTGGCTGGGATGATTTAGTTGGGGATTGGTCCTGCTTTGAGCAGGGGGTTGGACTAGATACCTCCTGAGGTCCCTTCCAACCCTGATATTCTATGATTCTATGAAAACTCAACTTCATCTGCCATCACGTTGCCCATTGACCCAGCTCCGTTCGATCTCCCTGAAGGTCCTGACTAACCTCAATACGTTGCCTTCTCTGCAGATTTCACCACCTCCTCGCTCACCCCCCGTCAGATCATCTGAGTACCGTGAACGCTGGGTCTAGCACAGAGCCTGGAGGCCTCCACTTTTAAGCTTTTGCCATCACACAAAATTCCCTTGAATTCCGGCTCTGTTTTCTAGAGACACCAGGTGGGGGGAAGAGACGAGCTTCCGAGCGACACCGAGCTCAACAGCTCGTGTCTCTCCCCAGCAGAAGCTTTTCCCTCCCCCACCTTGTCTCTCTAATATCCCGGGGCCCAAACGGCTACAACAACCCTGCAAACTCCTGTTTTCTGGCTGTTGACTTGTTTCTGCTCCAAGACAGTTCCTTGCCTACCACCCCAGGATGGCTTCGATTACTTATGGCGAGGGAGCTCGCCAAAGGCTTTTTGACAGTGCAAATCAAGTACGTCGACTGGTTCGTCTCTGCTCCCTAAACCTGGGACGTTCAAAGCAGCCAAAGGGAGACCGAGGCTCGACTCCCAGGGAGTTTCAGCAGACACTGGCCCCCTCGCTGCCGGTTTTGCCTTTGAAAATCTCCCTGTTTGGTTAACACACCACTCCAGGAGTGAGGCTTCGTTTCCTTTGCACAGACTGAGCCGCTTTATTCCTGCTATTTCATCATTATGATGTTTTACAACAGGAGCTTGCATTTGAAATGTATCTCCATCCTTTACACACTTTGCAGCAGGTCATGAAAGATTACAAGGAATAATTTTTAACTCTGCTAAAAAACTCTTACCTTCAGCTGCACAATGGTTCCGTTCACCTCCAGGTTCTCTTTGATATCGAAGAGATGCACTAACCTGTCTAGCTCGGCCCCTTTCCTATATATATAGTCCAAAGACAAAATCTGATTCATCTAGAAATTGGAAGTAGAAGTGAATGATTTACTGAAATGTAGCAAATTACATGACCCTCATGCCTGGGCACTCCCTCTTTAAATACAAGTCTGATTGAATCTTCTCAACCCATCAGCTTGTGTTTTATAGAACTTGTTCCATACAGTCTGCTGGTTCGTGCAACAGAGATAAGAGGTGGTACTCAGCTTAGTCACAAGGGTAGAGGTGCAACCGTTTGCACATTAGAGGTGTTTATCCAGATCCTGAGGTGCTGTAAATGATCAAGCAAGGAGCAATGGTAAATTCACAGCAGCTGGGGATCTGGCTCCACTGATTCCACCAGAGCAAGGGCCAATTGACACCAAATGGGGGTTGGGTGAAACTGTCAGACCGAAACTAAGGATGGCCATGGAGTTGGCCCCATTACAACAGCTCCCCTCCCATTCCCAGAACAGGTTGTTAAATTCCTTCTCATTAAATTGTGTAAATATTCACTGGGGACAGATTTTATCCGCCCCAGATCAGGGGGTTGCGTCAAACTGGGTCTCAAGAGCACGACATTGCACCCAGCTGGGGGAATTTAATTACAGAATAACTGAGGGGAGAAGAGTGGTTCGGCCTTGGTTGCATTCCAGGCCAGTTTTGCTCCTGGAGGTTGTCGAGATGGGTAGGGGGCTTCCAGACGGAATCCAGGTGTCTAAAGAGAGAGAGGGTGGTTGGAGATTGGCTGATGAACAGTGTGATGGAAAAGCTGAGGATTATTTATAAACACATATGAACTCCCGGCTCAGATTCAGCTAGGAGGTGGTGGTCTGGTAGTGGCACCTCGCTGAATTTGTAGCCTTGTTCTCTAGAATCTCGGCTGTCATTGAACACACACAAGTAAGGCCGGGTCAACACCAGAAACTTTTGCCGGCATAGCTATGTGGGTTAGGGCGCGTGATGTCCTGTGACATCGCTGTGCAGGCTAAAGCCCATAGGGGCAGTTATACCGGCCAAAAACCCCCTTTACCCATAGACGTTATTTCTGCCTCCTACTGACGCTGTCCCACACTGTCTAACTCAAATATGTATTGGAGCAAGAGCTAGAGTCTCCCAACCTCCAGGTCCAGTCCTTCTCTCTCTTGTGCGCTCGTTCTCTGGGGCCCAATGAACTGGGGGGAATCTCACATAGGAGCAAGGAGGGGATTTTCCTTCTGGCTTTGGCCCTGGGGCAACGCTGCTGGGACCCAGTGTCCAGTTCTGGGGCCCACAGTTCAAGAGGGAGGTTGGTCAATTGCAGAAGAGCCACGAGGATGAAAAAATTAGAAAACCTGCTTCATAGTGACAGACTCCAGCAGCTCGATCCACTGAGCTGAACACAGAGAAGGTCCACGGGTGACCTGATTCCAGCCTGTCAGTGCCTACACGGTGGGGTACCAATATTTATTAACAGGCTCCTCAGTCCAGCAAAGGAAGGTCTGACGCAATCCCATGGCTGGAAGCTGGAGCTGGGCAAACTCAGACTGGAAATAAGGCACACATGTCTACCAGGGAGGGGAATTACCCGATGGAACAGTTTCCGAAGGGTCCTGCTGGGTTCTCCGTCAGTGGCTGTTTTCACGGCAAGCCTGGGTGCTTTTGCTGAGAGACCTGCTCTCGGAATCCTGTGAGGGGCGTTCTCTGGCCCGTGTGACACAGGACATCGGACGCGATGGCCCCCGTGGGTCCCGTCGGGCCTGGTAATCTGTGACTATTTACATATTTTATCCCAAGTGGAAGAGCTGGAAAAGGAGAGATTGAGAGAGACCCCTGCCTGGAAGGACCTACAGCCTGCAGGTCAGATCGTGCTCCGCGAAGGCAGAGGCACCAGTGAGGGGGGGAGGCTACGCGGGTCACGTGCAGCCCCCACGTCAGCGCAGCCCACGCGGGCCCCTCCCCTTTTTTCCGGCAGCCTCCGTGGGGCCCCCCACTTTTCCGGCGGTGCCCCCCCAAGCTCCAGTGGTGAGCCCCACTCCCGCCATTTTAATGAGTGGCCAACAACTAGGGTGACCAGACGTCCTGATACGAGCGGCTTTGTCTTATATACGCAACCATACACACACACACAGGAAAAAAAGTGTCACGATTTTTCACACTTGTTCTCTGGTCCCCCTACCAATAGCCTCCAACATTAGGAAACGAGGAGCCAGTCTGGCCCAGCATGGCAGGCAGGTGGCTCAGGGCCCTGGCAGCCTGGCAATGCTCAAGCTTTCCGCGAGTCTGGTGCCAAGGAGTGGATGGTACCAGGGAGGGCATTTGCAGGCAGACAATGAACTGGGTGAAGGTTTCTAACTGAAGTTTTTCTCGGCAAGGCACGCGGCCCCCTGGGCCTGGAGACGCACTGCGAATTCTTGCCAGGAAATCTTCAGCTAATGCATGCCAGGGGCAGAGCTCCCACCCCCGCCCTTGGGAAGCTGTTGGATGGTTAATTCCCCTCCCTGCTAAACATTTGGATTGTGCCCAGTTGTGCCCAGAAGAGCCCCAGGCATCTGCCATGCCCACCCCAAAGCTGCGTGGGGAGCCCCTCACCCCAGCACTCTGCAGCATCACTCCCCACCTGTGTCAGCAATTAACACCAAGACAAACTGCTGCCTAGTTGAACCCAAGAGTCATGACTCCCTGCCCCGCGCTCTAACCACTAGACCCCCCCCCCTCCCCTCCCCTCCCCGAGCTGGGGATGGAACCCAGGAGTACTGGCTCCCAGGAGATAGGGACAGGGTGGTTTCTCCATTCTTAAATCAAGACAGCTCTTTTTAAAGGATGTGGCTCATTTGGTAGACTCTACCAAATGAAATCAGCTTCAAGAACCCAGTCCCCCTGCCTGGCTTCAGCTCTGTGACATCTCATCGACGTTCACCTGCCTCAGCTGGCTTCCCTCAGTGAGGCCTACAGAAACACGGAGAGGGTGGGTTAGCGAAGGGTTAAATCCGAGCAGGTGTCTCGGGAAAGGAGTGGCACCTGGTTTCCCATCATTCCAGCCCTCTTTTTGAGAAATTCTTATCTGCTGTGTTATTGGAAATCGTTATCAGAAAGTGATTCCACTTTCTATACGACACAGGGGCCTGCTGCATATATATGAAGCTCAGGCCGGGAGAAGGAAGGAAGAAACCCCATCTATGTTCTGCTAAGTGAAACACGGAGGGCTGAAGGTAAGAGAGTCCTCTGCATAGAACTGAAGGCCAAAGAACCATTAATGATAATCCAGTCTGGTTTCCTGCACAGCCCAGGCTAGCGAATGTCCCCCCATGAGGTCCCCCTGCACCCCATGACATCTGGCACGGAAAGAGGCGCCCACATGTGACTGGCCGAGTCGTTTACGATCTGGCTTGGTCCATGCTGAAAACGTAGGTGGACAGAATGGTAAGGCTCAGCTGAGTGCCGGGCCCCGGGCGTCACCCCGGCAAGGTCGATGGAGAAACGCTTCTGGGGGCATAGCTACCGTCACTTGCAGGGGTGGAGCTCTGATGCCGACGGAAACCCCTTGCCATGGCTGCAGGCGGTGTTTGCACCCCAGGGCGATGCCAGCGTCACGGGGGCGCCGTGGCTAGGCCGATGTAATCTCCGGGGTATAGACCCGGGCTCAGCTCCATGGCTTTTCCCTTCTGTATGGCACCCGACCACGTGCAAATATTCAGGGGACATTCGAGGCACCAGTGACCAGCTTCCAGGTGACGAGGAGGGATTGGAAAACTGGGAAAGGGGAAGATGGGGGTACACACAGAGCCCCCGGCATCTGGTGAGCAGACCCCTGGCTTCGAGCATCTCTGCAGTGGTCTGCAGCTCAAAGAGCAGGTTGACGGCCCCATTCCAGCGTCACAGCCTCCCCCATCTCGTTTCTACTCACCCTCCCACTGGGGTGTAACAGGCTGGCCCCCGAAGGGCTGATCCCCCGGACAGAGGAAGGAAATAAGAATGGTGGGGAGGAGGTGGGAATTGGGGGCACACAGAGCTCCTGGCATGGAGGGAGGGGGAGGGAAGTTGTAGGGAATCCGTGAAATAGAGGGGGATGGGAGAGGCACATGCAGAGCTGCCAGGAGGCATGGGGGGTGCAGGGAGCACCAGTGGGGTGCAATACACCCAGCCAGCACAAGTTACACAGTGTTCTCTGCCCCCCAAGGCCTGTGGGGCCTATGGGGCGGATCTGGGGCGTGGCTGGAGGGCACAGTGCTTTGGCTATTCCCTGCCCCCCGAGGCCCATAGGGGGTGGACCGGGGCAGGCTCAGGGTGCCCGGCATAGCTGCGATCTAGCTATTCTCTGCCCCCAGCTCTCCTTGATACACAGCCCTGCAGGCCCTCTGTCAGGTGACTCCCAGAGCTGGCTGCTCACCTGCCCGGAGCTCCCTACCAGAAGGGAGCCCCCGTCAGGAGCCCCCGCCTCATGCGGCCACCCCAACTGACCCGAAGGGGGCCTTGCGCTAGAAGGATGTTTCCAGAAGTTAAATGATCAATTCCAGGCTTGGTGAACTGCAAAAAGATGATAGAAAGTCATCTAGATTTTTCTACAGTTGTTTCAGTTGTTGCATTCAAGAGTTAGTAAAGTAATGTAAGGGGCCTGAGACTGAGCCCCCAGGAACACCGGGGAGAGGCCAATGCCCCAGGTCAGCCTGAGTGACAGGGCGGGCAGGCTAATGAGGGAGTCAGGTCCCCTCCTGCGGGTGAGCTGGATTTGCCTGGGTCAGACAGACAGAGTGGGGCCGAGCTAAGGAGAAAGCCGGGGCCCGAGCTGAGCTGGGGGGCAGAGCTGGGCCAGAGCCAGAGGGGCCAGAGGCGCAGCCCAGAGGGAGCAGCCCCTGTCCTGGGAGCGGAGCTGCAGCACCCAGAGCCAGAGGGGCCAGAGAAGCAGCCCAGGGAGCTGGGGGCAGAGCAGCAGAGACCGAGTGGTGCAGCTGGGGCTGGAGCCGTCCGGAGCTGGGTGCGGTGAGCAGCTGGGGAGAGCGAGGGGGACCCTGGGGAGCAGGCCCAGCCCAGGGAGACGCCTCAGCCAAGAGGCTCTGCAGGCCAGGCTTGGATCGTAACCCCGACAGGGCGGGGGCGACACTGGGAAGAAGGGTCCTGCCACTTAGAGCCTGAGAGCGTGTGGCCACCACCAGAGCAAGTGTCCAACCCCCAGCATCCCTGCAGCACGGCCAGGGCTGGAGCAGGGGGCCTGGGACCTACAAGGAACAGACTGTGAACTGCCCTGACACTCCAGAGACACTGTTTGTGATGTTCCCTGCCACAGAGCAGGGTGATGTGTTTCCTTTCACCTTTCCCATTTTCCCTTATTCTTTTTAACATTAATTGTCAATTAAATAACTTGCTGTCACGGAGTGTGGGGGAGTCCAGGCCCTGCACCCCTCTTCCTGGGATTCACTGAGACTCTCAGCCAGCCAGTAAAACCGAAGGTTTATTGGACAACAGGAACACAGTCCAAAACAGAGCTTGTGGGTACACCCAGGACCCCTCAGTGAAGTCCTTCTGGGGGAGCAGGGAGCTTAGACCCCAGCCCTGGGGTTCCCTGTGTTCCTCCACCCAGCCCCAAACTGAAACTAAACCCACCGAGCAGGTTCCCTGCTGCAGCCTCCATCCACATTCCTGGGCAGAGGTGTTACCTCCCCCTCCCCCTCCTGGCTCAGGTGACAGGCTCTCAGGTCTCCCGTCCCCAGGGCACATTCCCAGGTCAACACTCCCCCCTCCCTGCTGCGTCACATCGTCACATCTCTCCCCCCTTCGAGACTGAACTGAGCGGGGTCACTGTGACCAGTGACCTGGGGAAGTTCGGGGCCCCCTCTCCGGGACAGCGCATCCGCTATCAGGTTGGCACTTCCCTTCACGTGGACCACGTCCATGTCGTAATCCTGCAGGAGCAGGCTCCACCTCAGGAGCTTGGCGTTGGCTCCTTTCATCTGGTGCAGCCAGGTCAGGGGAGAGTGGTCGGTGTAGACGGTGAAGTGTCGCCCGAAGAGATAGGGCTCTAGTTTCTTGAGGGCCCACACCATGGCCAGGCACTCCTTCTCGATGGCCGCGTAGTGTTGCTCCCGGGGTAGCAACTTCTTGCTCAGGTACACGATGGGGTGTCTCTCCCCCTTTTCATCCTCCTGCATTAGCACCGCCCCCAGTCCCGTGTCGGAGGCGTCGGTGAACACCACAAAGGGCTTGTCAAAGTCTGGGTTTGCTAGAACTGGGCCACTGACCAGAGCCTCCTTCAGCGCCCGGAAAGCCTCCTGGCACTGCTCGGTCCAGACCACCTTGTCTGGCTTCCCCTTCTTGCATAGCTCAGTGATGGGGGTGGCTATGGCGCTAAAGTGGGGCACAAATCTTCGGTAGTATCCTGCCATCCCAATAAAGGCTTGGACCTGCTTTTTGGTGTGGGGAGCGGGCCAGTCTCTGATCACCTCCACCTTGGCCGGTTCCGGCTTTAGGCGGCCGCTCCCCACCCGATGGCCCAGGTAAGATACTTCAGCCATCCCCACCTTGCACTTCTCCGCTTTGACAGTCAGCCCAGCCCCCTGGAGTCGGTCCAGCACTTGTCTAACCTGGGACACGTGGTCCTCCCAGGTCTGGCTAAAGACACAGATGTCGTCAATATACGCCACGGCAAAACTCTCCATCCCCCTCAGGAGCTGGTCCACCAGGCGCTGGAAGGTGGCCGGCGCTCCCTTGAGGCCGAAAGGCAGGGTCAGAAACTCATAGAGCCCCAGAGGGGTGATAAAGGCCGATTTCAGCCGGGCATCTGCATCCAGCGGCACTTGCCAGTAGCCCTTTGTAAGGTCCATGGTGGTAAGGTACCGAGCTCCTCCCAGCTTGTCTAGGAGCTCGTCCGGCCTGGGCATGGGGTAGGCATCCGATACAGTGATGGCATTGAGCTTCCGATAGTCCACACAGAACCGGACTGACCCATCCTTTTTGGGGACCAGCACCACCGGCGAGGCCCAAGGGCTGGCCGATGGCTGGATCACCCCCAAAGCCAGCATGTCCCGGACCTCTCTTTCCAGGTCCTGAGCAGTTTTCCCTGTGACTCGGAAGGGGGAGCATCTTATCGGCGGGTGCGACCCTGTCTGCACCCGGTGGACAGTCAGATTAGTGCGTCCAGGCTGGTTGGAAAACAGCTGTCGGTACGGATGCAGCACCCCCCTGACCTCAGCTTGCTGGGCAGGGGTGAGCTGATCCGAGAGGGGGATTGTTTCCAGGGGGGAACCAGCTCTGGTCCCAGGGAATAGATCTACTAAAGGGTCATCTCCCTGCTCCTCCCACTGACCACACACAGCTAACACCACATTCCCCCTGGCATAATATGGCTTCATCATATTCACATGGTACACCCGGCGGTGGTGTGCCCGGTTCGACAGCTCCACCACATAGTTTACCTCATTGAGCTGCTTGACGACCTTGAACGGGCCCTCCCAGGCGGCCTGTAGTTTGTTCTTTCTCACGGGGATGAGAACCATCACCTGATCCCCGGTGGCGTAGGCACGGGCCCGCGCCGTGCGGTCATACCAGACCTTCTGCTTCCTCTGGGCTCTGGCCAGATTCTCCCTGGCCAGGCCCATGAGTTCAGCCAGTCTCTCTCGGAAGGTCAGGACATACTCCACCACTGACTCTCCATCGGGAGTGGCCTTCCCCTCCCACTCGTCTCTCATCAGGTCCAGGGGGCCCCTCACCCTCCTTCCATATAACAGTTCGAAAGGCGAAAATCCGGTAGACTCCTGGGGCACCTCCCTGTACGCGAACAGCAGGTGAGGTAAGTACTTGTCCCAATCCTGCGGGTGCTGGTTCATAAAGGTTTTCAGCATCATCTTTAGCGTCCCGTTAAACCTCTCCACCAGCCCATTGGACTGGGGGTGATACGCTGAGGCCCAGTCATGCCGGACCCCACATTTCTCCCACAAGCACCGGAGCAGGGCCGACATGAAGTTGGAGCCTTGGTCTGTCAAGACTTCCCTGGGGAACCCCACTCGGCTGAAAATGGTCAGGAGCGCATCTGCCACGGTGTCTGCTTCAATGGAAGCTAAGGGCACTGCCTCGGGGTAGCGGGTGGCGAAATCTACCACCACCAGAATGTATTTCTTCCCCGACCGGGTCGTCTTGCTGAGAGGCCCCACGATGTCCATGGCCACCTTCTGGAAAGGCTCCTCTATGATGGGCAAAGGTCTCAACGCCGCTTTCCCCTTGTCCCGGGCCTTCCCCACCCTCTGACAGGGGTCACAGGATCGGCAATACTGCCGGACCGTGGTAAAGACCCCGGGCCAGTAAAAGTTCTGTAGCAACCTCTGCCGGGTGCGCCGGATTCCCTGGTGCCCTGCGAGGGGGATGTCATGGGCCAGGGACAGGAGCTTGCGGCGGTACTTCTGGGGGACCACCAGCTGCCTCCTGATCCCACAGGACTCCCCTTCCCCTGGGGGAGCCCATTCTCGGTACAGGAACCCCTTCTCCCACAGGAACCTCTCCTGGCAGCCTCTCCTCATGGTCCGTCCCTCACTGAGGTCGGCCAGGTCCCTGAGCTTCTGCAAGGAGGGATCTTTCCTCAACTCGGCCTGGAACTCAGCGGCTGGGGAAGGGATGGGGCCCGGTTCCCCCTCCGTGGCCAGGTCTGAGGCCGCAGCCTCTCTGAGCCGTGCCCCTCGGCGCTCCCTCCCCACCCGAGTAGGGTCTCGCGCCTCCAGTGTGGTACCCTCCCCAGGGTCAGGTCGCAGTGCCCCTCGCCGGCTCTGGCTACGGGTCACAACCAGGGCGGTCTGGGGGTCGCTTGGCCAGTCCTCTAGGTCTCCCCCCATCAAAACTTCAGTGGGCAAATGGTGGTGTACCCCCACATCCTTGGGGCCCTCCTTGGCCCCCCATTTCAGGTGTACCCTTGCCACGGGCACCTTAAATGGGGTCCCGCCCACCCCCGTCAGGGTCAGGTAGGTGTTGGGCACCACCCGATCTGGGGCCACCACCTCGGGCCGGGCCAGCGTCACCTCCGCGCCCGTATCCCAGTATCCATTGACCTTCCTCCCATCCACCTCCAGGGGAACAAGGCACTCTCTCCGGAGGGACAGCCCCGCACCCACCCTGTAAACCGAGCACCCTGAGTCCAGAGCCTCCAGCCCTCTGGCGGGGCTGGCTGGGGGTACTCTTCCCTCCTGAGCAGGTGGCAAACTGGTAGCCCCCCTTTCCTGGGTCGCCTGCCCCTCGTCCAGCTGAGTCCCTACCCAGTTAACCCTGGGTAGGTTGGGTCTGCTCAGTTTGTCCCTGAGCCCGGGGCACTGGGCCCGTACGTGGCCTCTCTGGCCACAGTGATAGCAGCTCAGGTCACGTTGGTCCCCTCGAACGGGTCGGAGGGGCCCGACACCAGGCGTTCCCCTTTGGAGGGGGTTCTCCCTATTTCCCCGCTGGGAGGCCCCATGGTGGCTCTCTCTCTGCATCGGGGGGGGCCTGTTCTTTTGGGACTCCTCCCGGCTACCCCCTGACCGACTGTTCACAAACTCGTCGGCCAGCTGCCCTGCATGCTGGGGGTTCGCGAGCTTTTTGTCCACCAGCCACAGCCTCAGGTCGGAAGGGCACTGTTCATACAGGTGCTCCAGTACAAACAGGTCAAGCAGGTCCTCTTTAGTTTGGGCCCCCGCTGTCCACTTGCGGGCATATCCCTGCATCCTGTTGACCAGTTGTAGGTAGGTGACCTCAGGCGTTTTACGCTGACTCCGGAACCTTCTCCGGTACATCTCGGGGGTCAGCCCAAACTCACGGAGCAGGGCCTGTTTGAACAGTTCATAGTCCCCTGCCTCTGCCCCGGTCATCCGGCTGTAGACCTCCACGGCTTTGGGGTCCAGTAAGGGGGTGAGGAACTGGAGCCTGTCTGCAGGGTCAACCCTGTGCAGCTCGCAGGCATTCTCAAAGGCCGTCAGGAAGCTATCTATGTCCTCCCCCTCCTTCCGCTGGGCCAGGAAGCACTTATCAAAGCTCCTTGCAGTCTTGGGTCCCCCCTCACTCACCGCAGCCGGGGCCCCACTGCTCCTCAGCCTGGCCAGCTCCAGTTCATGCTGTCTTTGTTTCTCCTTCTCCTGCTGCTCATGTTGACGTTCCCTCTCCTTCTCCTGACGCTCCCTCTCCTTCTCCTGACGTTCCCTCTCCTTCTCCTGACGCTCCCTCTCCTTCTCCTGACGCTCCCTCTCCTTCTCCTCCTGCTCATGTTGACGTTGTTTCTCCTTCTCCTCCTGCTCATGTTGACGTTGTTTCTCCTTCTCCTCCTGCTCATGTTGACGTTGTTTCTCCTCATGTTGACGTTGTTTTTCATGATCCTCCAGCTCCCTCATTTTCCTCTCCCTCTCCCATTCCAGCCGCATCCGCTCCAGGGATGGGGAGCTCCGCTGGGAGGATCCCCTGCTGGCTGCTGGGGTCAGGGGGCCCTCGGTATTCGCTGGGCTTCCCACAACCCCTCCCCCAGGCATAGGTAGGAAGGGTCTCGGGGTGTCCTGGGCAGCAGTCTGACCCCTCCCAGCCTGGTCAGGCCCCAGGGCCCACGCTGCGTCCGCCGGGCGGCTTCCCTCAGGGACAGGGATCGGGTCATCCAAGCGATCCCTCTCCTCCAGCTGGGCAATCAGCTGTTCCTTGGTGGACCTCCCGACGCGCAGCCCCCTCTGCCTGCACAGCTCCACCAGGTCGCTCTTAAGGCGTTTAGCGTACATCTCCCGGCTGGCCACTCGCAGGCCGGGCAGCTGTCCACGGTTTCCAGGAAAAGCCCCTAGTGTGCCAGTCCTTCTTGAGGTCACCACCTCTTTGCCAGGGTCGAGTTGCAGACTCCTCCGCCCCTGGGACCGCTCGCTGCAATCCCCCGGGGGACCCTGTTACTGCAAAAGTCCTTCTCTCTGGTCACACACTCCCAGGGGTTAACCGCCCCCTGAAACCGTCTCTCTCTCTGAATCTTCAGCACGCCTGGTCCCCGTCAATCCCCCTTCGTTTTACTGTTCCCCAGTCACTTACTGCAGGAAGCGCCGTTCACGGGGTGCAGTAGATCCCACCGCTGCCACCAGTTGTCACGGAGTGTGGGGGAGTCCAGGCCCTGCACCCCTCTTCCTGGGATTCACTGAGACTCTCAGCCAGCCAGTAAAACCGAAGGTTTATTGGACAACAGGAACACAGTCCAAAACAGAGCTTGTGGGTACACCCAGGACCCCTCAGTGAAGTCCTTCTGGGGGAGCAGGGAGCTTAGACCCCAGCCCTGGGGTTCCCTGTGTTCCTCCACCCAGCCCCAAACTGAAACTAAACCCACCGAGCAGGTTCCCTGCTGCAGCCTCCATCCACATTCCTGGGCAGAGGTGTTACCTCCCCCTCCCCCTCCTGGCTCAGGTGACAGGCTCTCAGGTCTCCCGTCCCCAGGGCACATTCCCAGGTCAACACTCCCCCCTCCCTGCTGCGTCACATCGTCACACTTGCATTTGCTTTAACTTGTATGTAATGGTCAGTGGGTCAGAGAAGTGCCCAGTGCAGAGAGAGCCCCCCGGAGTGGGGACACCCTAGCCCCTGTCCTAGGTGACCACAGCAGGGTTGGGGGTCGAGCCCCCCAGGAATCCTGGGCCCAGCCTTGTCGGGGTTGCGAGGACTCTGCCAGACAGGAGAGTGGAAGGGGAGCCCTCGAGGGCAGGGAGGCCACTGGGTAAAGGAAGTGGGAGCGAGGACTCAGATCCTTTCGCTAGCCCACTTCACCGGGGTCGTGCAGAAGCCAGGAAAGTTCCCCACAACAGCGGGACTATTCCCCCGCTTACAGTAAGAATATACATTAAAATTTTAAAGCTAACCAGTGTCCCTTAAGGGACTTGACATAAGATGTGAGAACATGTTACTTTTAGAGCTGAGTGGGTCTCATATTAATTTAATTTACTTTCTTTATATAGGAATTAGATACAGGGCTCCTGTCAGATAATAATTTCTAAGTTATTATCTGCAAAAAAACCTAGAGTTTTCAGCTCCCCAAGTAGCCTCTGGAATCACAGTTAAAGTTGCCTCCCCACCACAGATCTGAAATGGCGGCCATGATGGGTGAGAGGGTCTTTTATCAGTTCTCTGTGTGAATTCATTCGAAAGCGTAGGGACTGTCTGGGTTCACCCACCTTGTGGTTGCAGGATGGGGTACTCCACATCCCATAGGCGTGTGCAGGATCCAGGGAACCTGATGAGTGCCTTGTGGGGGGACGGGTGTTGGTCATGGTAGCAGCGGAGATCCGGCTGCAGGGTTTGCGTCTGTCGCTCTGACCATCAGAGGCTGGATGGTCTGGAGCAGTAGAAGGCGAAGCAGCCTAACTAGTGTGAAGACAGAGCGTGACAGACAGAGTGAGACAGACGGTGAGTTTGTCTCACATCCCAGAGACAGCTGGTTGGGGTGTCCCTGGCCTACAGGGCAGGGTCCTTGTTCCTTTAACCTCCTGGTGTTGAACGAGCACCCTGGGGTGGGGACACCGTAGCCCCTGGCCTAAGTGACCACGATGAGACTGGGGGATGCAGCCCCTCAG
Source organism: Natator depressus (assembly GCF_965152275.1). NCBI lineage: Eukaryota > Metazoa > Chordata > Testudines > Cheloniidae > Natator > Natator depressus. The sequence goes on from NC_134257.1 coordinate 19,413,629, forward strand.
GGGTCCCGGGCCCAGCCTTGTCGGGGTTACGAGGACTCTGCCGTGCAGGAGGGAGGACGGGGAGCCCTCGAGGGCAGGCTGGCCGCTGGGTGAAGAGAGTGGGAGTGAGGACTCGGATCCTGTCGCCGTCCGATTCCAGCTGGGCAGTGCAGAAACCAAGAAAGTTGCCCACAAGAGCGGGACCATCCCCTCGCTTACATAGACACAGCCTCAGAGTGCCTCTGCTGTATCGGGGTGAGGGAAGTGGGGGCCCACCTAGTGTGAGCATCACACCAGGACTTGGACGTGAGCTGGGGGGGTTGAGTGGGAGGACTCCCTGTATCCGTGCCTCAGTTTCCCGGGTCCCACAGGGCTGTTGCGAAGACCAAGCCATGAATGTTTGCGACACCCTCAGATACCGTGGCGAGCACTCCGGAGACAGGCATAAATTAACAATTCAGTGCTGCGCGGGGTTGGAACAGCGGGTGGGAAATACGGCCTGGGGTGCCCCCTCCCCCAAGGGAGAAGAAAAAGACGTATTGACCGAGGCAGGGCTGCGGTGGCGAACACACAGTGGGTGAGTGTGAATCAAAGGCTGGAGCACAATGCAAATGCGCCGGGGGATTGGATTAAGCTTGTACTGGCAACGTGTGTTCTGGCATTTCCGAACTTCTCAGAGCTTCAGTGTGCAACCTCCATGGTGTGCTTGGAATGTCGATTTTTAATTACATTACATTAAACAATTAAATACATTTAATTACATTAAATAATTTTAATTAGTTACACACACACACACACAGAGCCAAGCAAATTCTTATGTGGCTAAATTAATCTGACAGCGCCCCAGTCTCCTGCGGACGGGCTCAGCAACGGGCAACCTGTACTTAACAACACACCGGGGGCTTTTATTTCGGATCCTGATTTATTCAGTGAATTTGCTAATGCACAGAGAGATTCCAGCCAGCCGTGAGGTACCAGGACAGACGCAGACCCGTATTCTGGGCAGACTCTTGGTTACGCAGCGGCCACTTTGCATCGCCCCGGCAGCGCGGAGGGGCCTCGGAGGGGGCTCTGCTGGGAATTCAAGCCTTTATTCCCAGGCACCAGGTGCCGTGAGGCCCGTGCAGGGCGGGGGTCAGGAGAGCAGCTTGACCAGCAGCAGCCCAGTCAGGCCAGGCAGGTCGAGGGCAAAGGAGAATTTCCCCAGAGCCGGGCTGGCTCCGCTGGGAGCAGGGCTGGTGGGTGTTTTCTCCGCCGGAGCGTCGGTTGCCCGTGAACAGAGGAATCTGGAGGGTCCTGACGCCAGGAAGGTTCCAGGTTTAATGTCCTGAGCAGACGCAGGAGCGCAGCCTTTCGCTTGAAATGGCGAAGAAGATGGACCCGAGGGAGGAAACCAGCCTGTTATGAGGCGGGGGCAGCTCTGGTTCCTTCTCTGCCCCCAGAACCTCTGTCTCCACCATCCAGCCGTTCCCGCCTCTGCCCCCCGGTCCCACCCGCCCGGTGCTCTCCCTGCTCTCGCTGTAACTGGCCACGACAGGCCGGGCGTCTGGTCCCCTCTTGCCTCCCCCGCGCCCCTTTCTGCAGCTCCACAAGAGACTGAAGCTGGAGTTTGGAACCCAGCTGATCGCCCGGGGGCGGCTCCTTCCCCAGCGCGCGGCCCCCCGGGGAACACGCCCGGCTCTCAGCGTCCCCGGCAGCCCCGACGGCTCAGGTCAGTTATTTTATAAACACCCCAAAGTGCTGGGAGTCCTGGACACACACTGAGAACAGGAGCTTCCGCACTGAGCAATGGCTTAGCTCCACCTTAAACATACAGGGAGTGGGGTCTAGTGGTCAGAGCAGTGGGGGCTGGGAGCCAGAACTCCTGGGTTCTCTCTCAGCTCGGCATCATTGACATAACAACCCTTCCCATGACAAGAGACGCGTTGTCGTAACTCCAGGAGCCGGACGGCATCACTGAGCCGGGGGAGCTGGTGAGGAAGGGAAAACTTCCAAGTTCCTCTCTCCTTCCCTTCAGGCAAAACCCCCCCTTGGCTGCCCCCACCCGCCCAAGAGCTCAGCACAAACTCTAGGTTTCACCAGCTCTCTGGGGAGTTCCCGAGGCGTGAGATCCCCGGGGGAGCTCCCGCACTGTCCCCAGCTGGCAGAATTTACCGTTCAGTATCTCCCAGTGAAATCGATGCGATGGGTCTCGTCCCCTGCACAAGGGGTGATTGTGCCTTGCAGGTATCGGACTTCAGATCAAAGCAGGCGGGGCACTGCAGCCCGTTCCTGGTGGCGCTCCCTTTGGGCACTGAGAGACATAGTTACCGGTAGATTAAACCTCATTCAAACAGGGGGGGGGGGTGCCCGCTGCCCTGCATTGCTCGGCCCTGTGAAGGCCCCACCCCAGGCCGTGGGCACAGCGACCTCTGAACCTGACAGCCGATCGATTTCAGAATTTCTGGGCATTTTCTAGGCCCCCAGGGCCAGAAGTCTGCTCCTCTTTGGGAGAAATCAGAAACACCCCCCCACCATCTGATCAGCCCAGCCACCTCTGCGATTGTCTCAGATCAAACACCGGGTCGATGGCCCCAGTGACACCCCATCTCCGCTCTGCCCAGCGTCCCCGGGGGTGTAACACGGTAACACCCCCAATGACCGATCTCCCAGACAGAAAGAAGGAGGATGGTGGGGGGAGGGGACATGGGGGTGAAGGGGAATATACACAGACCTAGCGGGGGGGGGGGGGATGGGGGAAGAGGGGCATGGGGGGTGCTCTGAATCCATGGCAAGATGGGGGAGATTGCCATAAAAAGTGTCTCCAAGGAATTCCCAGACTTAATTGGATGATCTGTGCCCTGCTGTGTTATTTTCCCAAACGATCCCCGGGTGGCTGAAATCCCCCGTCACCACCACGGCCTGGGCTTTGCAGGATTTTGTTGTTTAAGAAAAGCCTCACCCACCTCTTCTTCCTGGTTAGCTGGTCTGTCGCCGACCCTACCGTGGCGTCCCCCCCGCTTGTTACCCCTTTTATCCCGACCCAGAGACTTTAGACATGTCTGTCTCCTATTCCCATCTCAGCCTCCGAGCAGGTGCCGACACCTTTGCTATACCAGCAACCCCTCCTCCCTTTGACCCTGCCCGCCTGCCCGGAGCAAGCTGTGCCCCTCGGGGCCGATATCCCAGCCGTGTGTGTTCTCCCCCCACATCTCTGTGACGCCGGCGATGTCCCAGCTGTGATCACTCACTCATTCAAAAGCTGAAAGCGACGGGAAATCCAGTCGTTTTGGGAAATGGCCAAACAGGAGGTTTTGAATTTTTCGCACCAGGATCCACGGGGATAAACTGGCCAGCGATGAACAGCCCTGGGGCTCTGAACCAGGTTTCCAGCCACCAGAAGAGGGAGCTTTTGGAAGGGCTTCCCAACTGGAGGAGGGGAGACGCAAAGCCCCCAACGAGTTTGCAGGTCGATCTTGACAGGGGTATGAATAAGGTCCTACTTGAATTGCGGGATGATTGTCAAAAAATTGCATCTGAGTTGAGGACAAGCCATGGAAAATTGTGGAGAAGTCATAATGGACCTTATTATTTGCGGTAATAAAGTCCACGATGACTTTTCTGTGATTTTCCACTGTCGACTGCCTGGGGCCGAGAGCGGGGGCCCAGGGTTGAGAGCAGGGGCATTTGCTGTCAGCCCTGAGGTGGCCAGGGCTCCCACTGTCAGCCCCATGCACGATGGGGGCTTCCATTGCCAAACTTGTGGTGGAAGCCTAATGTTGCAGAATCTGCCATTTCTGCAGTAATATTGCAAGTTACGTACGGTGTTAGTTACGAAGGTTTAGATGGAAGCATATCCTGGCTGCTTGCTGCTGCTTCTCTCAGATGCAGCCCTCACCCTTCTGATTTCAAATACATTTTAAAATAGGCCCCAACTGTTCTCCCCACCCGGCTTGGAGACCCGCCAGCTACAGGTATTTCAATGGACGACAGAAATGACATTTGAGTAAATGGACGCGTAGGGCAATAAAGGGGAGAAATGGTCACAAATACAATCATGCCGGGGGTTTCTCCACATGCACAATTCGACTGTGGCAAGTGGGGGGGGTCTAAGGGTCCGCTGGGGTGTGAGTCTACCCTGCGCCTGTCCACATGCACCCATCTGACGCGTGTGAACTGTTCGTTACTGTGCTTTGAGCTAGTCCCCTTTCAAGGCGCTCTAATGACCTGTTCATGTGCACCAGCAGGGGGCGCACAGATGGATTCACACCCCAGCTCACCGCCGTCTAATTGTTTGGGTGAACAAGCCCTTAAACAGGGACGGTAAAAACAGATCCCCACGCACCGTCCAGTACAGCCGAGTTATCTGTGTCGTTGCATCAGGTGGTGTTGATCCTCAGATCCGTGCCATTCCTGCCGGTAAAAGTGATGGGGGATTTTATGCCACTGTTCTAGTCATCTATACATTCTTTGTAGAAGTCAGTGGTTGGTGTCTCACCTGTTTTAAAGAGAGAAAACAAAGAACAGAACTGAGAGGCTGGGGGGGGAACCTCGAGTAGGATCAGGGAGGTTATTTTACATCCGCTTTTGGCCCTGGGGTGACACTGCTGGGATCCTGGGCCCAGTCCTGAGCCCCATGATTCAGGAATGAAGTTGGTCGGGGGTCAGAGAAGAGCCACGAGGATGATTGAAGGGTTAGAAAACCTGCTTTAGCGTGAGTTCAAAGCTCGTATCCACTGAGGTTAAAGGATTCGGTGTGTGGATAGTAGGGGGCTGTGTGTGTGTGTGAGCAGGGGGCGGTGGGAGTCAGGGCCAAACCTGGGTTACAGCCCACATTAACTCTGCAGTGAAGAGAAACCCTGAGTGGGTGGAAGTTTGAATAAACCCATTTGTGACTGTGCTGGGAAAATTACCTGAGTGTGGTCAGAGAGAGAGTGAGAGCTGGGTGCATGGAGATAGATAGATAGATGGGGTGTGTGGGGATAGATAGATAGATAGAGGGGGTAGATGGGGATAGATAGATAGATAGATAGATAGATAGATAGATAGATAGATAGATAGATGGGGTGTGTGGGGATAGATAGATAGAGGGGGTGGATGGGGATGGATGGATAGATAGAGGGGGTGGATGGGGATAGATAGATAGATAGAGGGGGTGTGTGGGGATAGATAGATAGATAGATATTATGTTAAAGCTGATGGTGTCCTATGCATCCTTCTGTGATGGGGTGTACCTACCCTGCACCGGCCCCGAAAGGGTTAACTCTGCTTTTCAGGCTGAGGAAGCCCCGCCCCTCCGACTCTGCTGCACATGCTCAGCCTGGAGGCAGGGTATAAAAGGAAGCAGCCCAGCTCAGCCTGGGCAGGCTGCTGAAGGGGGAGGATGCAGACAGCAGGCTCTCTCCAGGGAGCTGCTACTGGCTTCACTTGCAGAGCCACGGCACGCAGAGCTCCAGACGGGCTCCAGGCGGCCTGACGAGCCCAGGGAAGAGACTGTGCCGGCAGGAGCTTCGCCACTTGAGGACCCCCGAGACCCGTGAGAACCGTGGAGCCTCATCAAGGGAGAAAGGGTCGGAAGCAGCCCAGGGGACTTAGACTTTCCTCCAGTGAGTGAACTGGGGAACCAGTCAGCGTGTTTCGGGGGCATCTCTGCTGACTCAGTGGTGGGCACCCACTCTGCTGCCTGGCCCCTGGGCTGGGGCTCGGAGGAGCAGGGAGGGCCTGAGTCCCCCTACCCATAGGCCACACACCACTAAGTGGTGCCCCACTTCCCCGACGGGCCAATCAGCCATGCAATCCCACAGAGATGGGTCACTTTATTGACTCTGGCCACTAAGCCGCACTACCACGTTTTACAGTCAGGGTCATGAATACAGGACCTAACGGGCTGCTATTCAGTTTTTTTCCTTCTTCTCACCCTACGTGGTCCTGCACAGGAGATGGAGTGTACCTACCCCGTGACACCTTCTTACAGGGTAAATGGAAGGAACCATTAAATCTCTTTAATTCATTGGAAGCATGAACAAAAACGGGTCTGTAACTAAAGTTTTCGAAGAGCTCAAGGAGTTGAACTTGGAGAAGGTTTGGAATCTCTTTAAGTCAAAGGGGCAAAAATTATCTTGAGTTTGCATCCCAAGCAAGCAGAATAAACGTGTACGGCCGGGCTCCAGACCTGAGTAGGAGACTAACCGCTTCCTACAAGATTTTGGGAGCAAGGCGACTGTCTACAAGGGATCTCATCACCGATTTCCCTTTTTTAACACGATCAGAAAGTACATTTCCACCTAAAGCACCTTCACTTTTTGCATCGCAGCCGTCCATTGTGGAGGTGAAAACGTAAATAAAGCCCAGGGGGTGAAATCCAGGCCCCAGTGAAGTCAATGGGAGATTTATAATTTGGGTCCAGGATTCCAAACCTCTGTGTCTTCAGGTCGCCATGTAAGACACAGTAACGCTGCCTGAATAAATCAAGTGTCTAGCAACAAATGGATATAAACTGGTGTAGCAGGGTGGCTACCCTGCTCCTAAATAGGAGGGGTTAAAAGCAGCCCTGGGGAGGGCTGTGGCTGGGGATGGCCATGCCCCAATCAGGCCCCAGCTGGCCTGTATCAAAAGGCTGGGAGCCAGAGGCCCAAGGAGTTTCTCTCCGGGCTGGGAGGGTACTGAGGGTGGTGCCGTGCTGGGGAAGGAGCAGGCTGAGCGGGGGCGCTCCAGGCTGGCAACTCCCCAGGCTGTAGGGCCTGGTCCAAGGCCCATAGAGATACTGGGAGGCAGAGGAAGGCAATAGGTCCGAACCCCCTTGCCTATGATGAGTGGCCTTTACACTGCAGTCTGCCCCAGGGAGTGGGGGCTTGGTGATGACTGGCAGTAGCCCAGACGGAGGCAAGGTGGGGATAGTGGATTGGGGGTTCCCCAGGAAGGGGAGACCCAGAGACAGAGTGTGGGGGTGCTGCCAGGGGGCAGAACCCAGAGAAAGGGGCACCGGGGTCTGTGAGGGACACGGGGGCCAGAGCTGTGCGGATCGCCGGCCTGCAGAGGGCGCTCCGCGCTGGAAAGAGCTAATTCCCCAATGACCAGCAGGAGGCGCCGCAGGGGTGAGTCCGAACCTTTACACTGGCCATCACCCAGTTTAGTCTTAAAATTAGAGGAAGGGCTGTAAACATCAGAGGGGAGCAGTGGGAGCAAAAACCAAACTGGCTTCAAGCCTGAGCTTGATAAGTTTATGGAGGGGATGGGAAGCAAATATCTCTAACGGCTGGTGATGGGACGCTAGCTGGGAAGGGCTCTGAGTTACGGCAGAGAATTCTTTCCCAGGTGTCTGGCTGGTGGGTCTTGCCCCTATGATTCTATGACTCTATGCTCAGGGTCTAACTGATCGTCGGATTTGGGGTCAGGCAGGAATTTTCCCCTGGGTCAGATTGGCAGAGGTTTCCATCCCCTGAGGTTTTTTTGCCTCCTCCTACAGCATGGGGCACGGGTCACTTTCAGGTTTAAACTAGAGTAAATGGTGGATTCTCTGTAACTTGAAGTCTTTAATCCATGACTTGAGAATGTCAGTGACTCAGCCAGAGGTTAGGGGTCTGCTGCAGGAGGCGGTGGGTGAGGTTCTTTGGCCTGCGATGTGCAGGAAATCAGACTAGAAAGATGATCACGATGGTCCTCTTTGGCCTTAAAGTCTACGAGTTCTGCGCCGGGTGACTGTGCTTTGTTGATGGACCATGTTGGGGTTGGCCTGAGCGATGATGAGGGTGGTGACACAGACTGCAGGGTGAGATGTGCCTGGGTTCCCGGCAATGTCACCTACCCAGTGTCGATTCTCCTGCCCCTGAGATGCAGCCTCCTGTAGCCTTCGTTGCTGTGCAGGTCTCTTTAGGAGGTTGGCACGTGTCCACTGAGCCAGAGCACTTCTCACATTTCAGGGTTCCTGTTGGAGGAAGAAGAAGAAGAAATGCTTCCTTCTTATTGGGGATAACAGTGTCACTCTGACACGCCCCTTAACCCAAGTCTTCCCCCTCTGCTCCAAACAAGCCGAGGGGTTAATGGACCCGATTCCCTCTGGGACACTCAGCAATTGCACAATTTCAGCCCCTGGGCCAGCAGTACACGGGGGGTCAGACTGGGGATGGTTGAAGGGGATGGTGCTCTTCCCAAGCTCCGCCCACAGAATAAGCTCCTCCCACCCCAGATGTTGCTCCTGGTGTGCAGGTAATCACAGTACTGGGAGAGTTGCTCGCTTCGCAGCGTGCATTGGCTGAGTCCATTGCATGGCCTGGGGGTCCTGGCAGCCCCCCATGGTCCTTACAGACTCCTCGGGTGCCCCTTCCATCTTCTTCTATTGCAGGGACGTCATGAAAGCCCCTCCACCTCCTACTTCATGCCAGGATCTCTGTGTGCCCCCCATTTCCCATCCCCCATACCAGGGCCCCCATTCTTCCCCCCGCCCCATGCCAGGGGCTCTCTGTGCCTCCCATTCCCTATCTGTGGCGAAGGGGAAGGATGAAAATTCCCAAGCGAAAAACTTTGTTAAGAAGAAGAAAAGGACATTCATTCTCCATTGTTCCCCAAATTACCATTCATACAAGTGGCATTGACCACAGCACATGGACATGCACAGACCTCTTGGGGACCTGTAAGTGAACAATCTCTGCCTTTTAGTCCCTATGTACAGCGCCCTGCACGCAAGCTGTGCGAGTGCAGCTGCTTCACACCTTTTCTTTTAGAGAGGCGTAGATTTTCAGGCTCTGATGCTGATCTAGTCTGAGCTCCGGCCTAGCCCAAGCCAGAGAACCTCTCCCAGCCATTCTGCCATCCAGCCCATATCTGATGGTTCAGCTAGAGCCAGTCTTTTATTAGGGCAGCCAATCCCAATGTTCCACCCTGCCTCTTGAGAAGCTGCTGCCAGGGTTAATTCCACCTTGGACTGGTCTAAATTCAAATCCCAGCCACTGGATCTCATTCTGCCTTTGTTTGCTCGGTTGGAGAGCCCTCTGCTACTGTAGGCCTGATTCCAGGTTACATTCAATCCCCAAGCAGTGTAATTTAGTCCTATATTTAGTCCCCTTCATGCTGCCAAAGCAGTGCAGAGGGGCCTTCGTGGGAATAAGAATTCAGGGCAGTGTCCAGTCACGGTGTCCCTCAGGCCTGGTCTACACCAAACAGGTTGATTTCGCTACGGCACTCAGAGGGAATCCACACCCTGAGCACCACAGCGAGGCCAACCCAACCCTTGGAGTAGATGCAGGTCGACAGGCGAATGCTTTCCTGGGGTTGGCTACCATCACTTGGGGAGGTGAGTTCCTAGAGGGATGTTTCCATTGGGGCAGGCGGCATCTTCACTATGGGGCTCTGCCGGCCCACCTACAGCGCTGGGACATGACAGCAGCCGTAGTGTAGACAGGGCCCTGTACCCCACACAGAGCTAATCCCCCCTCCCTGCACATGCTGCATATTCCCCTGACTGGGGGTCTGGGGGGTACAAAGGGTCCAAGCCTAGGCGGGCTTAGACGGCCACAGCAGTGGGTGACTCACCTTGTGCACTCGTAGCTAGGAGAGCAGGGAGAAGGCAGAGGAGGAAGGAAACCGTCGTGGTGCTGGGAGGCCCACGGGGCTGGGCTCGAAGCCGAACGGGGCCTTCTCCCGGCTGACACAGCGAGCTCTGCCGGGGGGAGGAGGAGAGAGTCAAGACTGAAATGAGGTGGGAAAGGGACTTCCAGCCCAGATTCAGGGGGGGAAGGCACCAGGGATCAGAGCTGCACAAATAATCGATATTTTGGTTCACTGGCAGTTCTCGAAGATCGGGAAACAAATCGTTCTGACCCAATTTCTCGTCCAACTGAAAAGCCGAAGGAAAAATGGTTTTCTTTCGTTTCCAAGCGTTTGGAAACATTTTAATTCGGCTTAAAAATAAATGGTGCCATCGCTTTTGAAATGGAAAGACATTTTGAGTTGAAAAAATCAAAACGTCTAATTCTGGAAATGTCCAGACAAAATGTCTCCATTTTTTAACGATTTTTTTCCCGATGATTTTTTTTTTCTGCTGAAGCAATACGGCAAATTTGAGGCAAAGTCACGAAATGTTTCAGTCACCCCAAACCCGCATTTTTCGGTGGAGAAAAGTCTGGGTCAAAAAATTTCTCTCAGCTCCCCCATGCCCAGTAACCACAGAGTGGGCGCTCCAGGGAGGAGCCCGGCATGGGACTGGTTTTTTTAATCCCACTCCCAGCCACTCCCACGTTGTTTCTTGCATTTCTATTTCACTCCCACCCATAATCATCTTAGATCTCGCAAATCCCACGAGAGAGAGAGAGAGATTTCCTTGTGCCACTTTCAAACAAAATAGTCTGGTTAATATATTATACATATAAACGGAAGTCAGACATAATTCTTACCGCTAAAAGTATAAAACAAATCTTACTTAAACCATGTAAAAAGTTATTTAAGTGCTGTTATAATGGACATCAAATCGCTTTCTATCCTTTGCTTAAATTTAAGTATAAACACTTTTATTTTTAAAAAGCCAATTTGCTTTCTATTGCTGAAATTCTACTGATGACAAGCTGCTGCCCTGTGTTTTCCCGCATATTACCGCAGTCGGCTTTCTTTGCCCACCCAATCCCACCTGCAACAAAGCACTTTTACCCATTCCTGCTATTCTGGCAGCAGGTCCTGTGGGTCCCGTGGGATCCCAGTCCTGCTGCAGAGCTCTAGCCTGACCCAGGTTTCACTCCCTCATCTGTATTTGCTCCAGGTCTGCACCGTCCCTTCTGACATGGGGCGACTGGCACGGCCTGTGGGGCGCCAGGGTCAGAGCATCCTGCAGATCTGCAGAGGGGCCCTATAGCGTTTCCACATTATCTCCACCCCCTTGGGCGGCTTCTTCGCTTTCCTCTTCTGCAGCGAGCTGAGGTGTCCATTGATCCTCCTATGGGGACGCTCTGGTCCTTCCCTGGATCAGCCCGGTTCAGTTAGAACCTGTCAGGTCTAGGAATGCTTCAAACCCCATCCTTTACGCCGGTGGTTCTCAGCCAGGAGTACGTGTACCCCTGGAGGTACGCAAACGTCTTTGGGTATGTCAGCTCATCTGGATATTTGCCTAGTTTTACAACAGGCTACATAAAAAGCACCAGCAAAGTCAGTGCAAACTAAACTTTCCTACGGACAATGATGTGTTTCTACTGCTCTATCGACTATACTGAATGTAAGTACAATATTTATATCCCAATCGATTTATTTTATCATTACATGGTAGAAGTAAAAAAGTCAGTCATTTTTCAGTAATAGTGTGGCTATGACACTTTTGTATTTTTATGTCTGATTTTGTAAGCAAATAGTTTTTAAGTGTGGTGAAACTTGGGGGTGCGCAAGACAAATCAGACTCCAGAAAGGCGTACAATAGTCTGGAAAGGTTGAGAGCCCCTGATTTACACGCTTTGCGGCAGAGCATGAAAGATTACAAAGAATAATTTAACACAGCATTAAAAAATCTTAACTTCAGCAGCACAGTGGTTCCGTTCACCTCCAAATTCTCTGTAAAACCGAAGAGACACACTAACCTGTCTAGCATGACCCCTTTCCTCTCTCTATAGTCCAAAGACAGGTTTCAGAGTAACAGCCGTGTTTATTATCATACACATTGTAAGGAGAGTGATCACTTTAGATGAGCTATTACCAGCAGGAGAGTGGGGTGGGCGGAGGTATTTTTTCATGCTTTGTGTGTATAAAAAGATCTTCTACACTTTCCACAGTATGCATCCGATGAAGTGAGCTGTAGCTCACGAAAGCTTATGCTCAAATAAATTGGTTAGTCTCTAAGGTGCCACAAGTCCTCCTTTTCTTAGTCCAAAGACAGGATCAGATTCATATATACATTGGGAGTAACTGTGAATGACTTACTGAAAGGTAACATGTTATACGACTCTCATGCCTGGGCACTCCCTCTTTAAATACAGTTCAGATTGACCCTTCTCAAACCACTGTGTTTTATAGAACTTGTCTCACACAGTCTGCTGGCTCATGTAACAGAGATAAGAGGTGGTACTCAGCTCAGTCACAAGGGTAGAGGTGCGACTGTTTGCACATGAGAACTCTTTAGCTAGATCCTGAGATGGTGTGGATCGTAGAGCGATGGCAAATTCACAGCAGGTGCGGATCAGGCCCCATTCACTTCAATAGAGCTAGGGCCAATTGACACCAAATGGGGGGGTCCAGTGAAACTATCACAAGGAAACTGAGGATGGCCATGGAGTTGGCTCCATGACAACTGCTCCCCTCCCACTCCCAGAACAGGTTGCTAGCTTCCTTGTCGTTGACTTGTGTAAATATTCACTGGGGACAGATTTCTTACCCGACCCATATCAAGGGTGTTGCGTCAAACTGGATCCCAAGAGCACAACCTTGCTCCCGGCTGGGGGAATTTAGTTATAGAATAACTGAGCAGAGAAGAGTGTTTCGGCCTTGGTTGCATTCCAGGCCAGTTTTTCTCCCTGAGGTTGTCGAGAGGGGTAGGGGGCTTCCAGAGAGAAGCCAGGGTTAGGATCTCCAGGAGCCTAAAGAGAGACCCGAATAGCTCCATGTATAATGTTTTTCATGCTTTAAAAAAGCAATTTTTAAAATGGTAATGTTTTGCTTTAAATACAACATTTCTATACTTTTGAAAAAAAAATATCTAGGTGTACTTTCTCTGAAGCCCTTGACCACCAAGAGTAGGATTGATCAAGAAATTTTTTGACATTATCCCTCTGTCTGTATCCGTGTCTGTGTTTACAATATATATGTCATCCCTTTGTCTTCAGCTCAGCCTGTTATATTACACCTTGTGTGCTTGAATTTTGATTCAGTGATAAGGATAATAACCTGACTGTTTCATTTTGTGTTCTTAATCAGTATTCCTTCGTTTTAAGTGTTTTCAGCATTTGTGTACACGTTTACAGTAGATGATTTCAAGAGTAGATAAGCTACTTATTGACAGCAGAAGATTTCAAGTGTGGATAGGCTACATAGTGAGCAGATAGATCACTATGAAGAGGAGATTTGAAAGTGGTGCAAGCAAGAGACGGCGAAAACAACTGAGTGAAGCAGCAGCTAAGAGCTCAAAGACAATGACTTCATTTCTCAAACCACTGGAAAACGCACCTGTGAGGATGTGACGCAGCAGGGAGGGGGGAGTGTTGACCTGGGAATGTGCCCTGGGGACGGGAGACCTGAGAGCCTGTCACCTGAGCCAGGAGGGGGAGGGGGAGGTGACACCTCTGCCCAGGAATGTGGACGGAGGCTGCAGCAGGGAACCTGCTCGGTGGGTTTAGTTTCAGTTTGGGGCTGGGTGGAGGAACACAGGGAACCCCAGGGCTGGGGTCTAAGCTCCCTGCTCCCCCAGAAGGACTTCACTGAGGGGTCCTGGGTGTACCCACAAGCTCTGTTTTGGACTGTGTTCCTGTTGTCCAATAAACCTTCTGTTTTACTGGCTGGCTGAGAGTCTCAGTGAATCCCAGGAAGAGGGGTGCAGGGCCTGGACTCCCCCACACTCCGTGACAACTGGTGGCAGCGGTGGGATCTACTGCACCCCGTGAACGGCGCTTCCTGCAGTAAGTGACTGGGGAACAGTAAAACGAAGGGGGATTGACGGGGACCAGGCGTGCTGAAGATTCAGAGAGAGACGGTTTCAGGGGGCGGTTAACCCCTGGGAGTGTGTGACCAGAGAGAAGGACTTTTGCAGTAACAGGGTCCCCCGGGGGATTGCAGCGAGCGGTCCCAGGGGCGGAGGAGTCTGCAGCTCGACCCTGGCAAAGAGGTGGTGACCTCAAGAAGGACTGGCACGCTAGGGGCTTTTCCTGGAAACCGTGGACAGCTGCCCGGCCTGCGAGTGGCCAGCCGGGAGATGTACGCTAAACGCCTTAAGAGCGACCTGGTGGAGCTGTGCAGGCAGAGGGGGCTGCGCGTCGGGAGGTCCACCAAGGAACAGCTGATTGCCCAGCTGGAGGAGAGGGATCGCTTGGATGACCCGATCCCTGTCCCTGAGGGAAGCCGCCCGGCGGACGCAGCGTGGGCCCTGGGGCCTGACCAGGCTGGGAGGGGTCAGACTGCTGCCCAGGACACCCCGAGACCCTTCCTACCTATGCCTGGGGGAGGGGTTGTGGGAAGCCCAGCGAATACCGAGGGCCCCCTGACCCCAGCAGCCAGCAGGGGATCCTCCCAGCGGAGCTCCCCATCCCTGGAGCGGATGCGGCTGGAATGGGAGAGGGAGAGGAAAATGAGGGAGCTGGAGGATCATGAAAAACAACGTCAACATGAGGAGAAACAACGTCAACATGAGCAGGAGGAGAAGGAGAAACAACGTCAACATGAGCAGGAGGAGAAGGAGAGGGAACGTCAGGAGAAGGAGAGGGAACGTCAGGAGAAGGAGAGGGAGCATCAGGAGAAGGAGAGGGAACGTCAACATGAGCAGCAGGAGAAGGAGAAACAAAGACAGCATGAGCTGGAGCTGGCCAGGCTGAGGAGCAGTGGGGCCCCGGCTGCGGTGAGTGAGGGGGGACCCAAGACTGCAAGGAGCTTTGATAAGTGCTTCCTGGCCCAGCGGAAGGAGGGGGAGGACATAGATAGCTTCCTGACGGCCTTTGAGAATGCCTGCGAGCTGCACAGGGTTGACCCTGCAGACAGGCTCCAGTTCCTCACCCCCTTACTGGACCCCAAAGCCGTGGAGGTCTACAGCCAGATGACAGGGGCAGAGGCAGGGGACTATGAACTGTTCAAACAGGCCCTGCTCCGTGAGTTTGGGCTGACCCCCGAGATGTACCGGAGAAGGTTCCGGAGTTAGCGTAAAACGCCTGAGGTCACCTACCTACAACTGGTCAACAGGATGCAGGGATATGCCCGCAAGTGGACAGCGGGGGCCCAAACTAAAGAGGACCTGCTTGACATGTTTGTACTGGAGCACCTGTATGAACGGTGCCCGTCCGACCTGAGGCTGTGGCTGGTGGACAAAAAGCTCGCGAACCCCCAGCATGCAGGGCAGCTGGCCGACGAGTTTGTGAACCGTCGGTCAGGGGGTAGCCGGGAGGAGTCCCAAAAGAACAGGCCCCCCCCCGATGCAGAGAGAGAGTCACCATGGGGCCTCCCAGCGGGGAAATAGGGAGAACCCCCTCCAAAGGGGAACGCCTGGTGTCGGGCCCCTCCAACCCGTTCGAGGGGACCAACGTGACCTGAGCTGCTATCACTGTGGCCAGAGAGGCCACGTACGGGCCCAGTGCCCCGGGCTCAGGGACAAACTGAGCAGACCCAACCTACCCAGGGTTAACTGGGTAGGGACTCAGCTGGACGAGGGGCAGGCGACCCAGGAAAGGGGGGCTACCAGTTTGCCACCTGCTCAGGAGGGAAGAGTACCCCCAGCCAGCCCCGCCAGAGGGCTGGAGGCTCTGGACTCAGGGTGCTCGGTTTACAGGGTGGGTGCGGGGCTGTCCCTCCGGAGAGAGTGCCTTGTTCCCCTGGAGGTGGATGGGAGGAAGGTCAATGGATACTGGGATACGGGCGCGGAGGTGACGCTGGCCCGGCCCGAGGTGGTGGCCCCAGATCGGGTGGTGCCCAACACCTACCTGACCCTGACGGGGGTGGGCGGGACCCCATTTAAGGTGCCCGTGGCAAGGGTACACCTGAAATGGGGGACCAAGGAGGGCCCCAAGGATGTGGGGGTACACCACCATTTGCCCACTGAAGTTTTGATGGGGGGAGACCTAGAGGACTGGCCAAGCGACCCCCAGACCGCCCTGGTTGTGACCCGTAGCCAGAGCCGGCGAGGGGCACTGTGACCTGACCCTGGGGAGGGTACCACACTGGAGGCGCGAGACCCTACTCGGGTGGGGAGGGAGCGCCGAGGGGCACGGCTCAGAGAGGCTGCGGCCTCAGACCTGGCCACGGAGGGGGAACCGGGCCCCATCCCTTCCCCAGCCGCTGAGTTCCAGGCCGAGTTGAGGAAAGATCCCTCCTTGCAGAAGCTCAGGGACCTGGCCGACCTCAGTGAGGGACGGACCATGAGGAGAGGCTGCCAGGAGAGGTTCCTGTGGGAGAAGGGGTTCCTGTACCGAGAATGGGCTCCCTCAGGGGAAGGGGAGTCCTGTGGGATCAGGAGGCAGCTGGTGGTCCCCCAGAAGTACCGCCGCAAGCTCCTGTCCCTGGCCCATGACATCCCCCTCGCAGGGCACCAGGGAATCCGGCGCACCCGGCAGAGGTTGCTACAGAACTTTTACTGGCCCGGGGTCTTTACCACCGTCCGGCAGTATTGCCGATCCTGTGACCCCTGTCAGAGGGTGGGGAAGGCCCGGGACAAGGGGAAAGCGGCGTTGAGACCTTTGCCCATCATAGAGGAGCCTTTCCAGAAGGTGGCCATGGACATCGTGGGGCCTCTCAGCAAGACGACCCGGTCGGGGAAGAAATACATTCTGGTGGTGGTAGATTTCGCCACCCGCTACCCCGAGGCAGTGCCCTTAGCTTCCATTGAAGCAGACACCGTGGCAGATGCGCTCCTGACCATTTTCAGCCGAGTGGGGTTCCCCAGGGAAGTCTTGACAGACCAAGGCTCCAACTTCATGTCGGCCCTGCTCCGGTGCTTGTGGGAGAAATGTGGGGTCCGGCATGACTGGGCCTCAGCGTATCACCCCCAGTCCAATGGGCTGGTGGAGAGGTTTAACGGGACGCTAAAGATGATGCTGAAAACCTTTATGAACCAGCACCCGCAGGATTGGGACAAGTACTTACCTCACCTGCTGTTCGCGTACAGGGAGGTGCCCCAGGAGTCTACCGGATTTTCGCCTTTCGAACTGTTATATGGAAGGAGGGTGAGGGGCCCCCTGGACCTGA
Organism: Natator depressus; assembly: GCF_965152275.1. Taxonomy (NCBI): domain Eukaryota; kingdom Metazoa; phylum Chordata; order Testudines; family Cheloniidae; genus Natator; species Natator depressus. The sequence goes on from NC_134257.1 coordinate 19,430,432, forward strand.
TGAGAGACGAGTGGGAGGGGAAGGCCACTCCCGATGGAGAGTCAGTGGTGGAGTATGTCCTGACCTTCCGAGAGAGACTGGCTGAACTCATGGGCCTGGCCAGGGAGAATCTGGCCAGAGCCCAGAGGAAGCAGAAGGTCTGGTGTGACCGCACGGCGCGGGCCCGTGCCTACGCCACCGGGGATCAGGTGATGGTTCTCATCCCCGTGAGAAAGAACAAACTACAGGCCGCCTGGGAGGGCCCGTTCAAGGTCGTCAAGCAGCTCAATGAGGTAAACTATGTGGTGGAGCTGTCGAACCGGGCACACCACCGCCGGGTGTACCATGTGAATATGATGAAGCCATATTATGCCAGGGGGAATGTGGTGTTGGCCGTGTGTGGACAGTGGGAGGAGCAGGGAGATGACCCTTTAGTAGATCTATTCCCTGGGGCCAGAGCTGGTTCCCCCCTGGAAACAATCCCCCTCTCGGATCAGCTCACCCCTGCCCAGCAAGCTGAGGTCAGGGGGGTGCTGCATCCGTACCGACAGCTGTTTTCCAACCAGCCTGGACGCACTAATCTGACTGTCCACCGGGTGCAGACAGGGTCGCACCCGCCGATAAGATGCTCCCCCTTCCGAGTCACAGGGAAAACTGCTCAGGACCTGGAAAGAGAGGTCCGGGACATGCTGGCTTTGGGGGTGATCCAGCCATCGGCCAGCCCTTGGGCCTCGCCGGTGGTGCTGGTCCCCAAAAAGGATGGGTCAGTCCGGTTCTGTGTGGACTATCGGAAGCTCAATGCCATCACTGTATCGGATGCCTACCCCATGCCCAGGCCGGACGAGCTCCTAGACAAGCTGGGAGGAGCTCGGTACCTTACCACCATGGACCTTACAAAGGGCTACTGGCAAGTGCCGCTGGATGCAGATGCCCGGCTGAAATCGGCCTTTATCACCCCTCTGGGGCTCTATGAGTTTCTGATCCTGCCTTTCGGCCTCAAGGGAGCGCCGGCCACCTTCCAGCGCCTAGTGGACCAGCTCCTGAGGGGGATGGAGAGTTTTGCCGTGGCGTATATTGACGACATCTGTGTCTTTAGCCAGACCTGGGAGGACCACGTGTCCCAGGTTAGACAAGTGCTGGACCGACTCCAGGGGGCTGGGCTGACTGTCAAAGCGGAGAAGTGCAAGGTGGGGATGGCTGAAGTATCTTACCTGGGCCATCGGGTGGGGAGCGGCCGCCTAAAGCCGGAACCGGCCAAGGTGGAGGTGATCAGAGACTGGCCCGCTCCCCACACCAAAAAGCAGGTCCAAGCCTTTATTGGGATGGCAGGATACTACCGAAGATTTGTGCCCCACTTTAGCGCCATAGCCACCCCCATCACTGAGCTATGCAAGAAGGGGAAGCCAGACAAGGTGGTCTGGACCGAGCAGTGCCAGGAGGCTTTCCGGGCGCTGAAGGAGGCTCTGGTCAGTGGCCCAGTTCTAGCAAACCCAGACTTTGACAAGCCCTTTGTGGTGTTCACCGACGCCTCCGACACGGGACTGGGGGCGGTGTTAATGCAGGAGGATGAAAAGGGGGAGAGACACCCCATCGTGTACCTGAGCAAGAAGTTGCTACCCCGGGAGCAGAACTATGCGGCCATCGAGAAGGAGTGCCTGGCCATGGTGTGGGCCCTCAAGAAACTAGAGCCCTATCTCTTCGGGCGACACTTCACCGTGTACACCGACCACTCTCCCCTGACCTGGCTGCACCAGATGAAAGGAGCCAACGCCAAGCTCCTGAGGTGGAGCCTGCTCCTGCAGGATTACGACATGGACGTGGTCCATGTGAAGGGAAGTGCCAACCTGATAGCGGATGCGCTGTCCCGGAGAGGGGGCCCCGAACTTCCCCAGGTCACTGGTCACAGTGACCCCGCTCAGTTCAGTCTCGAAGGGGGGAGAGATGTGAGGATGTGACGCAGCAGGGAGGGGGGAGTGTTGACCTGGGAATGTGCCCTGGGGACGGGAGACCTGAGAGCCTGTCACCTGAGCCAGGAGGGGGAGGGGGAGGTGACACCTCTGCCCAGGAATGTGGACGGAGGCTGCAGCAGGGAACCTGCTCGGTGGGTTTAGTGTCAGTTTGGGGCTGGGTGGAGGAACACAGGGAACCCCAGGGCTGGGGTCTAAGCTCCCTGCTCCCCCAGAAGGACTTCACTGAGGGGTCCTGGGTGTACCCACAAGCTCTGTTTTGGACTGTGTTCCTGTTGTCCAATAAACCTTCTGTTTTACTGGCTGGCTGAGAGTCTCAGTGAATCCCAGGAAGAGGGGTGCAGGGCCTGGACTCCCCCACACTCCGTGACAGCACCTTACCCAGCAAACACTGCTACAGATAATGCAAACGCCGAACTGCAATAGGTGATGTTTCAATGCCAATACCGGATCACGAGGACAGTAGTCAAGAAGGAGATGTGCCAACAGTTAACAGATACAGCAGATGATCAAGAAACTCAACAGCAACAGGAAGATGTAGATCTTACGCAGCAAGAGCAATTCATGAGTACTACGGGTTTGACTCTGACTGACGTTGGAATTATTGACAAGATCAATGCTGCCCAAATGCAAACTTTTCTTCAAATTAGTTGTTTTGAAATTCCAAGTAACGTTCCACGAGATGCTGATAATCATGCTCTCCCTACTCATCTGCTGACAGAAACTCTTCCAGATGGTGAGACCTGCACAAGAGACTGGTTATGCTGGAGTACGGAAAAACAATCTCTGTACTGTGCACCCTGCTTCATTTTGAACAACAGTGCTGCAAATGCACCAGTTCTCTCTGATCAATCAGGATGGAGCATCAACAGAGGTTGGAGGAAGTTGAAAGACCAGATATCATCACATGAGAGTTCAACGTCACACAAAGCCCTGGTCTACACTGGGGTGGGGATCGACCTAAGATACGCAACTTCCGCTATGAGAATAGGTTTCAGAGCAGCAGCCGTGTTAGTCTGTATCCGCAAAAAGAACAGGACGACTTGTAGCACCTTAGAGACTACCAAATTTACTAGAGCATAAGCTTTTGTGGGCTACAGCCCATTTCATCGGATGCATAGAATGGAACATATAGTAAGATAGATAGATAGATAGATAGATAGATAGATATACACACAGATAAGTTGGAAGTTACCATACAAACTTGCATCCGATGAAGTGGGCTGGAGCCCACGAAAGCTTATGCTCTAATAAATTTGTTAATCTCTAAGGTGCCACAAGTCCTCCTGTTCTTCTAGCTACGAGAACAGCGTAGCTGAAGTCGATGTATCTTAGGTTGACTTACCTCGCGTCCTCACAGTGCAGGGTCGACTGCCGCTGCTCCCCGTCGACTCTGCTTCTGGCTCTTGCCGTGATGGAGTACAGGAGTCAACGGCAGAGCGATCGGGGATTGATTTTATCTCATCTACACTAGATGCGATAAATCGATCCCCGATAGATTGATCCAGCAGGTAGTGTAGACATACCCAAAGAAAACTATGTTACATGGAAATCAGCCAGTAGGGCAGCATCAGCTGAAAGTTCAGTTGAGAATTTACTCTTGACTGAACTCTGTACAGAAACTAATAACTGGAAAAAAAACTTCTTGAGCGCATCCTGGATGTCATCCTTGTTCTTCCTGAGCAGGGATTGCTTTCTTTGGTTCCAGTCAATGTATTGGTGATCGTTCAAATGGAAGCTTTCGAGGCATAGTTGAGCTCCTCAGCAAATATGACCCACTTTTATGAGAGCATGTTAAATGTGTTCGAGAATCGCAAGAGAATCCATAGCACATGCAAGTCCATTGCCTCTCCACACGCAGACAAAACGAGTTTATTAAGCTATGTGGGTCATTCGTACAAACAGCCATTCTTGATGAGATGTGAAATGCCAAGTATTTTTCAATCAGTGTTGATGCCACTCCAGATTATTCTCACAAGGAACAGACTACTATGGTTATTCGATATGTTAAGACTGTAGACAGCTGAAAATTTTCAATTGAAGAAAGATTTATTTTGTTTGATAATTTCACGAGAAAAACTGGAAAAGAAATTGCTGCTCAAGTACTAGCAACTCTAGAAGGTTTTAAGTTAGATTTTCAAGTCTGCATTGGTCCAGCCTATGACAATGGATCTAATATGGCTGGGAAGTACCAAGGTGGACAAGCAGTTCTGCCTGAGCATAATTCAAACTATTTTCTCCAGCTGTGGAAACCACACACTAAACCTTGTAGGTGTTGACTGTGCTGAATCATGCGAGGCAATTACTTACTTCGGAGCTATTCAGCAAATGTACAATCTCTTCAGTAGCAGTCCACAAAGGTGGGAAATTCTGAAGCAATCTCTTCCTGTTTCACTGCAGGGGATGTCCCAAACTAGATGGTCTGCACGGATTGATGGGGTTCAACCAGTTGCGCCGCATTTGAATTCTGTGAGAAAGGCTTTAAATGAGCTTGAATCCCTCAATCTCACTGCAAAGGCTCGAACTGAACTTCAGTCTATTCAGAAGCATATGTCCAAATTTGAAAGCATTCTGATGTCATCTTTGTGGATGAAGCTACTTACAATGATCCACCAAACTAATCTGGGAGTTGAAGCACCCAATGCTAGACTGGATGTTGAGAGGGATAACACTGAAAGTCTTATCAATGACATTCAACAGATTCATGAACAAGGGGATGCGATCCTGACTGAGTCCAAATTAGTAGCACAGAATATTGGCATTTCTTCTGAGTTCTCCACCAATGGCAACTTACCTACTGAATCCGGTGCCGAGCAGCATTATAGGGTCAATGTCTCCCTTGTCGTCATTGACTCTATTGTACCCTTTGGGGGTTTCTTTGGCAGTTCATCAGACTGAGTAATGAAGATTGACTTTCTGCAGCTGAACAATTTCAGCAACAGTACAACGAAAAAATCTCAAAAGATCTCAGTGAAGGAGTTCATCTTCCTCAAACGAATATATTCCACGAACTTTAAATTGGATTGCAAGCCAAAGGAATTGCTTCAAGAAATACTTGAATGTGGACTCTCTGGGGTGTTTCCTAATATCACAATTTCATTGCGTATTTTTGTCAGTTTGTCTCCATCAGTGGCTTCCGGTGAACGCACCTTCAATGTGTTGAAGCAGGTAAAGAACTATCACCATTCAACTATGGGACAAGAGCATTTGAATGGGCTCACCATGCTTAATGTCAACTGTGACATTGCACGAAAGCTAGATTTTTTCCTCAATAATTAGTGCATTTGCCCAGAAAAAGGCTAGAAACGCATTTGTTAAATAAAAAAATATTCAAATTATGTCTCACTCTTTTTTTGGTGCCTTATTTTGTTTTCATGTGTCGTCATTATTTATTTTTATTATGGCTAGGGGCCTCAAAAGCTGGAAGTGGCCCAGGCCTCTCTGGACCTCTGAGAGGGCCTGGTCTTTATTTCAGGGGTGATGGTGTCGATGTGGTGTTTACGGACAGGCACGTAATGCGGTTTATCCTAGGGGATGGTGACAAACTCGTTCCTTCCTCGGACGGGGACGCAGCATAACAGGGGAATGGAAAAGTCCCCCACAAGCTCTTTTGGTTTTAGATAGTCTCACATGGTCGCCTTTTCTAAAAGGGGCAACAACCGGTTTTATTTTAAAACTGTCTCTGTAAACCATTTTCCAAACTGTGGCAGGCGGACTAGTTCCAGAGGCCCCCTGCTAGAGGCCTCGCCGTCCTATATCACCCTGCCCCAGAGTAGAGCAGAGAGAAGTTCTCCAGGCAGCCTAGAGTGGCTGCAGAGGAGCGGCCAATCAGAGGGGCTGATGGATCGACCAATAGGGGGCCAGAAGGGCCAGATAAAAGGCAAGCCGCAGAGCAGAGCCTTCAGTGGCTGTGCGAGACCTGACGAGGGAGGACCGGGAGCCTGGCTGGCTAGACGAGCAGCAAGCCACGGGCAGCTCACCACAGAGAGCTCACCGGGCAGAACCGGGCCCAGGGAAGGCTGCCAAAGACCGGGCGCCTGGCTGGCTGGATAGAGCAGCAGCAGGACCATGAAAACGTCAGTGCGGGCTGTGAACGCTCTGGCTGTCACTCTTTATAAACTCAGGGAACACGTCGAGGTAGTGAACGTGTGGTGGGATGCAAAATATCTCCACAGCTGAGATTTTAAAGTTCTGTTAAATGGCTCCACAACCCCCGCTTTGACTTCATTGTTAGTAACAAAATGGGGAACGCCATTAACGCCGCTTCAGCAATCTGCTTGAAGGGTTGTTTAAAAATGCTTTTCCCTGATTGGTTTGTAATTTTTGAGGCATGCAACCTTCGCTGAAAATAACCTTAAAGGCCATGGATACTTCACTGCCCGTCTTGTCTTTTAGGTCTAAGGCCCAGGCTTATTTAGGCCGAATGTCTGTTGCTGTTAAGATGTACTTAAAATCACTCTCAAACGCCAGAGATTTGCGGGGGGGTTCCAGCCTAGACCCTCACACTATACCTATTCTAATTGTACGTTTCCCTTCTCGACGCCCTAAGGGGGGCTGAAACCCCCTTGGTAGAGGACGGTGGTGGGAGTCCTTAGAGGGGTCACACAGCCCTCTTTCGGGATGGTCACCCCACCCCAGAACCTGCCCTGATTGGTCAAGTCTTCTCTCAGGCAGGTCCTATGGGCTGAGACCAACCCCACTTAGTAGAGGAGTTCTTAGAGGGGTCACACACCATCCCTTGCTTCCAGCCATGTGTCCATCTTGACCGCTGAAGTAATACCCCAAGGGGTGAGTCTTATGGTGACAAGTGGGTGGGGCCTGAGGGGGAAAAGGGCAGGTTCAATGTTTGTACTACTTATCTGTCCCCATACACCCCCCTAACTAGTGTGGTTAGATGTTGATAGATGTTTGATTGCATGTGTGTGTTCCCCCTGTGTGCCGCCCCAGTCCTGCACAGACATCTGGCAGGGCAAACCTCGCGCGAATTGCCCAATGACCACAAGATCCATTAAAGGATGAAGGCACCAGGCCAGGTTTATTGTCGACGAAGCACGGTACTAGTATCCCGCAGACTCTACCGGACCACTAACACAGGTATGCCTGTAACAATGGACCGGCTCAGTGACCGGCGGGACTTTCCGTTCCTCCCTAGGCCAGACAAAGACACTCCCTCTGAGATACATCTTTATACCCCGATACAAACAGGTTACGTACTGCCCCTCTGACATAGTTACCGTAGTTACTGTCCCCTGACATGGCTCGTTATTACTCATTACCGTGTACATGTTGGTTTGATTAAAACATCTCCATTACATACTGACCTTATCTTTTAGGAGGGCTCAGTGCATTCCTATTATCCTTGGGGAATGGTTTTGTACCATCCTTGATATCGGGATGTGTTTGCGTGAGCGCTCTGTGCCTAGCGCTTCTTAGGAACGTGTATTTCTGCATTATCAGCCCTGTTCTTGCCAGACTCTTTGAGCAGGTCCTGCCTCATACCAGGCCTCTGATTCAAGGACTTATGTCTTAGGTTCTTTTCCTCCTACAGCTAGCTAGCTAGCTATCCACATATGCCCCCACCATCTATCTATCTATCTAGATCTTCAGGGCAGGACAGTGTCAACATGTCTGTGCAGTGCCTGGCACAACAGGGTTCCTGATCTGGTCGGGGTCTCGGCAGCACCTGGCACGACAGGTCCCTGATCTCTAGGTACTACCCGAGTACGTTTCTTTCTCTCTTATGTGCCAAGGGACCTCAGATCCCTCCGGGCTAGGATAGCACTGAAACGCAACCACCTCTGGGGTGGGGGTGAACCCCAGCCTGGGGAATGTCCAATGACAGCAGCATTTAGGAAACGTGCCCTGGAAGATTAAATATCCTCAGAGAGGAGCCCAGTTGCTTTAACAGAGACAAGGGTGGAAATCGGCACCTGCACTGTGACTCCCACTCATCCTCTGCCAGGGTGGCCCAGCTAGGCTGCTGCCCAAGGACTGTCCCCAGGGGTCACCAGCAACCACACACCACACAACAGAACCACTAACCCAGGAACCTATCCTTGCAACAAAGCCCGTTGCCAACTGTGTCCACATACCTATTCAGGGGACACCATCGTAGGGCCTAATAACATCAGCCACATGATCAGAGGCTCGTTCACCTGCACATCTACCAATGTGATCTATGCCATCGTGTGCCAGCAATGCCCCTCTGCCATGTACATTGGCCAGACCGGACAGTCTCTATGTAAAAGAATAAATGGACACAAATCAGACGTCAAGAATTATAACATTCAAAAACCAGTCGGAGAACACTTCAATCTCTCTGGTCACTCGATTAGAGACCTAAAAGTGGCAATTCTTCAACAAAAACACTTCAAAACCAGACTCCAACGAGAGACTGCTGAATTGGAATTAATTTGCAAACTGCATACAATTAACTTAGGCTTGAATAGAGACTGGGAGTGGATGGGTCATTACACAAAGTAAAACTATTACCCCATGTTTGTTGACCCCCCCAACTCCCCCGCTCTCCTGCTGGTAATAGCTCACCTTTCCTGATCACTCTCCTTACAGTGTGTGTGGTAACACCCATTGTTTCATGTTCTCTGTGTGTATAAATCTCCCCACTGTATTTTCCACTGAATGCATCCGATGATGTGAGCTGTAGCTCAGGAAAGCTTATGCTCAAATAAATTGGTTAGTCTTTAAGGTGCCACAAGTCCTCCTGTTCTTTTTGCGGATACATGGCTAACATGGCTGCTCCTCTGAAACCTCCCCCTTCCCAGCGGCTTCTTCCCTCCTCTGGCCCTGCAGCCTTTTCTCTCCCCAGCTGTGGGAGGGCCTGTTAATCCTTTGGGGTGCACACTGCACCTGGGAGGGGTCCAGCCCAGCTTCAGGAGAGGGACCCGCGCTAGCTCTGCTCAAGCTGTGGATAGCAGTTTGGCCACGTGCATGGGGAGATGTGTGTCAGGACTCCCTGTGTGGAGCCCCGCCGTGCCTCAGTTTCCCGGGTCCCACAGGGTTGTTGCACAGACCAAGTCATCAATGTTTGTGACGCCCTCAGATCCCGTGGCGAGGACTCCGCAGAGAGGCCCAGGAGGTGTCATTAATCATTCAGCGCAGTGCAGGGTTGGAACGGGGGGTGGGAAATACAGCTTGAGGTCCCCCCCACCAGCGAGAACAAAAAGTCGTATTGACCGAGGCAGGGCTGCGGTGGAGAACGTACAGTGTGTGATCGTGGAATCAAAGGCTGGAGCACAATGCAAATGCTCCCGGGACTGAATTAAGCTTGTACTGGTGTAAAGCCATTGTCGGCGGGCAGGACCGAACCTCTGGAGCAAAATGCATAAGCCTCTACCCGAAGAGCCGAAAGTCAACTGGCTCTTAGCTCAGGCTGTAGAGCAGACTCGTTTCATCTGTCTTTCTAAGTGGTGCCACTAGATGGGACAGACACCACAGCCAGGAGGCGTGTGGGTTACACTGGCAATCTGTGTTCTGGCAACAGGCAACCTGAACATAAGAACACACCGGGGGCTTTTATTTCAGCTCCTGATTTATTCAGTGAACTTGGCAGTGCACAGAGAGATTCCAGCCAGCCGTGAGGCACCGGGACAGATGCACCCACCCATACGCTGTGCAGACTCTTGGTTATTGCATCACCCCAGCAGCACCGAGGGGCCTCGGGGGATGGGGGTGCGGGTGGGGGGGAAATGGTGCCGCTGGGAATTCAGGCCTTTATTCCCAGGCACCAGGTGCCACGTGGCCCGTGCAGGGCGGGGGTCAGGAGAGCAGCTTCACCAGCAGCAGCCCAGTCAGGCCAGGCAGGTCGAGGGCAAAGGAGAATTTCCCCAGAGCCGGGCTGGCTCCATCGGGGGTGGCAGGGGCTGTTTTGGGGAGGGTGGTGTTTGTAGGGGAGTGGGTGGGGGTATTAGCGGGGCTGGCGGTTGTGCGAGGGGGGATGGTGGATATTTTCCCCGCCGGAACGGAGGTCCCCCATAAAAAGACATATCTGTGGACTGCAGAAATCAAGGTGGTTTCAACTTTAATCTCTTTTGTGGACTCAGTACCGCAGCCTTTCCCAGTAAATGCTGAAATAGTTGAACCTGAGGGAGGAAACCAGCCTGTTATGAGGCGGGGGCAGCTCTGGTTCCTTCTCTGCCCCCAGAACCTCTGTCTCCACCATCCAGCCGTTCCCGCCTCTGCCCCCCGGTCCCACCCGCCCGGTGCTCTCCCTGCTCTCGCTGTAACCGGCCACGGCAGGCCGGGCGTCTGGTCCCCTCTTGCCTCCCCCGCGCCCCTTTCTGCAGCTCCACAAGAGACTGAAGCTGGAGTTTGGATCCCAGCTGATCGCCCGGTGGCGGCTCCTTCCCCAGCGCGTGGCCCCCCGGGGAACACGCCCGGCTCTCAGCGTCCCCGGCAGCCCCGACGGCTCAGGTCAGTTATTTTATAAACACCCCAAAGCGCTGGGAGTCCTGGACACACACTGAGAACAGGAGCTTTCACATTGAGCAATGGCTTAGCTCCACCTTAAACATACAGGGGGTGGGGTCTAGTGGTCAGAGCAGTGGGAGCTGGGAGCCAGGACTCCTGGGTTCTCTCCCCAGCTCTGCATCACTGACATAACAACCCTTCCCATGGCAAGAGACCGTGTTGTCGTAACTCCAGGAGCCGGGCGGCATCACTAAGCCGGGGGAGCTGGTGAGGAAGGGAAAACTTCCAAGTTCCTCTCTCCTTCCCTCTGGCCAAAAACCCCTCGTGGCCGCCCCCACCCACCCAAGGGCCCAGCACAGACTCTAGATTTCACCAGCTCTCTGGGGAGTTCCCGAGGCGTGAGATTCCCGGGGGAGCTCCCGCACTGTCCCCAGCTGGCAGAATTTACCTTTCACTTGGTACCCAGTGAAATCCAGGCAGTAGGTCTCGTCCCCGGTACAAGGGGTGATGGAGCTGTTGCAGACAGTGAAGTTCAGAGCAAAGCAGGTGGGGCACTGCAGCCCGTTCTCGGTGGTGCTCCCCGTGGGCACTGAGAACCGAGAGAGAGAGACGGTTACAGGGTGAGTTAAACCTCGTTCAAACTGGCGTCTGTGCCCTGCATTGCCCGAGCGCATGAAGGCCCCACCTCCAGCCCGAGGGCATTTCTCCGTCTGTCCGTGACACCACCATCTGTGAACGCCACAGCCGATCAGCTCCAGGCCCCAGCGAGTTTGAAGTGGAGCCTGACAGGCTCAGGGAGGTTTTGATTTGAGCCCCTCCCAGCTGCTGCCCCCTCTCTCGCCTGCAGCCCTCGCCCGTCTGATTTCACATGGGCCCCGACTGCTCCACCCCCTGGTCTGGAGACCCGCCAGCTAAAGCCATTTCAGTGGGGACAGAAATGACGTTCGAGTGAATGGACAATAAAGGGGAGAAACGGTCACAAATACAATTGTGCCGGGTCTTGTCCACATGAACCATTCGACTGTAGTAAAGGGGGCCGGGGTGTAAGGATCTGCCGGGGTGTGAATCGACCCTGCGCCAGCCTGCCACGGCCCAGCTGTCCATGTGCGCCCTGCTGACACGTGTGAACCCTTCGTTACTGTGCTTTGAGCTAGAGCCCTTCCAACGCGCTCGAACGGTCACGTGCGTCAGCAGGGGGCACGCGGAGATCTGCAGTCACACCCCAGCTCAGCGCCGTCTAAACTGTTCCTGTGGACAAGCCATGAAACAGGGACGGTAAAAACAGACCCAAGACTTACCTCCTAGTACAGCCGAGTTACAGTTATCTGTGTTGTTGCATCGTGTGGTGTTGATCCTCAGATACTTGCCATTCCCAACAGTGAACGAGATGGGGACTTTTATGTCACTTTTATAGGTACTTAGACACTGTTTGTAGAAGAACAGGGTCCTTGTCCCATCTTTGTTAAAGACAGAAAACCAAAACAGAAAACAAGAGACTCAGAGGGAAATCTCAAGTAACAGCAGTGAGGTTATTTTACCTCCATGTTTGTCCTGGGGCAACAGCTGCTGGGATCCTGTGTCCAGTTTGGGACCCACAATTCAAGAAATTAAAGAGGAACCTGGGTCTCAACTACACCCCAAATTGCATCAGCTAGCCTGAGATTAAAGGGTTTTGTGTGTGGATAGTAGGGGGAGGTGGAGGTGTTAGAGCTAAACCTCACGTCACAGCCCACGTTAACTCTGTAGTGAAGCCATACCCTGTGTGGGTGGAAGTTTGAATAAACCCATGTGTGACTGTGCTGGGAAAATTTCCTGAGTGTGGTCAGAGAGAGAGAGAGAGCAAGAGAGAGAGATGGGTGTATGGAGATAGATAGTTAGATAGATGGATAAAGACAGACCATGTTAAAGCTGACGGTGCGCTATTCATCCTTCTTACAGGGTAAATGGAAGGAGCCATTTACTCTCTTTAATTCAATGGAAGGATGAACAAAAACGGGTCTGTAACTATGGTTTTCATTTTCAAAGGGCAAATGTTGAGAAGTTAAGGGAACTAGTGAAATCCGCCGGCCTGAATTGCTCAGGGAGTTGAACATGGAGAAGGTTTTGAATGTCTTTAAATCAAATGGGCAAAATCTACCTTGAATTTGCATCCCAAGCAAGGGGAAAAACTAGTAAGGCCAGGCTCCAGCCCTGAGTAGATGACTAATAGCTTCAGACAGGTAACACTGGGAGCAAGCCGACGGTGTACAAGGGATCTCAGTGCCAATTTCCTGTTTTTAACACGATTCAGAACGTGCATTTCCACCCAAAGCAGCTTCACTTTTTGCAGCGCAGCCGTCCATTGTGGAGATGAAAACTGAGTGAAATCTTGGCCCCACTGAAGTGAGTGGGAGATTTGCAATTTGGGGCTAGGATTTCGAACCGCCGTGTCTTCCAGTTGCGACATAAGACACCATAACGTTTCCTGAACAAATCAAGCGTCGAGCACAGACTGAGTGTTCTGTGCTGGGGGGATGTGCTTTGCGGATGGATTGTGCTGGGGTTGGCCTTAGCGATGAGGATGGTGACAGAGTGCGGGGTGGGATGTGCCTGGGGTGACAGCGATGTCACCTACCCAGTGTAATATCTTCTGCCACGGAGAGGCAGCCACCAGAAGCCTTGTTTTCTTGGCAGGTTCCTACAGCCATATCACAGGTCTCCTCTAGGCCAGAGCACACTTTGCATGTCAGGGTCGCAGCTGGAGAAAGAAGAAGAAGAAGTGTTTCTTTCTTACTGTTGTGTAACTGTGTCGCCGCTGACACGTCCATTAGCCTGAGTCTTCATAAGAACGGCCAGACTGGGTCAGACCAAAGGTCCATCTAGCCCAGTGTCCTGTCTCCCGACAGTGGCCAATGCCAGGTGCCCCAGAGGGAATGAACAGAACAGGTAATCATCAAGTGATCCATCCCCTGTCGCCCATTCCCAGCTTCTGGCAAACAGAGGCTGGGGACATCATCCCTGCCCATCCCTGACCTATCCTCCATGAACTTATCTAGTTCTTTTTTGAACCCTGATATAGCTTGGCCTTCACAACATCCTCTGGCAATGAGTTCCACAGGTTGACTGTACGCTGTGTGAAGAAATACTTCCTTTTGTTTGTTTTCAACCTGCAGCCTATTAATTTAATTGGGTGACCCCTAGTTTTTGTGTTATGGGAAGGAATAAATAACACTTCCTTATTTACTTTCTCCATGCCAGTCATGATTTTATAGAGCTCTAAAATATCATAGAATCAGAGAATCAGAGAAGATTAGGTTTGGAAGAGACCTCAGGAGGTCATCTAGTCCAACCCCCTGCTCAAAACAGGACCAAATCCAAAAAAATCATCACAGCCAGGGCTTTGTGAAGTTGGGCCTTAAAAACCTCAAAGGATGGAGATTCCACCACCTCCCTAGGGAACCCAATGCAGCGCTTCACCACCCTCCTAGTGAAATAGTGTTTCCTACTATCTAACCTAGACCTCCCCCACTGCAACTTGAGACCATTGCTCCTCATTCTGTCATCTGCCACCACTGAGAACAGCTGAGCTCCATCCTCTTTGGAACCCCACTTCAGGTAGTTGAAGGCTGATATCAGATCCCCCCTCACTCTTCTCTTCTGCAGACTAAATAACCCCAGTTCCCTCAGCCTCCCCTCATAAGTCATGTGCCCCAGCCCCCTAATCATTTTCGTTGCCCTCCGCTGGACTATCTCCAATTTGTCCACATCCCTTCTGTAGTGGGGGGCCCAAAACTGGACGCAATATTCCAGATGGGGCCTCACCAGTGCCGAATAGAGGGGAATAAACACTTCCCTCGATCTGCTGGCAACGCTCCGACTAATGCAGCCCAATATGCCCTTATCCCCACTTAGCCGTCTCTTTTCCAAACTGAAAATTCCGTTTTATTAATCTCTCCTCATACAGAAGCTGTCCCATACCCCTAATCATTTTTGTAACCCTTTTCTGTACCTTTTCCAATTCCAATATAGCTTTTCTGAGATGGGGTGACCACATCTGCACACAGTGTTCAAGATGTGGTTGTCCCATGGATTTATAGAGAGGCAATATGATATTGTCTGTCCTGTTATCTGTCCCTTTCTTAATGATTTCCAGCATTCTGTTCGATTTTTTGACTGTCGCTGCACATTGAGTGGATATGTTCAGAGAACCATCCACAGTGACTCCAAGATCTTTCTTGAGCGGTAACAGCTAATTTAGACCCCATCATTTCATATGCATAGTTGGGATTATGTTTTCCAATGTGCATTACTTTGCATTTATCAACATTGAATTTCCTCTGCCATTTTGTTGCCCAGTCACCCAGTTCTGAGAGGTCCCTTTGTAGCTCTTCACAATCTGTCTGGGACTTAACTATCTTGAGTAGTTTTGTATTGTCTGCAAATTTTGCCACCTCATTGTTTACCCCTTTTTCCAGATCGTTTATGAATATGTTGAATAGGACTGGCCCAGTACAGACCCCTGGGGACTCCCACTATTTACCTCTCTCTGTTCTGAAAACTGGCCATTTATTCCTACCTTTTGCTTCCTATCTTGTAACCAGTTACCGACCCATGAGAGAACCTTCCCTCTTATCCCATGACAGCTTACTTTGCTTAAGAGCCTTTGGTGAGGGACCTTTTTAGAGGCTTTCTGAAAATCTAAGTACATTATATCCACTGGGTCCCACTTGTCCACATGCTTGTTGACCCCCTCAAAGAATTTTAGTAGATGGGTGAGGCGTGATTTCCCTTTACAAAAACCATGTTGACTCTTCCCCAGCAAATCATGTTCATCTCTGTGTCTGACAGTTCTGTTCATTACTACAGTTTCAACCAGTTTGCCCGGTACTGAAGTCAGGCTTACCAGCCTATAAGTACCAGGATCACCTCTCGAGTCTTTTTTAAAAATTGGCATCACATTAGCTACCCTCCCGTCATCTGGTACAGAAGCTGATTTAAATAATAGGTTCCATACCACCGTTAGTCGTATATCCGCAATTTGACATTTGAGTTCCTTCAGACCTCTTGGGTGAATCCCCTCTGGTCCTGGTGAGTTATTACTCTTCAGTTTATCAGTTTGTTCCAAAACCTCCTCTAATAACACCTCAATCTGGGACAGTTCCTCAGATCTGTCACCTAAAAAGAATGGCTCAGGTTTGGGAATTTCTCTCACGTCCTCAGCCGTGAAGACCAATGCAAAGAATTTATTTAGTTTCTCTGCAATGGCCTTATCCTCCTTGAGTGCTCCTTTTAGCACCTCGACCATCCAGTGGCCCCATTGCTTGTTTAGCAGCTTCCTGCTTCTGATTTGCTTAAACAAATTTTTGCTGTTACTTTTTGAGTCTTTGGCTAGCTGGTCTTCAAATTATTTTTTCGGCTTCCTAATTATATTTTTACACTTCATTTGCCAGAGTTTATGCTCCTTTCTATTTTCCTCACTAGGATTTAACTTCCACTTTTTAAAGGATGCCTTTTTGCCTCTGGCTGCTTCTTTTACTTTGTTGTTTAGCCACGGTGGCTCTTCTTTGGTTCTCTTACCATGTTTTTTAATTTGGGGGATACATTTAAGTTGAGCCTCTATTATGGTGTCCCTAAAAAGTCCCCATGCAGCTTGCAGGGATTTCACGTTTGGCATGGTACCTTTTAACTAACTTCCTCATTTTTGTGTAGTTCCCCTTTCTGAAATGAAATGCGACCGTGGTGGGCTGCTTTGGTGTTTACCCTGTCACAGGGATGTTAAATTTAATTATATTATGGTCACTATTACCAAGCACTTCAGTTATAGTCACCCCTTGGACTGGATCCTGTGCTCCACTTAGCACTAAATCAAGAATTGCCTCTCTCCTTGTGGGTTCCAGGACTAGCTGCTCCAAGAAGCCGTCATCTAAGGTGTCAAGAAACTTTATCTCTGCATCCCGTCCTATGGTGACATGTACCCAGTCAATATGGGGAGAGTTGAAATCCCCCATTAGTATTGAGTTTTTAATTTTAATAGCCTCTCTAATCTCCCTGAGCATTTTACAGTCACTATCACCATCCTGGCTAGGTGGTCGGTAATATCTCCCTACTGCTATATTCGTATTATTCAAGCGTGGAATTGCAATTCATGGAGTTTCTATGGGACAGTTTGGTTCATTTAAGATTTTTACTTCATTTGACTCTACGCTTTCTTTCACATATAGGGCCACCTCCCACCAACACCACCTGCTCCAAACAAACCGAGGGGTTAACGGACCCAATTTCCTCCAGGACACTCAGTAACTGCGCAATTTCAGCCACTGGGCCAGCAGTACCCGGGGGGACTAATTGGGGACGGGTCAAAGGGGTGGTGCTTTCCCCAAGCTCCGCCCACAAAATAAGCTCCGCCCACCCCAGATGTTGCTCCTGTTGTGTATTCACAGTACTGGCGAGTCGCTCGCTTCGCAGCGTGCGCTGGCTGAGTCCATTGCACCCGCCCGGGGCTCCTGGCAGCCCCCCATGGTCCTCACAAACACCTCACGTGTCCCTCCCACCCTGTTCAATTTCAGGGATGCCATGTAAAGCCGCCCCCACCCCGCCTCATGCTAGCGGCTCTGTGTGCCCCGCATTCCCCATCCCCCCCTACCAGGGTCCCCCAATTCACTCCCATGCCAGGAGCTCTGGGTGCCCCCCATTTGCCCTCCCCTGTACCAGGGTACCCACTTCTCCCTCCATGCCATGTGTGCTCCCCATTCCTCCCCCCCCTCCCCGCAACATCATCCTTGTTTCTATCTGGGAGATCAGCTGCTCAGGATGTAACATGTTAAGCTGCATGGGGATGCTGGGCAGAGCTGGGCGGGGGGTGGGGGGTGATGGGCTGGAAGATGTCAATGGTGCCACCAACCAGTTCTTTGATCTGCACAGAGTTACAGAGGGGGTGAAGGTCTGGCTGGGCTGGCCAGACACCAATGGCTCTGTGTGACCCCAATTTCCCTCTTCCAGTTTTCTGATTTCCCCCCAAATCAATGTGGTTCTGCCCAGTGATGTCTAGAACACCCCCTGACATTCTGGAGTTAATGGAAAGCAGCGTTCAAAAGTTATTTGGTTGCACAGAAGAAATGTGTCAAGTGGAGTGCCCCAGGGGTCGGTCCTGGGGCCGGTTTTGTTCAATATCTTCATAAATGATCTGGAGGATGGTGTGGATTGCACTCTCAGCAAATTTGCAGATGATACTAAACTGGGAGGAGTGGTAGATACGCTGGAGGGGAGGGATAGGATACAGAAGGACCTAGACAAATTGGAGGATTGGGCCAAAAGAAATCTGATGAGGTTCAATAAGGATAAGTGCAGGGTCCTGCACTTAGGATGGAAGAATCCAATGCACCGCTACAGACTAGGGACCGAATGGCTAGGCAGCAGTTCTGCGGAAAAGGACCTAGGGGTGACAGTGGACGAGAAGCTGGATATGAGTCAACAGTGTGCCCTTGTTGCCAAGAAGGCCAATGGCATTTTGGGATGTATAAGTAGGGGCATAGCGAGCAGATCGAGGGATGTGATCGTTCCCCTCTATTCGACACTGGTGAGGCCTCATCTGGAGTACTGTGTCCAGTTTTGGGCCCCACACTACAAGAAGGATGTGGATAAATTGGAGAGAGTCCAGCGAAGGGCAACAAAAATGATTAGGGGTCTAGAGCACATGACTTATGAGGAGAGGCTGAGGGAGCTGGGATTGTTTAGTCTGCGGAAGAGAAGAATGAGGGGGGATTTGATAGCTGCTTTCAACTACCTGAAAGGGGGTTCCAAAGAGGATGGCTCTAGACTGTTCTCAATGGTAGCAGATGACAGAACGAGGAGTAATGGTCTCAAGTTGCAATGGGGGAGGTTTAGATTGGATATTAGGAAAAACTTTTTCACTAAGAGGGTGGTGAAACACTGGAATGCGTTACCTAGGGAGGTGGTAGAATCTCCTTCCTTAGAGGTTTTTAAGGTCAGGCTTGACAAAGCCCTGGCTGGGATGATTTAACTGGGAATTGGTCCTGCTTCGAGCAGGGGGTTGGACTAGATGACCTTCTGGGGTCCCTTCCAACCCTGATATTCTATGATTCTATGATTCTAAATAGGGAAAGGCCACTGAGGTGAGTGCAGCCAGGCTCTCTGGGCTGCCAGCTGGCCAGCAGAGGGGTCTGGCAGAAGGGTTTGGGGTGCAGAAGCCAGCTGTCGTGGACATTGCTCCCCGTTGGGAAGGCTCTCTGATGACAGGTCCCCCAGGTTTACAACCCGGTTACACAGCCCTTAGTCTTTGGGATATAAAGGTGGCTTAAGGTAAAGCCAACTTCACACACATCCCACAGGATTAGCCCAGCCGTTCGCAATCTGTGGGGAATGGGAAGGATGGAAATTGCCAGGCAAAAAACAGAACAAAAGGACGATCATTGTCCCGTGTTCCCCAAATTACCATTGATACAAGTGGCATTAACCACAGCACATGGACATGCTGGGGACCTCTTGGGGACATGTAAGTTTGAAGAATTTCTTCCCTTCAGTCCTTATGTACAGCGCCCTGCACACAAGCTGTGCGAGTGCAGCAGCTTCACACCTTTTCTTTTAGAGAGGCGTAGATTTTCAGGCTCTGATGCTGATCTAGTCTGAGCTCCGGCTTAGCCCAAGCCAGAGAACCTCTCCCAGCCATTCTGCCATCCAGCCCATATCTGATGGTTCAGCTACAACCAATCTTTTAGAAAGGCATCCAATCCCAATGTACAGAGTCCAAGGGATGGAGAATCTGCTCTGCCTCTTGAGAAGCTGCTGACAGAATTAATTCCACCTTGGATTGGTCTAAATTCAACTCCCAGCCATGAGATCTCTTTCTGCCTCTGTGTGCTTGGTTGGAGAGCCCTCTGCTACCGAAAATTGTAGGCCTGATTCCAGGTCACACTCAGTCCCCTAGCAGTGTAATTTACTCCTCTATTGAGTCCCCTTTGTGCTGCCAAAGCAATGCAGAGGGGCCTTCATAGAAATAAGAATCCAGGGCAGTGTCCAGTCACGGTGTCCTTCGGGCCTGCTCTACACTATACAGTTAAGTTGATATAGCTGTGGCCCCTGGGAGGAAGAGGAACCACAACGTGAGTGCTGCATCTAGGCCAGCCCAACCCCTGGAGCAGATGCAGCTGGGCTGGTGGGTGAATGCTTCCCTCAGCCTGACTACCGTGAGTTCCTAGAAGGATGGAAAAACCCCGTCCATTGGCCCAGCTACAGCGCTGGGACACGACAGCAGCCGTAGTGTAGACAGGGCCCTGTACCCCACACAGAGCTAATCCCCCCTCCCTGCACATGCTGGATGTTCCCCTGACTGGGGGTCCGGGGGGTATAAAGGGTTCAAGCCCAGGCGGGGTTAGACGGCCACAGCAGCGGGTGACTCACGTGGGGTAGTTTGTGCACTCGTCGTAGCTAGGAGAGCAGGGAGAAGGCAGAGGAGGAAGGAAACCATCCTGGTGCTGGGAGGCCCACGGGGCTGGGCTCGGAGCTGAATGGGGCCTTCTCCCGGCTCCCACAGCGAGCTCTGCCTGAGGGGAGAGGAGAGAGTCAAGACCGAAATGAGGCGGGAAAGGGAATCCCAGCCGAAATTTGGGCAGGGGAGCACTAGGCAATGGAGCCACACAAATAACCAATTCTGTGCTTCACTGGCAGTTCCAAAAGATTGGGGGGGAAATCGTTTTGGGTTGGCCCAAAATTCTCGTCCAACTGCAAAGCCGAACGAAAAATGGTTTTGGTTCATTTTCAAGCATTTAGAAAGATTTTAAAATTGGATGAAATAGAAATGCTGCCGTCAATTCTGAAATGAAAAGACATTTTGAGTTGGAAAAAAACCAGAACGTCTAATTCGGGAAATGTCCAGACAAAACATTTCCATTTTTTCAAGATGTTTTTTCTCGGATTTTTTTTCAGCTGCAGCAATGTGGCAAAATTGACACAAATTTGCAAAATGTCTCACTCGCCCTGAACCTGCATTTTTCAGTGGAGAAACGTTTCGGTCGAAAAATTTCTCCCAACTCCCTCCTGCCACCAACATGCCCGGAAAAACAGAGTGGGAACTGCAGGGTAGAGTCCTGCGTAGGCCTGGTTTTTAAATCCCACTCCGACCCGCCCCCAAACTGTTTTTTGCATTTTTATTTCGCTCCCAGCTGCAAAAACCTTAGATCCCGCAAATCCCACGAGAGAGAGATTCCCTCATGCCACTTTTAAAGAAAACAGTCTGGTTAATATATTATACATATAAACGGAAGTCAGACATAATTCTTACCGCTAAAAGTATAAAACAAATCTTACTTAAACCATGTAAAAAGTTATTTAAGTGCTGTTATAATGGACATCAAATCGCTTTCTATCCTTTGCTTAAATTTAAGTATAAACACTTTTATTTTTAAAAAGCCAACTTGCTTTCTATTGCTGAAATTCTACTGATGACAAGCTGCTGCCCTGTGTTTTCCCGCATATTACCGCAGTCGGCTTTCTTTGCCCACCCAATCCCACCTGCAACAAAGCACTTTTACCCGCTCCTGCTATTCTGGCAGCAGGTCCTGTGGGTCCCGTGGGATCCCAGTCCTGCTGCAGAGCTCTAGCCTGACCCAGGTTTCACTCCCTCATCTGTACTTGCTCCAGGTCTGCACCGTCCCTTGTGACATGGGGCGACCGGCACAGCCTGTGGGGTGCCAGGGTCAGAGCATCCTGCCGATCTGCAGAGGGGCCCTACAGTGTTTCCACATTATCTCCATCCCCTTGGGCGGCTTCTTCGCTTTCCTCTTCTGCAGCGAGCTGAGGTGTCCATTGATCCTCCTACGGGGACACTCTGGTCCCTTCCCTGGATCAGCCCAGTTCAGTTAGAAGCTGTCAGGTCTCGGAGGCTTCAGACCCCGGCCCTGCCCATGTGCGTGGCTTTGCATTGACCAAAACTCAACTTCATCTGCCATCGCGTTGTCCGTTGACCCAGCTCCGTTCGATCTCCCTCAAGTTCCCGAGTAACCTCAATACGTTGCCTTCTCTGCAAATTTCACCACCTCCTCACTCATCCCCCGTCAGATCATCTGAGTACCGTGAACGCTGGGTCTAGCACAGAGCTTGGAGGCCTCCACTTTTAAGCTTTTGCCATCACACAAAATTCCTTTGAATTCCGGCTCTGTTTTCTAGAGACACCAGGTGGGGGGAAGAGACGAGCTTCCGAGCGACACCGAGCTCTGCTGCGGGTCAGCGGAGCTCGAGAGCTCGTGTCTCTCCCCAGCAGAAGCTGGTCCAATAAAAGCTTTCCCCCCCCCACCTTGTCTCTCTAATATCCCGGGGCCCAAACGGCTACAACAACGCTGCAAACTCCTGTTTTCTGGCTGTTGTCCTGTTTCTGCTCCATGACGGTCCCTGGCCTCCCACCCCAGGACGGCTTCGATTCCTTCCTGCCCTACAGCGAGGGACTGTGCCGAAGGCTTTTTGACAGTCCACATCAAGTACATCGAGTGGTTCATCTCTGCTCCCTAAACCTGGGACGTTCAAAGCAGCCAAAGGGAGACCGAGGCCCGACTCCCAGGGAGTTTCAGCAGACACTGGCCCCCTCGCCGCCGGTTTTTCCTTTGAAAATCTCCCTATTTCATTCCCCCACCACTCCAGGAGTGAGGCTTCTTTTCCCTTGCACAGACTGAGCCGCTTTATCCCGGCTCTGTCGTCGTCATGGGGTTTTGCAGCGGGAGCTTGCACCTGAGATATATCTCCAGCCTTTACCCGCTTTGCAGCAGACCAGGGAAGATTACAACGGATAATATAACACGGCTTAAAAATTCTTACCTTCAGGTGCAAAATAGTCCAGTTCACCTCCAATTTCTCTGTAAATTGAAGAGATGCACTAACCTGTCTAGCACGGCCCCTTTCCTCTCTATATAGGCCAAAGACAGAATTGGACATAATTGGGTGTAATGATTTACTGAAAGTAACATGCAATATGACCGTCATGCCTGGCCACTCCCTCTTTAAGTACAATTCAGACCGACTCTTTCTCAACCCATCAGCTTGTGTTTTATAGAACTTGTCTCGTAAAGTCTCCTGGTTCGTGCAACAGAGTTAAGAGGTGATACTCAGTTCAGTCACAAGGGTAGAGGTGCGACTGTTTGCACATTGGAGGTGTTTAGCCAGATCATGAGATGATGTGGATCATAGATCGAGGGCAAATTCACAGCAGCCGGGGATCTGTCCAATAGAGCTAGGGCCAATTGACACCAGCCCAGGATCTGGTTCCATTTACTCTAATGGAGTGATGGTCGATTGACACTAAATGGGGGATCTAGTGAAACTATCCCAGGGTA
Source organism: Natator depressus (assembly GCF_965152275.1). Taxonomy (NCBI): domain Eukaryota; kingdom Metazoa; phylum Chordata; order Testudines; family Cheloniidae; genus Natator; species Natator depressus. The sequence continues at coordinate 19,453,122 of NC_134257.1, forward strand.
ACTAAGGTTGACCATGGAGTTGGCCCCATTAGGACAGCTGCCCTCTCACGCCCAGAAGAGGTTGTTAAATTCCTTCTCATTAAATTGGGTAAACATTCATTGGTGACACATTTTCTTATCCGCCCCATGTCAAGGGCGTTGCGTCCAGCTGGGTCTCATGCCCGTGATGTGGCGCCCGGCTGGGGGAATTTAGTTACAGAATAACTGAGCGGAGAAGTGCGTTTCGGCCTTGGTTGTATTTCAAGCCAGTTTTGCTCCCTGAGGTTGTCGAGAGGGGTAGGGGGCTTCCAGACAGAATCCAGGTGTTAGGATCTCCAGGAGTCTAAAGAGAGAGGGTGGTTGGAGAGCGACTGGTGAACAGTGCGATGGAAAACCTGGGGATTAGTTATATCAATGCATTAATGCAAGGCTCAGATTCAATTGGTAGGTGGTGATTTTGTATCGGTGCCTCGCCGAGTTTGCAGCCTTGTTCTCTAGAATCTCGGCTGTCATTGAAAACACAAGAGTGAGGGGAATGGGAAAGTCCCCCACAAACCTTTTTCAAAAGCTCTTTCGGTTTACATAGTTTTACGCGGTTGCCTTTTCTAAAAGGGGCAACAACTGGTTTTATTTTAAAACTGTCTCCGTAAACCATTTTCCATACCTTCAGAGAATTTGAGGGGTTGCCATCAGCAGGTCTGGTATGTATGGTTCTGTGAAAGCTCCGGTTGTCACTCTTTATAAACTCAGGTAACACGTTAGGTAGCGAACTGGGTTGTGGGATGCAGAATGTCTCCACATCTGAATTTGTAAAGTTCTGTTAAATGGCCCCACACCCCCCACATCATGCCACTTTAGCAATCTGCTTAAAGTTTGGTTGAGAAATTCTTTTCTCTGATCTGTGTATAATTTTTGAGGCAGGCAACCTTCACTGCAAACAGCTTTAAAGGCCATGGTACTTCACTGCCCATTTTATCTTTGAGGCCTAAGGCCCAGGCTTATGTAGAGAGACTGTCTATTGCTGTTAAGATATACTTAAAATCACCGTAAAACTCCAGAGTAAAACTCCAGACACCGGGGGCGTGGGGAAGGGTTCCATCCTAGACCCTAATGACAGCAATGTTTAGGAAATGGGCCCTGGAAGATTAAATATCCTCAGAGAGGAGCCCAGTCGCTTTAACAGAGACAAGGGTGGAAATCAACAAATGCACCACGACTCCCACTCATCCTCTGCCTCTGGCAGCCCAGTGAGACTGCTGCCCAAGGACTCTTCCCCAAGGGGTCCCTCCATCTTCCCAGTGGATGCCCCCCTTCACTGGCCCTCCGCTCTCCCCAGCTGTGGGAGGGCCACTGGTCTGCCCTCTAGGATGCGTCCACACTGCAGCTGGGAGGGGTCCGGCCCAGCTCAGGGCGAGGGACCCAGACATGTGGACAAGTGGGACCCAGAGGATGTAGTGTACTTAGATTTTCAGAAAGCCTCTAAAAAGGTCCCTCACCAAAGGCTCTTAAGCAAAGTAAGCTGTCATGGGATAAGAGGGAAAGTTCTCTCATGGGTCGGTAACTGGTTACAAGATAGGAAGCAAAGGGTAGGAATAAATGGTCAGTTTTCAGAATAGGGAGAGGTAAATAGTGGTGTCCCCAGGGATCTGCACTGGGCCAGTCCTATTCAACATATTCATAAACGATCTGGAAAAAGGGGTAAACAATGAGGTGGCAAAATTTGCAGACAATACAAAACTACTCAAGATAGTTAAGTCCCAGACAGATTGTGAAGAGCTACAAAAGGGTCTCTCAGAACTGGGTGACTGGGCAACAAAATGGCAGAGGAAATTCAGTGTTGATAAAGGCAAAGTAACGCACATTGGAAAGCATAATCCCAACTATACATATACAATGATGGGGTCTAAATTAGCTCTTACCACTCAAGGAAGAGATCTGGGAGTCACCGTGGAGAGTTCTCTGAACACATCCACTCCATGTGCAGCGACAGTCAAAAAAGCGAACAGAATTCTGGGAATCATTAAGAAAGGGACAGAGAATAGGACGGAAAAGATCGTGTTGCCTCAATATAAATCCATGGGACGCCCACAACTTGAACACTGCATGCGGATGTGGTCACCCCGTCTCAAAAAAGATCTACTGGAATTGGAAAAGGCTCAGAAAAGGGCAATAAAAATGATGAGGGGGATTAATAAGAGTATGAGGAGAGATTAATAAGAGTGGGACTCTTCATCTTGGAAAAAAGATGACTAATGGGGGGATAGGAGAGAGGTCTATAAAAGGTTGAAGGGTGTGGAGGAAGTAAATAAGGAAGTGTTATTTACTCCTCCTAACAAAAGAACTAGGGGCCACCAAATGAAATTAACAGGCTGCAGGTCTAAAACAAACAAAAGGAAGTATTTCTTCACACAACGCAGAGTCAACCTGTGGAACTGGTTGTCAGGGGATGTGGTGAAGGTCAAGACCATAACAGTGTTCAAAGAAGAACTAGATAAATTCATGGAGGGTAGGTCCATCAATGGCGATTAGCCAGGATGGGCAGGGATGGTGGCCCTAGCCTCTGTTTGCCAGTAGCTGGGAATGGGCGACAGGAGATGGATCACTTGATGATTCCCTGTTCTGTTCATTCCCTCTGGGGCCCCTTTCATTGGCCTTCGTTGGTAGACAGGATACTGGGCTAGATGGACCTTTGGTCTGACCCAGTAGGGCCATTCTTACATTCTTATGCTCGAGTGTGGATAGCAGTGTGGCCACGTGCATGGGGAGAGGCGTGACAGGACTCCCTGTGTGGAGCCCCACCATGCCTCAGTTTCCCGGGTCCCACAGGGCTGTTGCAAAGACCAAGTCATTAATGTTTGTGATGCCCTCAGATCCCGTGGCGAGAACTCCGCAGAGAGGCCCAGGAGGTGTCATTAATCATTCAGCGCAGCGCAGGCTTGGAACAGCGGGTGGGAAATACGGCCTGGGGTAGTGCCCCAGTGAGAAGAAAAAGACGTATTGACCGAGGCAGGGCTGCGGTGGAGAACACACAGTGGGTGAGCATGAATCAAAGGCTGGAGCACAATGCAAATGCGCCGGGGGATTGGATTAAGCTTGTACTGGCAACGTGTGTTCTGGCATTTCCGAACTTCTCAGAGCTTCAGTGTGCAACCTCCATGGTGTGCTTGGAATGTCGATTTTTATTGCAGATTTTATATTTACACACACACACACATACACAGAGAGCCAAGCAAATTCTTATGTGGCTAATGCATCTGACAGCACCCCAGTCTCCTGCGGACGGGCTCAGCAACGGGCAACCTGTACTTAACAACACACCGGGGGCTTTTATTTCGGATCCTGATTTATTCAGTGAATTTGCTAATGCACAGAGAGATTCCAGCCAGCCGTGAGGTACCAGGACAGACGCAGACCCATGTCCTGGGCAGACTCTTGGTTACGCAGCGGCCCCTCTGCATCGCCCCGGCAGCGCGGAGGGGCCTCGGAGGGGGCTCTGCTGGGAATTCAGGCCTTTATTCCCAGGCACCAGGTGCCACGTGGCCCGTGCAGGGCGGGGGTCAGGAGAGCAGCTTGACCAGCAGCAGCCCAGTCAGGCCAGGCAGGTAGAGGGCAAAGGAGAATTTCCCCAGAGCCGGGCTGGCTCCGCTGGTGGTGGCAGGGGCTGTTTCGGGGAGGGTGGTTCTTTTGGCTGTGGTGGTAGTTTTTTGGGGGGGGGTTGTTGGAGCGGGTCCGCGGGTGGTGGTGGTTGTATTGGGCGTGGGGGTGGGGGTTGTATTGGGGGCGGGGGGGGTTGTTGGAGCGGGGCTGGTGGTGGTTGTGGTTGTCGTGGGGCTGGGGGGGGTTGTCGTGGGGCTGGGGGTTGTCGTGGGGCTGGGGGTGGGGGTTGTCGTGGGGCTGGGGGTGGTTGTTTCTAGGGAGGTGGTGGTTGTGGGCGGGGGGATGGTGGGTATTCTCTCCGCCGAAAAAGAGGACCCCCAATAAAAGGAAAATGTGTACGGTACAGAAATCAGGGTGGTTCCAGGTTTAATGTCCTGAGCAGACGCAGTAGCGCAGCCTTTCGCTTGAAATGGCGAAGAAGATGAACCTGAGGAAGGAAACCAGCCTGTTATGAGGCGGGGGCAGCTCTGGTTCCTTCTCTGCCCCCAGAACCTCTGTCTCCACCATCCAGCGGTTCCCGCCTCTGCCCCCCGGTCCCACCCGCCCGGTGCTCTCCCTGCTCTCGCTGTAACCGGCCACGGCAGGCCGGGCGTCTGGTCCCCTCTTGCCTCCCCCGCGCCCCTTTCTGCAGCTCCACAAGAGACTGAAGCTGGAGTTTGGAACCCAGCTGATCGCCCGGGGGCGGCTCCTTCCCCAGCGTTCGGCCCCCCGGGGAACACGCCCGGCTCTCAGCATCCCCGGCAGCCCCGACGGCTCAGGTCAGTTATTTTATAAACACCCCAAAGCGCTGGGAGTCCTGGACACACACTGAGAACAGGAGCTTCCGCACTGAGCAATGTCTTAGCTCCACCTTAAACATACAGGGAGTGGGGTCTAGTGGTCAGAGCAGTGGGGGCTGGGAGCCAGGACTCCTGGGTTCTCTCTCAGCTCGACATCACTGACGTAACAACCCTTCCCATGACAAGAGACGCGTTGTCGTAACTCCAGGAGCCAGGCGGCATCACTGAGCTGGGGGAGCTGGTGAGGAAGGGAAAACTTGCAAGTTCCTCTCTCCTTCCCTCTGGCCAAAAACCCCCTTGGCCGCCCCCATCCTGCCCAAGGGCCCAGCACAGACTCTAGATTTCACCAGCTCTCTGGGGTGTTCCCGAGGCGTGAGATTCCCGGGGGAGCTCCCGCACTGCAGCCAGCTGGCAGAATTTACCTTTCTTTAGAAGTCCAGTGAAATCCAGGCAGTAGGTCTCGTCCCCGGTACAAGGGGTGATGGAGCTGTTGCAGACAGTGAAGTTCAGAGCAAAGCAGGTGGGGCACTGCAGCCCATTCTCGGTGGTGCTCCCCGTGGGCACTGAGAACCGAGAGAGAGAGACGGTTACAGGGTGGGTTAAACCTCGTTCAAACTGGTGTCTGTGCCCTGCATTGCCCGAGCGCATGAAGGCCCCACCCCCAGCCCGAGGGCATTTCTCCGTCTGTCCGTGACACCACCATCTGTGAACCACAGCCGATCAGCTCCAGGCCCCGGTGAGTTTGAAGTGGAGCCTGACAGGCTCAGGGAGGTTTCGATTTGAGCCCCTCCCAGCTGCTGCCCCCTCTCTCGCCTGCAGCCCTCGCCCGTCTGATTTCACATGGGCCCCGACTGCTCCACCCCCTGGTCTGAAGACCCGCCAGCTACAGCTATTTCAGTGGGGACAGAAATGACATTCGAGTGAGTGGACTTTAGGGCAATAAAGGGGAGAAGTGGTAACAAAGACAATCGTGCCAGGGCTTGTCCACATGAACCATTCGACTGTAGTAAGGGGGGCCGGGGTGTAAGGATCTGCCGGGGTCTGTATCGACCCTGCGCCAGCCTGCCACGGCCTAGCTGCCACGTGCTCCCCGCTGACGCACGTGAACCCTTCGTTAATGTGCTTTGAGCTAGAGCCCTTCCAACGCGCTCGAACGGTCACGTGCATCAGCAGGGGGCACGCGGAGATCTGGACTCACACCCCAGCTCAGCGCCGTCTACCTGCTCCTGTGGAGAAGCCATGACACGGGGACGGTAAAAACAGACCCACAACTTACCTTCCAGTGTGCCCGAGTTACAGTTATCTGCGTTGTTGCATCGTGTGGTGTTGATCCTCACATACTGGCCATTCCCAACAGTGAACGAGATGGGGACTTTTATGTCACTTTTATAGCTACTCAGACACTCTTTGTAGAAGAACGTGTCCTGGGTCCCATCTTCGTTCAAGCCAGAAAACCAAAACAGAAAATGAGAGGCTGGGAGGGGAACCTCGAGTAGCAGCCGAGAGGTTATTTTCCCTCCATATTTGGCCCTGGGGCGACACTGCTGGGATCCTGTGTCCAGTTCAGGAAGTTGAAGAGGAACCCGGGTCTCAATTACACCCCAAACTGCATCAGCCAGCCAGAGGGTAAAGGGTTTTGGGTGTGGATAGTAGGGGGTGCAGTGGGGTGATTAGGGCTAAAACGGGGGTCACGGCTCACGTTAACTCTGCGGTGAAGAGAAACCCTGAGTGGGTGGAAGTTTCAATAAACCCATTTGTGACTGTGCTGGGAAAATTACCTGAGTGTGGGCACATATGGAGATAGATAGATAGATAGATAGATAGATAGATAGATAGATAGATAAAATTACCTGTAGGTGGGCACATATGGAGATAGATAGATAGATAGATAGATAGATAGAGGGGGGGTGTGGGGATAGATAGATAGATGGGGGGGTGGAGATGGAGATAGATTAGATGGGGGGTGGGGACAGAGAGGGGGGTGTGGGGATAGACAGATAGATTAGATAGATGGGGGGTGGAGATAGATAGATAGATAGATAGATAGATAGATAGATGGGGGAGGAGATAGATTAGATAGATTAGATGGGGGGTGGGGACAGGGGGGGCATGGAGATAGATAGATGATTAGATGTGGGGGTGGGGATGGGGGGTGGAGATAGATAGATAGATAGATGGGGGGGTGGAGACGGAGATAGATGATAGATAGAGGGGGTATGTGGGGATAGATAGATGGGGCGGTGGAGATAGATAGATTAGATAAAGACAGACCACGTTAAAGCTGGTGGTGTGCTATGCATTCTTCTTACAGAGTAAATGGAAGGAGCCATTTACTCTCTTTAATTCAGTGGAAGATGAACAGAAGCGGATCTGTAACTGAGGTTTTCGATTCCAAAGGGCAAATGTTGAGAAATGAAGGGTACTAGTGAAATCTGCCGGCCTGAAGAGCTCAGAGAGTTGAACACAGAGAAGGTTTGGAATCACTTTTTGCCCGTTTGACTTAAAGAATCTTGAATTTGCATCTGAAGCAAGTGGAAAAACCGTGTAAGGCCGGGCTCCTGCCCGGAGTAGGTGACTAACAGCTTCATACAAGATTTTGGGGGCAAGCCGACAGCGTACAAGGGATCTCAGCACCAATCTCTGTTTATAACACAGTTCAGAACAGTTCAGTGTGCATTTCCACCCAAAGCAGTTTTGCTTGTTGCATCGCAGCCGTGCATTGTGGAGATGAAACCTTAGTGAATGAAATTCAATAAATAAAGCTCAAGGGGTAAAATCCTGGCCCCACTGAAGTCAGTGGAAGATTTGCGACTGACTCCAATGGGGCCAGGATTCCAAACTGCCGTGTCTTCCAATCGCTACGTAAAACACAGTGACGTTGCCTGAATAAATCAAGCGTCGAGCACAGACTGAGTGTTCTGTGCCGGGGGGATGTGCTTTGTGGATGGATTGTGCTGGGGGTGGCCTTAGTGATGAGGATGGTGACAGACTGAGGGGTGGGATGTGCCTGGGGTGACGGCAATGTCACCTACCCAGTGTAATATCTTCTGCCACAGAGAGGCAGCCACCAGTAGCCTTGTTGTCTTGGCAGTTCCCTAGAACAAAACTGCATTCCTTCGTTTGACCAAAGCACGTCTCACATCTCAGGGTCGCAGCTGGAGAAAGAAGAACAAGTGTTTCTTTCTTACTGTGGCATAACAGTGTCACTCTGAAATGTCCCTTACCCCAGTCTTCCCCCTCTGCTCCAAACAAGCCGAGGGGTTAACGGACCCGATTTCCTCCCGGACACTCAGCAATTGCACAATTTCAGCCCCTGGGCCTGTCAAGGTTCCTTCCCCACTCTGAACTCTGGGGTACAGATGTGGGGACCTGCATGAAAAGCTCCTAAGCTTACTTTTACCCGCTTAGGTTAAAACTTCCCCAAGGTACAAACTATTTTACCTTTTGCCCTTGGACTTTATAGCTGCCACCACCAAACATCTAACAGGTATTATTATTAGGGAAGAGTCTGTTTGGAAAAGTCTTTCCCCGCCCCCCAAATTCCTCCCAAACGTTACCCCCCCCTTTCTGGGGAAGATTTGATAAAAATCCTCACCAATTTGCATAGGTGAACACAGACCCAAACCCTTGGATCTTAAGAACAATGAAAAAGCAAACAGGTTCTTAAAGGAAGAATTTTAATTGAAGAAAAAGTAAAAGAATCACCCCTGTAAAATCAGGATGGCAAATACCTTACAGGGTAATTAAATTCAAAACATAGAGAATCTCTCTAGGCAAAACCTTAAGTTACAAAAAGACACACGGACAGGAATATTCATTCTATTCAGCACAGCTATTTTCTCAGCCATTTAAACAAACAGAATCGAACACATCTCTAGCTAGATTACTTACTAAGTTCTAAGACTCCATTCCTGTTCTGTCCCTGGCAAAAGCATCACCCAGACAGAGAGAGGCTTTGTTTCTCCCCCCGCCCTCCCCCCAGGTTTTTGAAAGTATCTCGTCTCCTCATTGGTCATTGTGGTCAGGTGCCAGCGAGGTTACCTTTAGCTTCTTAACGCTTTACAGGTGAAAGGGTTTTTCCTCTGGCCAGGAGGGATTTTAAAGGTGTTTACCCTTCCCTTTATATTTATGACAGGGCCAATGGTACCCGGGGGTCCCACTGGGGACGGGTGAAGGGGATGATGTTCTTCCCAAGCTCCACCCACAAACCATACTCCGCCCCCCCCAGATGTGGCTCCCGTTGTACAGGTATTCGCAGGACCGGTGAGTCCCTTGCTTTGCAGTGTGCGTTGGCTGAGTCTGTCGCACCGGCCAGGGCTCCTGGCAGCCCCAACTGATCCTCACAAACTCCTTGTGTGCCCCTCCCACCCCCTTTTATTGCAGGGACACCATGCAAACCCCCCCTCCCCCTACCTCATTCCAGGGACTCTGTGTGCCCCCCATTACCCATCTCCCAGGCCACTGATGTGAGTGTAGCCAGGCTCTCTGGGCTGCCAGGCAGCCAGCAGAGGGGTCTGATGGAAACATTTGGGGTACAGAAGCCAGCTGTCTTGGCCCCTAGACTCATGGGGATTGATCCCCATTGGGAAGGCTCTCTGATGGACTGATCCCCCAGGTTTAGAGCCTGGTTACATGGCCCTGAGCTTAAGGTAAAGCCAACTTTGCCCACATCCCTCTGGATCAGCCCAGCCATTCGCAATCTGTGGGGAATGGGAAGGATGGAAATTGCCAGGCAAAAAACAGAACAAAAGGACGTTCATTGTCCCGTGTTCCCCAAATTAGCACAGATACAAGTGGAATTAACCACAGCGTGTGGACAGCATGGGGCTCTTGGTGACCTGTAAGTGAAGAATCTCTGCCCTTCGGTCCTTATGTACAGCGCCCTGCACACAAGCTGCACCTTGAATTGGTCTAAATTCAACTCCCAGCCACTGGATCTCATTCTGCCTCTGTTTGCTCGGTTGGAGAGCCCTCTGCTACCGGAAATTGTAGGCCTGATTCCAGGTCACACTCAGTCCCCTAGCAGTGTAATTTACTCCTATATTGAGTCCCCTTTGTGCTGCCAAAGCAATGCGGAGGGGCCTTCGTGGAAATAAGAATTCAGGGCAGTATCTGGCAATGGTGTCCCTCGGGCCTGGTCTACACTAAACAGGGTGATATAGATACAGTGCTTGGGGGGGTTGAAAAGTCCACACCCTGAGCGCCGCAGCTAGGCTGACCTAACCCCTGGAGTAGGTGCAGGTCGATGGGTGGATGTTTCCTCAGCCTGGCTACCGGCTCGGGGAGGGGAGTTCCTAGAAGGATGGAAAACCCCGTCCATTGGGACAGGCGGCGTCTTCACTACGGGCCTCTGCCGGCCCAGCTACAGCGCTGGGACACGACAGCAGCCGTAGTGTAGACAGGGCCCTGTACCCCACACAGAGCTAATCCCCCCTCCCTGCACATGCTGGATGTTCCCCTGACTGGGGGTCCGAGGGGTATAAAGGGTCCAAGCCCAGGAGGGGTTAGACGGCCACAGCAGCGGGTGACTCACGTGGGGTAATTTGTGCACTCGTCATAGCTAGGAGAGCAGGGAGAAGGCAGAGGAGGAAGGAAACCATCCTGGTGCTGGGAGGCCCACGGGGCTGGGCTCGGAGCCGAACGGGGCCTTCTCACGGCTGACACAGCGAGCTCTGCCTGAGGGGAGAGGAGAGAGTCAAGACCAAAATGAGGCGGGATAGGGAATTCCAGCCCAGATTCAGGGGGAAAAGCACCAGGCAACAGAGCTGCACAAATAACCGATTTTTTTGGTTCACAGGCAGTTCCAAAAGATCAGGAAATAAAAAATCATTTTCGGTTGAACCAAAATTCTCATCCGACCGAAAAGCCGAACAAAAAATGGTTTGGGTTCATTTTCAGGCATTTAAAAACATTCTTAAAATGGTTTAAATATAAAGGTTGCCATCCATTTTGAAAAGACATTTTGAGTTGAAAAAATCAAAACGTTTAATTCTGGATGTGTGAAGGCGAAACATTTCCACCCTTTCCGGGTTTTTTTTTCTTTCTAGGATTTGTTGCTGCTGCTGCAATGTGGCGAAATTGACACAAATTCGCAAAATGCTTCAGTTGCCCCAAACTTGCATTTTGGGGTGGAGAAAAGTTTTGGTGAAAACATGTCTCCCAGCTCTCTCCTGCCACCGACATGCCCGGAAATAACAGGGTGGGAACTCCAGGGAGGAGCCCGGCCTGGGACTGTCATCTTAATCCCACGCCAACCTGCCCCCGCATTGTTTCTTGCATTGTTATTCCTGTCACACCCGCAAAAACCCTAGATCCTACAAATCCCGCAAGAGAGACAAAATCCCTCAGGCTACTTAAAAAAAATGGAAAAAACGTTTGGTTAATATACGATAAATATAAACAGAAGTCAGACACAATTGTTTCTACTAAAAGTATCAAACAAATCTTGCTTAAAACATGTAAAAAATAGTTTAACTCCTGTTATAAAAGACATCAAACCTCTTTCTATCCCTCGCTTAAATTTAAGGGTAAAAGCCTTTATTTTTAAAAAACCAACGTGAAGGTTTTTTGTTGAAGAATTGCCACTTTTAGGTCTGTAATCAAGTGACCAAAGAGATTGAAGTGTTATGGGTGAGGAAAAAGTCACAGATTGACAGAGCCAGAAGAGTACCCAGAAGTCACCTACTACAGACAGGCCCAACAAAGAAAATAACAGAACGCCACTAGCCGTCACCTTCAGCCCCCAGCTAAAATCTCTCCAACGCATCATCAGGGATCTACAACCTATCCTGAAGGACGACCATCACTCTCACAGATCTTGGGAGACAGGCCAGTCCTTGCCTACACACAGCCCCCCAACCTGAAGCAAATACTCACCAGCAACCACACACCACACAACAGAACCACTAACCCAGGAACCTATCCTTGCAACAAAGCCCGTTGCCAACTGTGTCCACATATCTATTCAGGGGATACCATCACAGGGCCTAATCACATCAGCCACACGATCAGAGGCTCGTTCACCTGCACATCTACCAATGTGATATATGCCATCATGTGCCAGCAATGCCCCTCTGCCATGTACATTGGCCAGACTGGACAGTCTCTACGTAAAAGAATAAATGGACACAAATCAGACGTCAAGAATTATAACATTCAAAAACCAGTTGGAGAACACTTCAATCTCTTTGGTCACTCAATTACAGACCTAAAAGTGGCAATTCTTCAACAAAAAACCTTCGAAAACAGACTCCAATGAGAGACTGCTGAATTGGAATTAATTTGCAAACTGGATACAATTAACTTAGGCTTGAATAGAGACTGGGAGTGGATGGGTCATTACACAAAGTAAAACTATTTCCCCATATTTATTCCTCCCCCCGCTGTTCCTCAGACTTTCTTGTCAACTGCTGGAAATGGCCCACCTCGATTATCACTACAAAAGGTTCCCGCTCTCCTGCTGGTAATAGCTCACCTTACCTGATCACTCTCGTTACAGTGTGTATGGTAACACCCATTGTTTCATGTTCTTTGTGTATATAAATCTCCCCACTGTATTTTCCACTGAATGCATCCGATGAAGTGAGCTGTACCTGATGAAAGCTTATGCTCAAATAAATTTGTTAGTCTCTAAGGTGCCACAAGTCCTCCTGTTCTTTTTGCGGATACAGACTAACACGGCTGCTACTCTGAAACCTGTCAGAGATGGGGGGTGCTGGGCTGGAGGAAGGAGGGCACAAGAGACATAACAGGCTGGCAGGAGAAAAGGGGAGAGGGAATAACAGAAAGCAGCAGGAGCTGCAGGGAGAGAGAGGAGGAGCCTCTTATGTACCTCTCGAGCACCCCCAGGAGCTTGGACTGATTAACCCCAGCTTCTCAGGGAGCTTCCGGTTTCCTGCTTCTTCCCTGAACCCACTTGAGGAGAACAGGCCGTGAATTGAAGTAGTAGGAGCCAGTTAGGCCCTTAAGACACTGATATCTTCCCTCGCTCAGGCCCTGCTACCAGCCTGCTTATTTGTCCCCTTCAAATGAGTGTTGAGAGCCACTATAGCTGGCCCAGAACAGCCGCCATGAGTAAAAGAAGAAAACGCCCCTCTGGGGCAGCATTCAGAAAAAGCAAGCAAGAAAAGGAAGCTTTTCTATCTAAGCAGGAAGGAGCTCTCCTGAGAGACATAGACACAAATGTTCACGGTGAGCCTTCCGGCCCCAGTGAGGATGTGAGTGGTGAGGAGAGGCCTGATCTTCCGGTCAGTCAGAGTGCGGGTGACCTGGCAGCTACTGCAGCATCCATATCTCCATCTCCAATGGATGTAACCAGGCACAGTCCGGAAGAAAAGTGTGGATTAGAGAAGAGTGTGGTGGAGACGCAAGGAAACAGCTGCTACTGAGTTTAGTTCATAGAATCATAGAATATCAGGGTTGGAAGGGACCCCAGAAGGTCATCTAGTCCAACCCCCTGCTCGAAGCAGGACCAATTCCCAGTTAAATCATCCCAGCCAGGGCTTTGTCAAGCCTGACCTTAAAAACCTCTAAGGAAGGAGATTCTACCACCTCCCTAGGTAACGCATTCCAGTGTTTCACCACCCTCTTAGTGAAAAAGTTTTTCCTAATATCCAATCTAAACCTCCCCCATTGCAACTTGAGACCATTACTCCTCGTTCTGTCATCTGCTACCATTGAGAACAGTCTAGAGCCATCCTCTTTGGAACCCCCTTTCAGGTAGTTGAAAGCAGCTATCAAATCCCCCCTCATTCTTCTCTTCTGCAGACTAAACAATCCCAGCTCCCTCAGCCTCTCCTCATAAGTCATGTGCTCTAGACCCCTAATCATTTTTGTTGCCCTTCGCTGGACTCTCTCCAATTTATCCACATCCTTCCTGTAGTGTGGGGCCCAAAACTGGACACAGTACTCCAGATGAGGCCTCACCAGTGTCGAATAGAGGGGAACGATCACGTCCCTCGATCTGCTCGCTATGCCCCTACTTATACATCCCAAAATGCCATTGGCCTTCTTGGCAACAAGGGCACACTATTGATGCATATCCAGCTTCTCGTCCACTGTCACCCCTAGGTCCTTTTCCGCAGAACTGCTGCCTAGCCATTCGGTCCCTAGTCTGTAGCGGTGCATTGGATTCTTCCATCCTAAGTGCAGGACCCTGCACTTATCCTTATTGAACCTCATCAGATTAGTTCCTTAGTTCCTTAAGTCTAGATGATCCAGGACTGTGGACCCCCCTGAGCAGTAGCCTGAGGGACTTCCTTGTACTGCATGGGCCACAGCAAGTGAAAAACATCATGTTCCCCAAAGACAATGGAAACAGAAGTTTCCATCCAACACATTACTGGCGTGAAATCCCCAATGGTGACAAAGTGGAGAGGCCACGGCTTATGTACTCAAAAACCCAGAATGCTGCATACTGTTTTTGTTGCAAACTCTTCCAGTCTAATGTTCCAGCCACACTGGGTTCTACAGGAACAAAGGACTGGAAAAATCGGGCTAGAAATCTGGCATGCCACGAGAAGGCAGCAAATCAGCAGAGAGCATTCCACAGGTGGAAAGAGCTTGAGATGAGACTAAGGTTAAAGGCCACCAGAGATGATCAGCATCAAGAGATGATCAGCATCAAGAGAAGATTGCATCAGAATCTCTTTACTGGCAAAATGTTCTGAAAAGGCTCATGGCCATGGTGAGAATCCTTGCGACCCAAACCCTAGCCCTGCCAAACAATGGAAACTTCCTTAAAACTGTGGAGCTGATGGCTGAGTTTGATGCTGTTCTCCAGGAGCATCTAAGAAGAGTCACCACCCAAGAAATGTACACACACCACTACCTTGGGAAAACAATTCAAAATGAGATCATCCAGTTACTGGCAACAAAAGTCAAACAGGTTTCAGAGTAGCAGCCGTGTTAGTCTGTATTCGCAAAAAGAAAAGGAGGACTTGTGGCACCTTAGAGACTAACAAATTTATTTGAGCATAAGCTTTTGTGAGCTACAGCTCGGATGCATCCGATGCAATGAGCTGTAGCTCACGAAAGCTTATGCTCAAATAAATTTGTTAGTCTCTAAGGTGCCACAAGTCCTCCTTTTCTTTTTGTGAAAAGTCAAACAGAAGATTGTGGCAGATCTGAAGTCAGCAAGATATTCCTCTGTTATTCTGGACTGCACACCTGACATCAGCCATACGGAACAAATTACTTTAATGGTGCGTTTTGTAACAACAACAGAACCTAGTGAAAATGTCCCTGCAATGGTGACAGTCAGAGAGCATTTTCTACAATTTATTGATACCAGGAGCTGGTATGACAAATGTGCTTCTTAAAAAGCTGGAAGAGACGGGAATTGCGATAGCTGACAGGAGAGGTCAGGGCTACAATAATGGTGCCAACATGAGAGGAAAGAACAGAACAGTGCAGACACGGATCTGAGAGTTAAACCCTCGAGCTTTTTTTGTCCCATGCAGTTCTCATTCATTGACCTTGGTGGTCAGTGATGCAGCATCAGCTTCCAATGAGGCTGCTGAATTTTTTAATGTAATTCAAAGCATCTCTGTATTTTTCTCTGCATCAACTCGTCGATGGCAAATTTTGAAGCAACATCTGGGAACATCCTCTCTGACACTGAAACCACTGAGTGCCACACGATGGGAAAGTCAAGTGGAGGCGATAAAGCCTATCACACACCAAACTGGGAAGCTAGATGATGCCATAGTTGCCATTATGGAAGATAAGGCTGTGACAGTGACTGTTCATGGGAGAACAGTGGCAGAGGGAAATGGAATCACCAGAAACATACGTCACTTCAAATTTCTGTGTGGCTTAGAGTTGTGGCACGACAGACTGTTTGAAATAAATGTTGTAAGCAAGAGACTCCAAGGTGTTGACCTTGATATATCCGGAGCAATGGAACAATTGGACAAAACAAAGTCACACCTACCGTCTTACCGGTCAGATGAGGGATTTCAAAATGTTCTGAAGAGTGCCCAGAAGTTGGCAGAGGAACTTCACACTGAAGCTATTTTCCCACCCATTCAAGAATACAAGAGTCACCAGAGAAGACGACGACATTTTGATTACGAGGCACGGGATAATCCCATAAGAGACCCCAAACAACAATTCAAAGTTGAATTCTTTAACCAGGTGCTACACTGTGCAATCCAGTCAGCTGAAGAACGTTTCATGCAGCTCAAGGAACACAGCAGTATATTTGGGATGTTGTGTGATATTCCCAAACTCCTCACGATACCTGAAGAAGACCTACACCAGCAATGCAGGGCACTAGAGACAGTGTTGACATGTGATGACATGCGCGATATTGATGCGAGTGATTTAGGGGATGAACTGAAAGCCCTTTCAAGATACATTTCAGCAGGATCAACTCCAAAGGCTGTTCTGGAATATAAGTGCACAAATAAGACGACCACCCTCTTTCCAAATGCTTTTGTTGCTCTGAGCGTACTTCTAACACTTCCTGTAACAGTTGCCAGTGGAAAACGCAGCTTCTCCAAGCTGAAGTTAATAAAAACACATCTACATTCCACAGTGACACAGGAGAGGCTGGTCGGCCTTGCAACCATCTCAGTAGAGCATGAGCTGGCCCAGACTGTGGACCTTCAGGAAGCAGTTCAAATCTTTGCAACCAAGAAGGCACGGAAAGCCCCACTTTGATTATTCAAACAGATAAAAGTGCCAGTGTTTACTATGCAGACAAGACAAGTTACATTTGCTTTTCAGGCATTTGAAAGTTAAGTGTTACTTAAAATTTTTGAACACGACATTTTAAGTTGTTAGTTCTCCTTTATTGGGGTAGGTAGCAGAGAAGGACCATGAGAGGAGTAGAAGAGGAAGAAGGCAGAATTGAGACCTTTCAAAGTTTTGGCCCAAGCGAAGGGGCATGAGGGCATCATTTGAGCTCCCCGCCTTGGGTGCCAAAATGTTGTGGGCTGGCCGTCACTGCCCTACAGTGAGGGAGCTCGCCGAAGGCTTTTTGACAGTCCAAATCAATTATGTCGACTGGTTCTTCTCTGTTCCCTAAGCCTGGGACGTTCAAAGCAGCTGAAGGGAGTCCGAGGCCAGACTCCCAGGGAGTTGCAGCAGACGCTGGCCCCCTCGCTGCTGGTTTTGCCTTTGAAAATCTCCCTATTTGGTTCACACACCACTCCAGGAGTGAGGCTTCTTTTCCTTTGCACAAACTGAGCTGCTTTATCCCAGCTCTGTCGTTGTCATGGGGCTTTACAGCGGGAGCGTGCACCTGAGATATATCTCCAGCCTTTACCCGCTTTGCAGCAGATCATGAAAGATTACAAACAATAATTTAACACGGCTTAAAAACTCTTACCTTCAGCCACACAGTGATTCCGTTCACCTCCAAGTCCTCTGTAAAATCGAAGAGATGCACTAACCTGTCTAGCACAGCCCCTTTCCTCTCTATATAGTCCAAAGACAGAATCGGATTCATATATACCTTGGGAGTAAACGTGAATGATTTACTGGAATTTCATAAATTACATGACCCTCATGGCTGGCCTCTCCCTCTTTAAATACAATTCAGATTGACTCTTTCTCAACCCATCAGCTTGTGTTTTATAGAACTTGTTCCACACAATCTGCTGGTTCATGCAACAGAGATAAGAGGTGATACTCAGCTTAGTCACAAGGGTAGAGGTGCTACTGTTTGCACATGAGAGGTGTATGTGCAGATCCCGAGGTGCTGTAAATCACACAATAATGGCCAATCGACAGCAGCCGGGGATCTGGTTCCATTTACTCTAATGGAGCAACGGCCGATTGACACCGAATGGGGGGTCCAGTGAAACTATCCCAAGGAAACTAAGGATGGCCATGGTGTTGGCCCCATGATGACAGCTCCCCTCCCACGCCCAGAACAGGTTGCTAAATTCCTTGTCATTAAATTGTGTAAACATTCATTGGTGACACATTTTTGTACCCACCCCATGTCAAGGGTGTTGTGTCAAACTGGGCCTCGTGCCCGTGACGTCGTGCCTGGCTGGGGGAATTTCATTACAGAAGAACTGAGCGGAGGATTAATAGAAACACACAACACAAGCATGTCGGGACAAAGTTAGAAAGGCGAAGGCACAAAACGAGATTAAACTAGCTAGAGACAGAAAGAATAAGAAGGAAACATTCTACAAATACATTAGAAGGAAGGTGAAAACCAAGGACAGGGTAGGCGCATTACTCAGTGAAGGAGGGAAAGACAATAGCAGACAATGGAAATGGCAGAGGTGCTAAATGACTTTATTGTTTCAGGTTTCAGAGTAACAGCCGTGTTAGTCTGTATTCGCAAAAAGAAAAGGAGGACTTGTGGCACCTTAGAGACTAACCAATTTATTTGAGCATGAGCTTTCGTGAGCTACAGCTCACTTCATCGGATGCAATGTGTGGATGAGTGTGTGGTTTTTAGAGGGGGGTGGGGGAGTGAGAAAACCTGGACTTGTGCTGGAAATGGCCCACCTTGATTATCATACACATTGTAAGGAGAGTGATCACTTTAGATAAGCTATTACCAACAGGAGAGTGGGGTGGGAGGAGGTATTGTTTCATGGTATCTGTGTCTTATATATAATGTCTTCTGCAGTTTCCACAGTATGCATCCGATGAAGTGAGCTGTAGCTCAAGAAAGCTTATGCTCAAATAAATTGGTTAGTCTCTAAGGTGCCACAAGTACTCCTTTTCTTATTGTTTCAGTTTTCACCAAAAGGTTAGTAGCATTCGGGCATCTTATGTAGTGAACACCAGTGAAAATGAGATAGGATCCGAGGCTAAAATAGAGAAAGAACAGGTTAAAAAATGTGTAGAAAAGTCAGATGTCTTCAAATCACCAGGGTCTGATGAAGTGTGTCCTAGAACATTCAGGGAGCTGACTGAGGAAATATCTGAGCCATTAGCAATTATCTTTGAGAAGTCATGGAAGACGGGAGAGATTCCAGAAGACTGGGAAAGGGCAAATACAGTGCCCATCTATAAAAAGGGAAATAAGGACAAGCTGGGGAATTACAGACCAGACAGCTTAACTTCTGTACCCAGAAAGAGAAAGGAATAAATTATCAAGCAATCAGTTTGCAAACACCTAGAAGATAAGAAGGTGCTAAGTAACAGCCAGCATGGATTTGTCAATAATAAATCACATCAAACCAACCTGATAGCTTTCTTTGACAGGGTAACAAGCCTTTTGGAAGGGGGGAAGCAGTAGATGTGGTATAATCTTGACTTTAGCAAAGCTTTAGATACTGTCTCGCATGACCTTCTCATAAACAACCTTGGAAAATACAACCTAGAGGGAGCTACTCTAAGGTGGGTGCAAAACTGGGTGGAAAATTGTTCCCAGAGAGTAATCATTAGTGGTTCACAGTCATGCTGGAAGGGCATAACGAGTGGGGTTCCACAGGGATCAGTTCTGGGTCCGGTTCTGTTCAATATCTTCATAAATGATTTAGATCATGGCACAGAGAGTACACTGATAATGTTTGTGGATGATACCAAACTGGGCAGGGTTTGGAGTGCTTTGGAGGACAGGATTAAAATCCAAAATGAGCTGGACAAACTGGAGAAATGATCTGAAGGAAATAGGATGAAATTCAATAAGGACAAATGCAAAGTACACCACTTAGGAAGAAACAATTAGTTGCACACATACAAAATGGGAAATGACCGCCTAGGAAGGAGTCCTGCGGAAAGGGTTCTGGGGGCCATAGTGGATCACAAGCTAAGTATGAGTCAACAGTGTAACGCTGTTGCAAAAGAAGCAAACATCCTTCTGGGATGGATTAGCAGGAGTGAGGTAAGCAAAACACAAGAAGTAATTCTTCCACTCTACTCCGCACTGATTAGGCCTCAACTGGAGTGTTG
Organism: Natator depressus; assembly: GCF_965152275.1. Taxonomy (NCBI): domain Eukaryota; kingdom Metazoa; phylum Chordata; order Testudines; family Cheloniidae; genus Natator; species Natator depressus. Next base: position 19,472,405 of record NC_134257.1, read on the forward strand.
TGTCCAGTTCTGGGCGCCACATTTCAGGAAAGATGTGGACAAATTGGAGAAAGTCCAGAGAAGAGCAACAAAAATGATTAAAGGTCTAGAAAACAGGACCTATGAGGGAAGATTAAAAAACATGGGTGTGATGTTGCACTCCATATTCTTTATGGAAGTATGCTTATGAATATGACATAACTGGAATATGCTTTACGCTAAATACCCCTTGTATGGTGTCATTAGAAAGCTTGTAATCTACTAAGTGTGTTCATCCTATTTGTTTTCATGTATTTGTGATGGTGCGTCCCATAAGGCTTTATGGAAATATGAATGTATATATGACATAACTGGAATATGTTTTAAGCTACATATGCCATGTTCTTTACTGTAGTTTCAACCAATTTGCCTGGTACTGAAGTTAGACTTACCAGCCTGTAACTGCTGGGATCAAGTCTGGACCTTTTTTTTAAAAATTGGCGTGTCATTAGCTGTCCTCCAGCCATCTGGGACAGAAGCTGATTTAAATGGTGGGTTACAAACCACAGTTAGTAGTTCTGCAATTTCACATTTGAGTTTCTTCAGAACTCCTGGTTGAATCCCATCTGGTCCTGGTGACATATTACTGTTCAGTTTATCAGTTTGTTCCAAAAACTCCTCTAATGACACCTCAATCTGGGACAGTTCCTCAGATCTGTCACCTAAAAAGAATGGCTCAGGTGTGGGAATCTCCCTCACGTCCTCAGCCGTGAAGACCGATGCACAGAATTCATTTAGTTTCTCCACAATGGCCTTATCGTCCTTGAGTGCTCCTTTAGCACCTCGACCGTCCAGTGGCCTCGCTGGTTGTTTAGCAGGCTTCATGATGTGCTTAAACAAATTTTTGCTGTTACTTTTTGAGTCTTTGGCTAGCTGTTCTTCAAATTCTTTTTTCAGCTTCCTAATTATATTTTTACTCTTCATTTGCCAGAGTTTATGCTCCTTTCTGTTTTCCTCACTAGGATTTAACTTCCACTTTTTAAAAGATGCCTTTTTGCCTCTCGCTGCTTCTCTTACTTTGTTGTTTAGTCAGGAATGGTCTAGTTATGATGCAGTTCTGCCCTGCGTGCAAGGGGCTGGACTAGATGACCTCGCGAGGTCCCTTCCAGCCCTGCACTTCGATGGTGCTATGGTTACGCGACAGGCTCCGTAGAGGCGTAGGTCCCTTGCCAAAGCTGGGGGACCACCACCTCCCCGGGTGACGGCGGCTGGGTCTCCAGCCAGTAGGGGCAGAAGCAGCCGAAGAACTTTCTACAATTTTCACTGGACTTTCTCTTCCAGGTGCTGATTGATTGTTCTTTCCAGTCCTCCCTCTCACTCAGTCTCTTCCTCTTGGCTAACTCCACGCCGATCCCTCCTATCCTGCCCTTGCCCCCTAGACCCACTTCCCTTCCCATTTAGTGGATCCCCACCTAACTAACCCACCCGCCCCCACACAAAACAATTGAGGCATTGACATGCCATTCACTGCCCACCCATTGGTCACTCCACTGGTGTGTTGTACCCTGTCCCCCTGCCCTGGCTTTGCTTGTCAAGTTACATTGTCAGCTCTTTGGGGCAGAGGTGTCCACAACTCTGGGTTTGTACAGGTGGAATCCAGGCAGAATTCCACCTGCCACCAAAATGCGGCCAGCTCTGGGGCACTGCCTGGCAGTTGTTTGGCAGCAAAGAATGACAATATGCAACCGTGTGTCTCCCAGATAGACATTCACACAACAGGCCTGTGAAATGCCCCCTTAACAAGGGCTCGTGTACGCTTCAAACATGGCACCTGCGCAGCTGAAGCGCTCCCGTATAGACCCCCCCTACACGGGGCTAGCTGAGAAAACGGGCATGATTTGGGGTCATTTTTCCATAGACAAACTTTCATTGTGTTTGAAATGTTGTGAGGAATTTTCCAATGAAGTGATTCAAAAAAACCAATTGAGGGATTTGGGCTTGGATTTGAAACTGGGGTGAAAATCCGGCAGGGTTTGTCTCCCTAACTCCGTTGTGATTCTGTTTCTTTCAAATTAGTTCATGGAGCCTTTTGAATGACGCAGACATTTTTTTTTATTTTTGTCTAGTGCAAAATGCTGTTGTCTGCGAAACAAAAACGTTTTTGCGAAGCCCTAGGAAATCGAGAAAGAAAAAGCTAGGGAGAAAGAATATGGGCTTGTCTACACTACGAAGACACTACAGCACTGGAGGGATTTTCCAGTCAATGTAGCTCATCCCTTTCCCCAAGCAGAAACAGCTAGGTCAGCTGAACCATTCTTCCCTGGACCGAGCCACGTCTGCACCAGGGGTTAGGTGGGCATAGCTATGGTCCAGCGGAGTGTGAATATTTTCGCATTCCTGAGCAAAATAGAGTAAAAGAAGGGGGGGGAGAGAAGTAACTCCCATGAGGCACCATGGTTAGGGATTCCCAGGAAGGACAAGGGGAGTAACTATGTTGCATCATGGGAGATGTAGTCCAACCAGCGAGCCCAGACTCTAGAGAACGGATGAGTGAGGCACATGTGCTGGAACTCCCATGAGGCATCACAGCAATGGAAATATTCCAGCTTTCAAATCTCCCTCAGAAAAAAAAAAATCAAAATTTTCTGCCAAACAAAATTTGAAATTCTGTGCCCAAAAAATTGAGAAAAATTTTTGTTTTCACATTCATCAAAATTTTCTAAGGAAACGCCGACTTGCTTTTCACTCTGCCAAGGAAGTAGGGGGTGCAAGGCAGCGTGATGGGATGGATCACTCGCTAATTGCCTTGTTCTCTTCATACCCTCTGAAGCTTCTGGTACTGGCCCTTGTCAGAAGATAGCAGACCGGGTGAGATTGACCTTTGGTCTGACCCAGGATGGCCCGTTCTTATAGGGTTATGCAGAGGGAGTGATTCCCACAAAACAGTGCTGTGCATGCTGGGAAAATCCTTCAACTGCCTCCCCTTGACAAGGAACAAGCAGACACCTGAATGGTTTCAATGCAATTTTTATTCAACCCACTGGATTCATTGATTCACCTATTTTAAGGCCGTCTATGGCTGATGTCCTGCATAACTGAAGCAGGAGAATTACACCTAGTCGTCCCCCCCCCGCACACCCGTATAGAGCCCGACATCCTGTGATGAACTCATCTCCCCAAAAGGCACCCCTAAATCCCAAGGGGTGCGGCTAGGGCAGATTCTCCAGGAACTTGCAGAGCGAGGGCAAATCAGGACAGCTGTTTCACCAGGAGCAGCCCGGCCAACATCGGAAAGAACATCAGGGCATGAACAGCAGGGTAACAGCCTTTGCTGGTAGCCTGAATGCAGTTGGCTTTGGTCAGCGTATACATGCCCTGGTAATAGTAGAAGCTGCCGTTGACTTTCAGCTCACAGGCGCTCTGGGTGGAGCAGCCTTTCAAGACCAATGTGGTGTTGATGGTATTGACTGTAGATGGAAATAAACAGGAGATAAGAATCCAGAATGGCCTGGCCTTTTCCATCTCGTCCCCTCCCCAGCAGCCTGGGCCACAGAGCTTTGCCAGTAGCCCATTCTGGGGGGGGTCGGTTTCCAGCCTGACAAATCGTTGGAAACACTCAGTTTTGAGTCGACCCAGAATGGACGGTTTTCGGAAAAATGGAAGCGGTGACACAAGTTAGTTACATTTGGGGTTGAAAGGGAATGTTTCATGGGAGGGTTTTTTTGAGGGGCTCTTAATGCTTTTTTAAAATATAAAAACTGACAGAAAATGGTATTTTGAATAGGAACTTTTTGTTTTTTTCTGGCAAAAACAAATTGGCAAATTTGACACAAATTCTCAAAATGCTTCAGTTGGCCCGAATCGGCTCTCATCGGCTAGGGAATTCTGGGTTTCACCAGCTCTGGCAGGAATTCCCAGCTGCCTGAGAGCGCTCAGGTCAGTTCCCCAGCCAGACTGCGTGTTTTGGAGGAATTACCAAGCCTGCCAGCAAAGTCGATGCAACGATCTTCAGAGCCCAGGCAGGGGACGTTCACATTGTCCTTGCACTAGTCGGCATTCAGCACATCACAAGCTGCGCACTGCAGCCCGTTCTTGGCTGAACTTTTCAGTGGCACTGGGAACAATCGGAGAAAGAACCATGGGTCAGAATTTCAGGACACAAAGAGGCTCAGGATGGAGAATCAACTGAACTATCCATCCACACGGCTAGAACTCTCAGTCAGGATCTCATCATCTCTCCTCTCGATTCCCACGCCAGCCGGCTCTCTGGCTTTGACCAATGCAACCTGGCCCCATTCAAATGCTGCTGCTAAAGTTCTCCAAGCCAGCCGCTTGGACCGTGTCACCCATTTCTTTGGGTCATTCCCTTTTTTCCATCGCATCAAACATAAGCCAAATGTCCCACAGGAAAATCTTTTTTTTTCTCCTGGAAATTCCTAAATGAACATTTTCAATTTGCTGCCACCTGATTTTCATTCTGGTTTTCAAAAGCTTTTCAGCTCTTGGGGCCAGCAGACTGGGGTTTTTGCCAGCAAATGTAACAGACAGAATGAAATCTGTGTTTTCGGATGGTTTTTCCCTGTAACGTTTCCAAATGTCTCCAGTTTCAGGATCAGGTGCAGAGCAGTTAAAGGAATAAAAATGAAATGAAGCACCTCTGGCACGTAGTAACTTTGTTAGCACTGATGACATCTGGAAGCATTACAGAGAGAAAAAAGGAGAAGACTGGAAATAGCTCAAACAAACCCTGGGGTTTATTTAGTTACAAAATGCCAGAGGAAGAAGAAGAAGAGGGGCTTGGATGTGGGAGACCCAGGTTCAAAATATGGCGGGGGGGGGGGAACAAAATTGACTTTTTAAATTTCCGGTAACGACTGAAAATATTTTGGATTAAACTCAAGCTGAAATCAAATTTGTTCCGATTTTTCAGAGCTGCCACTGAACCAGAAAATAAAAAGTCCGTCTCTCTTCATTGTGGCGGGAGATGAAATGTGGCCAGTTTGAGGTTTTGTAAAAACAATATTTCACACGCGCAAAAATGTAAAGCTCCATTTTTAATCCTGCGAAACAGAAAGAGTTTTGAAATTTCAGACGTTCGACAGGTGGGAAAACAATGTGCCTGCGACCAGCTGTGCCTGGTACCTACCGGTCACGGTTATATTGTGGGGGCAGCTTCCGGCTGGAAAACACACAGATATGGTCCCCACTTGTTTGTCGGGCCCGACGGACAGGCTGATGAAGTTTGCACGGCAGGTAGCGCTGTTCTCCCTGCAAGCTGTGACGGTCATGTTGTCCTTTCCTATGTGCAGGGGGAAACGACAACAAAACCAGCCTGCGTGTGTGCACACACATGCCCCCCACACCTCCTCTGTCCACACTCTCAACACAACCCACCCATTCAGAACACACACCTTTCCTCACACGACCTTCCCCCACCACACAAGTGCTCCACAACACACACACACAAACTTTCCCCCCACAACCCTCTCACACTCCACAACCCCTCCATCCACACACCTGACACAACCCACCCACACACTCAGAACACACCCACACACACCTTTCTCCCCACAACCCCCACACATACACCCCACAATCCCTTCATCCACACATCTGACAAAACTCACACACACACACTCACACCTTCCCCACACAACCCTCCCCCACCCACAAGCCCCTGCCCCACAACAAACCCCACCACACACAGTACCCACATACACAACCCTCCCCCAACCACGCACAGCCCCCCACAATACCCACACACTCACCCCCCAACCTTCCCAATACACACAACTGCCCCCACACAACCCACCACCCCCACAACCCCAGACCTGACATAATCCCCCCAATACACAGGCCCCCACCCACAACAACCCCCACCCCTCAACATGCACCCCACAACTCACAATCCATACACCCTACACAACCAACCTTCAACATCCACACACCCAACTCTCCCCCATAGCACCCCCACACACACACCACACTGCCCATACCAGAAACAACCCCCTCCCACCACACACACATCCAACCTCCCCCACACAGCCCATACCAGACACAACCCTCTCCCACCGCACACACACACCCCACACACATGCACAAACCCTCCCACACTTCAAGAATAGACCTGACCCATCTCATTTATTTCTCGCCCTAATGGAAGCAACCCATATTTTGGCTAATCCGCTCAGGATAAGAGAGATAAGAGCATCGTGGGCTGGCTGGAAAGTTAGGCAGGTTTGGGGGAGGGAAAGGGGAGCGCCAGGCCCCTCTCTCTCGCCTGAGAAGACTGTTTGCAGAGTGAGGATCCAGGGCTCTTGATTGCAGTTCTTCACACTGGTAGGACAATTTGCCTGGGACTCAGAAACTGTGCAAACTGAACATGGATCTGTGGGAAGAAACACCAAGGGTCCAGGGTTAATTCTGATGGAAAGATCCCACCCTTCTTCTCTTGTTTCCCTAAGGGTTTATCCTCACTGGGGAATTTACAAGTGTCACTAATCTGGATTAATTGAACCAGATTAAGCCCCAGTGTAGACACCCTCAATAAATTCAGTTTAGCTGACTTTACAATGCAGGTGAATTAAACTGCAATACAGCCACTTTTAATCTGCATTAACCAAAAGTGTGAATTTAAACTGGATTGGTTAAAGTCCTCTGCCCACACTTTCTGTTGGGATTAAAGTGGCCTTCATTTGGTTTAATTTAATTCACTTTGGAGGTAAATTAAGAAACTGAATTAAGGCCATTTATATATCAAATTAGATGGATTTAATCCAGTTTAAAAATCACACCTTTGGTTAATTTGGATTAATTTTCCAGCATGTCAGCCTGTAGGCAAGGTCTTTGATGGGAGAATGATCAGAGGGAACTTGACAGAGGGTTACAGAGCAGTGGCTGAAGGGTAGGTGGCATGACCAGTCAGTCGGGGCCTAAGCAGTTTACACAAAGACCATTTGCACAATGTAAAGGAGCCATAAAATGGGTATGAGTTACTGGGGCCAATAGGGTGACACTGGGGTAAATCAGGAGTAACTCCAATTTAGCTAATAGGGTGACACTGGGGTAAATCAGGAGTGACTCCAATTTAGCCAATCAGGTAACACTGGCGTAAATCAGGAGTGACTCCGCTGGAGCCAGTGGTTGAAAAGGACAATTGTGTTAAACGCGTGGCTCATAGACTCACCTTGGCCATTAGCTGCAGCTAGGAGCACGGCCAGGAGGCTGAGCACGAGGGAGCCCTGCATGGTGACTGGGAGAGAGTGGGGCTGGGCTTGGAGCCGGACTGGACTCTTGTTTGCCTCAGATGCATCGAATTCTGCAGCCACCACACGCATGGGCTGGGGGGGAACAACACAGGAAGTGCAGAGCTCCAGTTTTCCATGCCCTGGGGGGCTGTAGGATTTACTAGAGAAGCTGCCCCTGTCCTGCCCAGTCTAAGCTTGCAACTTGACGGCAATGAACTAAAATGGCATCTCTAGCCCTGGTAACCGGCCCTAACGGAAGTTGAGTCTGCAGCAAGGAGACAGGAGCTAACAGCACCAAAACCTCTTGCTGGAAGGTGGCACCATGACACGACTTTACCGCTTCGAATCCGGAACACGCACCCGCAAGAGCTGAAAGCAGAGGGAGACGAAGCAGGCTGCTCGCTAAGGTACAGCGAGCTAATTCACCCCACCTGACTCTAGGCCAGCTCTCCGCGCACCGCCTCCGGGCACACAGGCTGCCCTGCAGAGCCCCCAGCCTGCCGCAGGACAGGAAAGCCCCTTCCCGGTGGAAAGCAAATCGCTGGGAATTGTGACACCGTTTTCAATACAGCCCAGCAGACGCCAGCTTGGCGAGGTGCAAGCAGCCCCGTGTGTGTGTGTATTGGGGTGCACAGGCCCTGGGGTGTCCCAACCGCTATGGGGAACTGGGTCCAAAGGTGATGTCGGCCCTGTGGAGGGGGGGATCCAGTTCTGGTCGATGGACGTGTGCTGGCTATGAGCCAGCTAGTGCACTATAGATAGGAGTGACACACACTCACGCACACACACACACAACTTCTACACACCCCTCCCATACACAACCCCCCCACCCACACAACCCCCCTGCAACCTCCCCCCACACACCCCTCCCATACACAACCCCCCCACCCAAACAACCCCCCTGCAACCTCCCCCCACACACCCCTCCCATACACAACCCCCTAAAAACAACTGCAGACAGCAGGTTAACTCTGAACCCTACTGATAGACACTTTGCTCGCGTTTTCAAAACTGAAGCAGGTGCCTCCAGCCAAATGGGCCCTTTGAATTGCCCTGGTAGTAGAAAATAGCTTTGGATTGTCTGGAAACAGCCCCTTTTAGTTCAGCTGAGAATGCGGACCCCATATTTTCCTCCTGAAAACTCTCTGGGAATAAAGGACGAGCCAAACCCAGGGTAACTTTCTCAAAGTGCCTGTAGGTGGAAATTTTAAAGTGCTGAACTAAATTAGGCTCCTAATTCCCATTGAAACCAAGGGAATTAAGTGCTTTCTGAGACTCCACTAGGATCCTAAGACTTTAAATCTGATTCCTATTTGTGTTATGAGACAGAGAAAACTGAAACTGTCCGTTTCTTCTTATTGTGTCCTCTCTTATCTGCCAGATAATGGGACAAGAGAGAACCGCAGTTTTGCCCAGTCTGGCAAATCCCATGAATGAAACCTTGCTGCCTTAGCCAAAGATTTGGCTTGACAATGGGGATTTTGCTCACTGGAATTTCCCCAGGATAAAACATCTCCGGTCTGAATATTTCCCCCCCATCTGGTGATAACATTTTTTCCTCATGTGGAAATTTGAAAAAAGTAAGAAAGCGTGCGAGGGAGGATACGGGGGGGATCGACCTTTCCCCACTTCTTGTCTGGTTTCCTCAGTTAGAAAACAGCAGCAACGTGTGAAAGTTTGAGTTATTTTTCCCCCACTTTCTCAGCCCTTTTGCAACCAGAAAAAAACAAAACCGAAGTGTTACTTTGGCTCATTTAAAGAGAAAGTTAAACAGGAGACAAAGCAGCGGGGCCGAGTGGACAGAGCCCTGCGCTACGCTTCAGAGGACCAATGAACTACTCATCAGGCTGCTGCTTGCAAACCCCTGCCCCGTCGTGCCTCAGTTTCCCCATCTATAAAATAGGGGTGATGATACTCACCCTGCTTGGTAAAGCGCTTTGAGAGCTAGGGGCTGTGATTAGGATTATTTTAAACCAGACAGTTACTTTCTCTCTTGTTTTAGTTTTTGAAAACTTTCCCCACTCCACTTTTCCAGAGGAAAACTTTTTAAAAAAATGAACAGAGGGTGGGCATTTTCCAACCATTTCCACAGGAACAATTTCTGGATCCCACCCAAGATCCAGGGCGTTTCCCTTTCATGCCAGGTGCCCCACAGACCCTGCCCGAGACACAAAGGGTGTTCCCATTTTGCCATGCGTGCCTGGGCCCTGCCCGAAATCGAGGGTGGTGGGTTCCCCATCCTGCCAGGCACCGCCTGGGCCCCACCCAAGATCCAGAGACACTCTCATTTGTGCCAGGCATCACCTGGGCCCCACCCAAGAACAAGAGACGCTCACCATCATACTGGGCAATACATAGACCTCAAGTGAGATTTACAATTGAATTTAAATGACATCTTAATCCTTTTATCAGAAGCAGAGCTGGTGAGAAATGAGAAGGAAAAAAACCCAATAAGATCCGGGTGCTTTTCATGTTTCAGAAATCTTCTCCCTGCTCTAGTTTTGGATTTCTTCACTGGCGTCTTTCGAGAGAATTCTTTTGTGTCCCCCCGGCTCTCAATCGAAATCGCCTCGCTGGCGTTTTCCCTTTTCGCAATGGTTCACACACGCAGTTTGCCCCCCCCCTCTGATTGGCATGGACGGAGTTATTTACTGGAAAGAGAAAACGCATTTCCAAATTCGGAGGGAATTCGTTGTGCCAAACTGGGGGGGCTCTGGGATGGAAAAGGAGAAAATTTACTCCCCATTCAAAAAGCCACACGGTTTGGTTGAAAAAACGTCAACGCGGGTGCGAAACTTTTCTCCGTTGGGTTGAAAAACTTCGCTCGGCTCCTAGGTCCCAATTTAGGACAATACTTCTGCGTGTGAATTTAGGTCTCGTGGGAGAGGAGAGGGCAGTGGGCCAGGGACAGCTCTTACCTGCAGCCTCCCAGGTCTAGGGATAGCGAGGATGGGGAAGCAGGTTCTCTTGCTAAGCAAACTGGACACCTCCTTTCTATAGAGGGAGGAAGCAGCACTGATGGCTCCTGGTGAGGGCCCAGGTGGCAGCAAGCTGCAAATTATCTCACTGGGCTGTGCTCAGATTAACCCTTTGCTAGCCCGCGGGACCGATCCGATGTTATTACTTGTTTCGCTCTCAGTTCTCTGTGCTTCCTACAGTCACCGATCTCCGCCCTTGTCTCTGTTAAAGCGACTGGGCTCCTCTGAGGATATTTAATCTCTGAGGGCACGTTTCTTAAATGCTGCTGTCATAGGACATTCCCCAGGCCCGGGTTCACCCCCACCCCAGAGGTGGCTGCATTTCAGTGCTATCCTAGCCCAGAGGGATCTCAGGTCCTTTGACACGTGAGAGAGAAAGAAACGTACTAGAGTAGTACCTAGAGATCAGGGAGCTGGTGTGCCAGGTGCTGCACAGACATGTCGACACAGTCCTGCCCTGAAGATCTAGATAGATAGATAGATAGAGGGAGGGAGGGAGGGATAGAGGAGGGCCAGGGAGCAGTGGGAGATGCTAGAGGGGAAATATAAGCTCAAGGCTAATTAAGGCATGGTTCCCTGTAGACTAAGGAAGGTGGCTGCAGGTTAATTGGAGCACCTGCAGTCAATTAAGGCCCTGTTAGGAACCTAATAAAACCCCCTGTGCCAGGCAGATGGAGGGGGAGGAGGAAGGAGAGAGGACTGGAGCTTGGAGGTGTGTTGAGTGATTTGGAAGACCTGAGAATTGGAGTCAGGGAGACCCTGCCCAGCAGGACAGGGAGACTCCCTCCCCACCAGCATCTAAGGACTGAGGGTAACCCCACCTAAGGGGGATGAGGGTAAGAAACTCACAGGGGTTGAGAGGGTCTGGGACTCAGAACGAGGAGCAAACCCAGACCCCTCCCCCACTTCACTCCTCTACAACCTTCCTGGGCTAGTAGCGGGGCCCTCAGCACCCAAGAGCAGGGGCAAAGGGTGGCATCTTAGCTCCCTGCCAAGAAAAGCGCAGGACCCACCAGACTAAAATCGGCCATCTTGCCTAGATAGATAGATAGAGGGGGTGGGTGGGGATAGATAAATAGATACATTAGATGGGGGTGTGGGGAATACGAATGGGAGAACAAGTGAATGTTTCTACTCCCTAAGCCTCAGTGTCCCTCTGTCTTCCTCTGATCTCCGAGTTCCTCCTCTCCCCAGGCTGGTTTCTTCAGACTCTGAACATAAGAGGGGCCATATTGGGTCGGAGCAAAGGTCCATCCAGCCCAGTGTCCTGTCTACCGACAGTGGCCAATGCCAGGTGCCCCAGAGGGAGTGAAGCTAACAGGTAATGATCAGTGATCTCTCTCCTGCCATCCATCTCCACCCTCTGATGAACAGAGGCTAGGGACACCCTTCCTTACCCATCCTGGCTAATAGCCATTCATGGACTTAACCTCCATGAATTTATTCAGTTCTCTTTTAAACCCTGTTATAGTCCTCGCCTTCACCACCTCCTCAGGCAAGGAGTTCCACAGGTGGACTGTGTGAAGAAGAACTTCCTTTTATTTGTTTTAAACCTACTGCCCATTTATTTCATTTGGGGGCCCCTAGTTCTAATATTATGGGAACAAGTAAATCACTTTCCCTTATTCACTTTCTCCACATCACTCATGATTTTATAGACCTCTATCATCTCCCCCCTTAGTCTCTTCTTTTCCAAGCTGAAAAGTCCTAGCCTCTTTAATCTCTCCTCCTATGGGACCCGTTCCAAACCCCGAATCATTTTAGTTGCCCTTCTCTGAACCTTTTTGAATGCCAGTGTATCTTTTCTGAGATGAGGGGACCACATATGTACGCAGTATTCAAGATGTGGGCGTACCATGGATTTATATAAGGGCAATAAGATTTTCTCCGTCTTATTCTCTATCCCTTTTTTAATGATTCCTAACATCCCGTTTGCTTTCTCGACTGCCGCTGCACACTGCGTGGACGTCTTCAGAGAACTATCCACGATGACGCCAAGATCTTTCTCCTGATTGCTTGTAGCTAAATTAGCCCCCATCATATTGGATGTATAGTTTGGGTTATTTTTCCCAATGTGCATTACTTTACATTTAGCCACATTAAATTTCATTTTGTTGCCCAATCACTTAGTTTGGTGAGATCTTTTTGAAGTTCTTCACAGTCTGCTTTGGTCTTAACTATCTTGAGGAGTTTAGTATCATCTGCCAACTTTGCCACCTCACTGTTTCCCCCTTTCTCCAGATCATTTATGAAGAAGTTGAATAGGATTGGTCCCAGGACTGACCCTTGGGGAACACCACTAGTTACCCCTCTCCATTCTGAAAATTTACCATTTATTCCTACCCTTTGTTCCCTGTCTTTTAACCAGTTCTCAATCCATGAAAGGATCTTCCCTCTTATCCCATGACAACTTAATTTATGTAAGAGCCTTTGGTGAGGGACCTTGTCAAAGGCTTTCTGGAAATCTAAGTACACTATGTCCACTGGATCCCCCTTGTCCACATGCTTGTTGACCCCTTCAGAGATCAGTAAAACATGATCTCCCTTTACAGAAACCATGTTGACTTTTGCCCAACAATTCATGTTCTTCTATGTGTCTGACAATTTTATTCTTTACTATTGTGTCAACTAATTTGGCCGGTCCTGACGATAGAGTTACCAGGCTGTAATTGCCAGGATCTTCTCAATTAATTCCAAAGAATTTCCTGAGACATTCCATTGCAAGTGGCCGTTCCCCAGAAGCAGCCGGGCGAGCTGAGCTGTCTGATCAAAGATGAAATAAACGCGAAGGGTCATAAATAAGATAAGGCAGGAGTCAACCTGCCAAGATCGACAGCTGTGCCGTGAAGGGAGCGGTGAAGTTAGACACCGGGACAATCAGTAATATATTTAGTACTCGAGAAGTGCACATTGCCCGCGGACACTGGTCGTGCGACAGGAGGCACAGACCCCAGGCGCCGGCCCCAGGTGCTGACCCCCAGCCATGTGGCAGCGGATGCCGATCCCCAGCCCTGCCCACGCAGCGGGGGTCACCGACCCTGGGTGCCGATCCCTGGCCTCCAGCCCCAGGTGCAGATATCTGGTGCCGGCTGCAGGCTCCAGCGGGTGCTGGCTCTGGACACCAACCCCTGGCCCCGGTCATGCGGCAGCAGGCGCAGACCCCAAGCACCGGCTGTGACGATGTGACGCAGCAGGGAGGGGGGAGTATTGACCTGGGAATGTGCCCTGGGGACGGGAGACCTGAGAGCCTGTCACCTGAGCCAGGAGGGGGAGGGGGAGGTAACACCTCTGCCCAGGAATGTGGAGGGAGGCTGCAGCAGGGAACCTGCTCGGTGGGTTTAGTTTCAGTTTGGGGCTGGGTGGAGGAACACAGGGAACCCCAGGGCTGGGGTCTAAGCTCCCTGCTCCCCCAGAAGGACTTCACTGAGGGGTCCTGGGTGTACCCACAAGCTCTGTTTTGGACTGTGTTCCTGTTGTCCAATAAACCTTCGGTTTTACTGGCTGGCTGAGAGTCTCAGTGAATCCCAGGAAGAGGGGTGCAGGGCCTGGACTCCCCCACACTCCGTGACAACTGGTGGCAGCGGTGGGATCTACTGCACCCCGTGAACGGCGCTTCCTGCAGTAAGTGACTGGGGAACAGTAAAACGAAGGGGGATTGACGGGGACCAGGCGTGCTGAAGATTCAGAGAGAGACGGTTTCAGGGGGCGGTTAACCCCTGGGAGTGTGTGACCAGAGAGAAGGACTTTTGCAGTAACAGGGTCCCCCGGGGGATTGCAGCGAGCGGTCCCAGGGGCGGAGGAGTCTGCAGCTCGACCCTGGCAAAGAGGTGGTGACCTCAAGAAGGACTGGCACACTAGGGGCTTTTCCTGGAAACCGTGGACAGCTGCCCGGCCTGCGAGTGGCCAGCCGGGAGATGTACGCTAAACGCCTTAAGAGCGACCTGGTGGAGCTGTGCAGGCAGAGGGGGCTGCGCGTCGGGAGGTCCACCAAGGAACAGCTGATTGCCCAGCTGGAGGAGAGGGATCGCTTGGATGACCCGATCCCTGTCCCTGAGGGAAGCCGCCCGGCGGACGCAGCGTGGGCTCTGGGGCCTGACCAGGCTGGGAGGGGTCAGACTGCTGCCCAGGACACCCCGAGACCCTTCCTACCTATGCCTGGGGGAGGGGTTGTGGGAAGCCCAGCGAATACCGAGGGCCCCCTGACCCCAGCAGCCAGCAGGGGATCCTCCCAGCGGAGCTCCCCATCCCTGGAGCGGATGCGGCTGGAATGGGAGAGGGAGAGGAAAATGAGGGAGCTGGAGGATCATGAAAAACAGCGTCAACATGAGGAGAAACAACGTCAACATGAGCAGGAGGAGAAGGAGAAACAACGTCAACATGAGCGTCAGGAGAAGGAGAGGGAGCGTCAGGAGAAGGAGAGGGAGCGTCAGGAGAAGGAGAGGGAGCGTCAGGAGAAGGAGAGGGAGCGTCAGGAGAAGGAGAGGGAGCGTCAGGAGAAGGAGAGGGAACGTCAACATGAGCAGCAGGAGAAGGAGAAACAAAGAAAGCATGAACTGGAGCTGGCCAGGCTGAGGAGCAGTGGGGCCCCGGCTGCGGTGAGTGAGGGGGGACCCAAGACTGCAAGGAGCTTTGATAAGTGCTTCCTGGCCCAGCGGAAGGAGGGGGAGGACATGGATAGCTTCCTGACGGCCTTTGAGAATGCCTGCGAGCTGCACAGGGTTGACCCTGCAGACAGGCTCCAGTTCCTCACCCCCTTACTGGACCCCAAAGCCGTGGAGGTCTACAGCCGGATGACAGGGGCAGAGGCAGGGGACTATGAACTGTTCAAACAGGCCCTGCTCCGTGAGTTTGGGCTGACCCCCGAGATGTACCGGAGAAGGTTCCGGAGTCAGCGTAAAACGCCTGAGGTCACCTACCTACAACTGGTCAACAGGATGCAGGGATATGCCCGCAAGTGGACAGCGGGGGCCCGAACTAAAGAGGACCTGCTTGACCTGTTTGTACTGGAGCACCTGTATGAACAGTGCCCTTCCGACCTGAGGCTGTGGCTGGTGGACAAAAAGCTCGCGAACCCCCAGCATGCAGGGCAGCTGGCCGACGAGTTTGTGAACAGTCGGTCAGGGGGTAGCCGGGAGGAGTCCCAAAAGAACAGGCCCCCCCCGATGCAGAGAGAGAGTCACCATGGGGCCTCCCAGCGGGGAAATAGGGAGAACCCCCTCCAAAGGGGAACGCCTGGTGTCGGGCCCCTCCGACCCGTTCGAGGGGACCAACGTGACCTGAGCTGCTATCACTGTGGCCAGAGAGGCCACGTACGGGCCCAGTGCCCCGGGCTCAGGGACAAACTGAGCAGACCCAACCTACCCAGGGTTAACTGGGTAGGGACTCAGCTGGACGAGGGGCAGGCGACCCAGGAAAGGGGGGCTACCAGTTTGCCACCTGCTCAGGAGGGAAGAGTACCCCCAGCCAGCCCCGCCAGAGGGCTGGAGGCTCTGGACTCAGGGTGCTCGGTTTACAGGGTGGGTGCGGGGCTGTCCCTCCGGAGAGAGTGCCTTGTTCCCCTGGAGGTGGATGGGAGGAAGGTCAATGGATACTGGGATACGGGCGCGGAGGTGACGCTGGCCCGGCCCGAGGTGGTGGCCCCAGATCGGGTGGTGCCCAACACCTACCTGACCCTGACGGGGGTGGGCGGGACCCCATTTAAGGTGCCCGTGGCAAGGGTACACCTGAAATGGGGGACCAAGGAGGGCCCCAAGGATGTGGGGGTACACCACCATTTGCCCACTGAAGTTTTGATGGGGGGAGACCTAGAGGACTGGCCAAGCGACCCCCAGACCGCCCTGGTTGTGACCCGTAGCCAGAGCCGGCGAGGGGCACTGCGACCTGACCCTGGGGAGGGTACCACACTGGAGGCGCGAGACCCTACTCGGGTGGGGAGGGAGCGCCGAGGGGCACGGCTCAGAGAGGCTGCGGCCTCAGACCTGGCCACGGAGGGGGAACCGGGCCCCATCCCTTCCCCAGCCGCTGAGTTCCAGGCCGAGTTGAGGAAAGATCCCTCCTTGCAGAAGCTCAGGGACCTGGCCGACCTCAGTGAGGGACGGACCGTGAGGAGAGGCTGCCAGGAGAGGTTCCTGTGGGAGAAGGGGTTCCTGTACCGAGAATGGGCTCCCCCAGGGGAAGGGGAGTCCTGTGGGGTCAGGAGGCAGCTGGTGGTCCCCCAGAAGTACCGCCGCAAGCTCCTGTCCCTGGCCCATGACATCCCCCTCGCAGGGCACCAGGGAATCCGGCGCACCCGGCAGAGGTTGCTACAGAACTTTTACTGGCCCGGGGTCTTTACCACCGTCCGGCAGTATTGCCGATCCTGTGACCCCTGTCAGAGGGTGGGGAAGGCCCGGGACAAGGGGAAAGCGGCGTTGAGACCTTTGCCCATCATAGAGGAGCCTTTCCAGAAGGTGGCCATGGACATCGTGGGGCCTCTCAGCAAGACGACCCGGTCGGGGAAGAAATACATTCTGGTGGTGGTAGATTTCGCCACCCGCTACCCCGAGGCAGTGCCCTTAGCTTCCATTGAAGCAGACACCGTGGCAGATGCGCTCCTGACCATTTTCAGCCGAGTGGGGTTCCCCAGGGAAGTCTTGACAGACCAAGGCTCCAACTTCATGTCAGCCCTGCTCCGGTGCTTGTGGGAGAAATGTGGGGTCCGGCATGACTGGGCCTCAGCGTATCACCCCCAGTCCAATGGGCTGGTGGAGAGGTTTAACGGGACGCTAAAGATGATGCTGAAAACCTTTATGAACCAGCACCCGCAGGATTGGGACAAGTACTTACCTCACCTGCTGTTCGCGTACAGGGAGGTGCCCCAGGAGTCTACCGGATTTTCGCCTTTCGAACTGTTATATGGAAGGAGGGTGAGGGGCCCCCTGGACCTGATGAGAGACGAGTGGGAGGGGAAGGCCACTCCCGATGGAGAGTCAGTGGTGGAGTATGTCCTGACCTTCCGAGAGAGACTGGCTGAACTCATGGGCCTGGCCAGGGAGAATCTGGCCAGAGCCCAGAGGAAGCAGAAGGTCTGGTATGACCGCACGGCGCGGGCCCGTGCCTACGCCACCGGGGATCAGGTGATGGTTCTCATCCCCGTGAGAAAGAACAAACTACAGGCCGCCTGGGAGGGCCCGTTCAAGGTCGTCAAGCAGCTCAATGAGGTAAACTATGTGGTGGAGCTGTCGAACCGGGCCCACCACCGCCGGGTGTACCATGTGAATATGATGAAGCCATATTATGCCAGGGGGAATGTGGTGTTAGCTGTGTGTGGTCAGTGGGAGGAGCAGGGAGATGACCCTTTAGTAGATCTATTCCCTGGGACCAGAGCTGGTTCCCCCCTGGAAACAATCCCCCTCTCGGATCAGCTCACCCCTGCCCAGCAAGCCGAGGTCAGGGGGGTGCTGCATCCGTACCGACAGCTGTTTTCCAACCAGCCTGGACGCACTAATCTGACTGTCCACCGGGTGCAGACAGGGTCTGATAAGACAGATAAGACATCTTATCTGTCTGCACCGGGTGCAGACAGATAAGATGCTCCCCCTTCCGAGTCACAGGGAAAACTGCTCAGGACCTGGAAAGAGAGGTCCGGGACATGCTGGCTTTGGGGGTGATCCAGCCATCGGCCAGCCCTTGGGCCTCGCCGGTGGTGCTGGTCCCCAAAAAGGATGGGTCAGTCCGGTTCTGTGTGGACCTTACCACCATGGACCTTACAAAGGGCTACTGGCAAGTGCCGCTGGATGCAGATGCCCGGCTGAAATCGGCCTTTATCACCCCTCTGGGGCTCTATGAGTTTCTGACCCTGCCTTTCGGCCTCAAGGGAGCGCCGGCCACCTTCCAGCGCCTGGTGGACCAGCTCCTGAGGGGGATGGAGAGTTTTGCCGTGGCGTATATTGACGACATCTGTGTCTTTAGCCAGACCTGGGAGGACCACGTGTCCCAGGTTAGACAAGTGCTGGACCGACTCCAGGGGGCTGGGCTGACTGTCAAAGCGGAGAAGTGCAAGGTGGGGATGGCTGAAGTATCTTACCTGGGCCATCGGGTGGGGAGCGGCCGCCTAAAGCCGGAACCGGCCAAGGTGGAGGTGATCAGAGACTGGCCCGCTCCCCACACCAAAAAGCAGGTCCAAGCCTTTATTGGGATGGCAGGATACTACCGAAGATTTGTGCCCCACTTTAGCGCCATCGCCACCCCCATCACTGAGCTATGCAAGAAGGGGAAGCCAGACAAGGTGGTCTGGACCGAGCAGTGCCAGGAGGCTTTCCGGGCGCTGAAGGAGGCTCTGGTCAGTGGCCCAGTTCTGGCAAACCCAGACTTTGACAAGCCCTTTGTGGTGTTCACCGACGCCTCCGACACGGGACTGGGGGCGGTGTTAATGCAGGAGGATGAAAAGGGGGAGAGACACCCCATCGTGTATCTGAGCAAGAAGTTGCTACCCCGGGAGCGACACTACGCGGCCATCGAGAAGGAGTGCCTGGCCATGGTGTGGGCCCTCAAGAAACTAGAGCCCTATCTCTTCGGGCGACACTTCACCGTGTACACCGACCACTCTCCCCTGACCTGGCTGCACCAGATGAAAGGAGCCAACGCCAAGCTCCTGAGGTGGAGCCTGCTCCTGCAGGATTACGACATGGACGTGGTCCATGTGAAGGGAAGTGCCAACCTGATAGCGGATGCGCTGTCCCGGAGAGGGGGCCCCGAACTTCCCCAGGTCACTGGTCACAGTGACCCCGCTCAGTTCAGTCTCGAAGGGGGGAGAGATGTGACGATGTGACGCAGCAGGGAGGGGGGAGTGTTGACCTGGGAATGTGCCCTGGGGACGGGAGACCTGAGAGCCTGTCACCTGAGCCAGGAGGGGGAGGGGGAGGTAACACCTCTGCCCAGGAATGTGGAGGGAGGCTGCAGCAGGGAACCTGCTCGGTGGGTTTAGTTTCAGTTTGGGGCTGGGTGGAGGAACACAGGGAACCCCAGGGCTGGGGTCTAAGCTCCCTGCTCCCCCAGAAGGACTTCACTGAGGGGTCCTGGGTGTCCCCACAAGCTCTGTTTTGGACTGTGTTCCTGTTGTCCAATAAACCTTCGGTTTTACTGGCTGGCTGAGAGTCTCAGTGAATCCCAGGAAGAGGGGTGCAGGGCCTGGACTCCCCCACACTCCGTGACACCGGCCCCGGGTGCCAACCCCCGGCTCCGTGGCAGTGGACGCTGACCTTGGAATTGTGCAGGTGTTGGCCCAGGGCGCTGACCATCAGCCCCAAACACGCAGCGGTGGCGCCCCCCGTCCATTGTCCCCGGCCCTGGTGCCTCACGCCCCACCCCTCCATCCAGGTCTCCATTTGCCAGGCCTTGCTGTGAAAAGTGATATCTTCAAAGATACAAATTCCACAGCACAGTGAGCACCCCAATGCCACCTGCCTGCAGAGCTGGCAGCCACCCAGCTTGAGCCCTGACAGTGAGCCCAGACACCTCTTTCATTGCCTCCATCACCCCTAGTTCCTGCTTCCTCCTGGGCTCCCCACCCACCGCCCCATCAGCCATGGGCCCTGCTGCTTCCCCACCCCACTGTCCCAAGTTCCTTTCCGTGGCCTCACACCCCAGGCCTGCCCCACTCCTTGCCTCTTGTCCATGGCACTCCCCCCACCATGGCCACATCGCCCACCCGTAAGGCCCTGTTTGGTCCTGGTTAAATCCACACCGTCCTGCTCCCCCAAATATAGAAGTCAAAATGCACCAGAGCACCCCAACGATCGCTGCGATGTCAAGTTTTAATGTTGCCTTGTGAACACCATAAACCCTAATGCAGACTCATCCCCTTCTAAACATTACTGCCGTGCAGGCAGAGTGGAATTACGTAGATGTGGTTTCCTTTCAAATCACAAAACACTTTCACGCTGTGTTTTGACATCTCCCACTCCTGTAGCTCCGTAAGCAGCTATGGGTCACCCTCGTGCTCGGCAAGATCCCTGTGTGGTGTCTGAGTAGGCGGAGGCCGTTTGTGGCAGAAGGCAAGAGTTAAAGACACGAACGGGTATCGGAAGGTTTTTCAAAACATCAGTGCCAGAGATAGTGACACAGAGATGCTCCCACAGGAGCCACCTCCCGCTAAGAAAAGCGGAGCATGGAAGGAACAAAAACGAACATGCCAGGACCAGTGGGAAATGCAGTTTCTTGTGTTTCAGAGCCGCAAGCTGTTACATGAGGCAAAAACCGAGCGTGAAAGGCAACAGCGGCAGCTCAAAGATTTTCTGAATAAAGCGGATCAGATTCCAGGGGCTACTTTTAAAGTTGCACTACTGGAGGGGCAAGGAAGGAAACCATTCCCTTCTGGCTGCCGACCCGGGAAGAGAGCTTTTCAGAGAGACACCACGGCGCACGAGAGATCTGGCGAATGTTCTGCAAAATGAAATAGCCGGAAAAGTCCCGGCGAGTCCTTTCTCCGGTCTGCGCTTGGATGAGAGCCACGACGTCACGAGGAATCGCCAGCTAGTCGAATGCGTTCCCTTTTTGGCTGCGATGCCCGGTGTTTTAGGTCAGGTGAGCCTCGCTGGCAAACCCGTTTTGGAACGTGTCCAGGCGAGAGCGCAGGAGCGCCGTGGCAGCTTTGGCCGTCTCTGCGGGTTGCCGGCTGGGGGGGCAGCAGCTACGCAAAGGGCACGAGTAGTCGTGCTGAGCTGCCCCCCAAAACTTTTTTCGTTTCCCTGTTTTGCCCACCAAGTACTTGCCAGCAAAGCGTCACGGGAACGGCTGAATGAGGCTGAATCCGCAGTGGCCGAACGCACCAGTGCTGTCAACGCCAGCAGTGTTGACAAAGGGAATTCGCAAGGCTGGGTGCCGTGGGCAGGGGGACACACAAGGTGCTGTGAATCACAAGCCAGTCCGCTGGCTTCGTTTTCAGGACAGTGAACAGAGGCTGGGAAGAGCTCGTTGAGGCTTTGAATAAAGTTGCACCGGAACTGTCCCAAAAACAAGATCCAGAAGGACAGGGTTGCCTGGTCTTCTTGGAAGAGTTTTGCGCCCTTGAACCTGGAGCTTCAGCAACCTCAGCGAACAATATCTGACAGCGCTGAAATAATCCATACCTCTAGAATGACCATCACTGACAGCATCCAGCCACAAGCGGCCAGTTATAGGGGCCCGCGGTGCCCGTGCTCCACCAATATTCAGGAAGGTGGACCCGGTTCCACCAATGTTTGGGCCCCAGGGCTGAAACTGAGCCATTGCTGAGTGAGCCGGGGGAAATCGGGCCCGTTAACGCCTCGGCTTGTTTGGAGTGGAGGGTGAGGACAGGGGCTAAGGGACGTGTCAGAGTGACACTGTCATGCCACAGAAACTTCTTCTTCTTTCTCCAGCGGGTTCCCTGCTATGTGGCTCATGGCTGCCTCTCGGGGACAGGAGAATCTACACTGGGTAGGTGACACTGCCGTCAACCCAGGCCATCGCGATCATCCGGCGCTCCAGCCGGGAAGCAGGGTCGGGGGCCGCTCCCTGAGGCTCCTGGAAGCAGTGGAATGGCCCCCCTCTGGCTCCTATGTGCTCCAATGGCCCCCTCCTGCGCTCCAATGGGAGCTGCCAGGGCGGTGCCTGCGGACGGGGCAGAGTGCAGAGCCACCTGGCTGCGCCTCTGCTTAGGAGTCGGAGCAGGGACATGCCTCTGCTTCTGGGAGCCATTTGAAGTAAGCGGCGGCCCAGAGCCTGCACCCCTGAGCCTCTCCCCGTGCCCCAAACCCCTGCCCCAGCCCTGATCCCCCTCCCGCCCTCCAAACCCCTCGATCCCAGGCCGGAGCACCCTCCTGCACTCCAAACCCCTCATCCCCAGCCCCATCCCAGAGCCCACACCCACAGCCAGAGCCTGCACCCCTTCCTACACCCCTGCCCCAGCCCGGAGTCCCCTCCCTCCAACCCCCTCAGTCCCAGTCCAGAGCACACCCCAAACCCCTCATTCCCAGCCCCACCCCAGAATCCCAGTGGGCACAAGGCTGTAACCCGGGTTACTATACGTAGACTCCAATAGTCCTCCAGTGCCTTACCCATAATTCCTTCGGGGCCGTGTTTTCCTGCCCTTCTGCCTACTCCCTTCTGCACCAGAAGTCACCTGCCGGTTTATACACCCCTTGGTGATTGTAGCAGGGCAGCCACCCCGCTCCGGCCCTGAAGGGGTTCAAAGCAGCCTGGGCAAGGGCTGTGGCTGGGAACAGCTGGGCTGATTGGGGGAGGCATCCACAGCTGGGGCCACGCCCCAATCAGGGCCCAGCTGGCCCTTATAAGAGGGCTGGGGGCCAGAAGCAGAGGAGACTCCCTCTAGCCCTGGAGCGGGAAGGGCTGAGCTGCCTGGGAGCAAGGTACCTAAGGCCAAGGCAAAGGCAGCTGGGGAGCCCCAGCCCGGTAAAACCCCCAGGGTGAGGTCTTGGTAAAGGCCAGGAAAGGTACTGGGGCTGCAGAGGGGCAGCCCGGGGATAGGCAGAGGCAGCTGGTCCTACCCCTTTGCCAGTGATGAGTGGCCATGACAGTCTGAAGCCTGCCCCAGGGAAAGGGGGCTAGATGGGGACTGGCAGTAGCCACTGAGGCGAGGTGGGTTTAGAGGGTTGGGGGTTCCCCTGGGAGGGGAGACCCAGAGTGTGGGGGTACTGCTGGGGCAGAACCCCAGGGTAAAGGGCACCGGGGTCCAGGAGGGACACAGGGGCCCTAAGGCAGGCGAGACACCGGCCTGCAAAGAGCTAAGTCCCGAGACGACCAGCAGGAGGTGCCATGCCCGTGAGTCGTCGCCTCGCTACCGTAATGTTTTAAACTCCACGTTCCCTGCAGCCGGCTCCGTCTCTACCTGGCTGTCAAGCAGAGACTCACGGCAGAGAACTGCACAGCTCAGGGCAGCGCTAACAACCATGGGACATGCCCGCAAAAGGCCTAACGCTGCCCCGGGGTTAGTGCAGCACCGGCCTGGCGGCGTCCGGGTGGATCGAACCCCCGGGAGGATTAGCAGTGCGGACGCTCGCACCAGGGTGTGGCTAACCCGGGTTCGCTCTGCAGTGCGGACACTGCCACGGATTCCTGGACGCCAGGGCCACAAGGGACTGTTGTGATCGTCTCGTCTGACCCCAGCACAGCCCAGGCCAGAGACCTGCCCCTAGAGCCTCTCAGTTCTGTTCCTTGTTTTCTTTCCTTAACACAGGTGGGACGCTGGCCATGGAGTGCTCCAGAGGCTGTCTACGGGACTATACTGGTGGTGTAAAATAACCTCCCTGCTGGTACTCGAGATTTCCCCCTGCATCTCTTGTTTTCTCTCTTGGTTTTCTGTCTTTAACAAAGACGGGACACGGACCCCGTTCTTCTACAAACAGTGTCTAAGTACCTATAAAAGTGACATAAGTCCCCATCTCGTTCCCTGTTGGGAATGGCGAGTATCTGAGGATCAACACCACACGATGCAACGACGCAGATAACTGTAACTCGGCTGTGCTTGGAGGTAAGTTGTGGGTCTGTTTTTATTGTCCCCGTTTCATGGCTTGTCCACAGGAGCAGATAGACGGTGCTGAGCTGGGGTGTGAGTCCAGCTCTCCGCGTGCCCCCTGCCGATGCACGTGACCGTTCGAGCACGTTGGAAGGGCACTAGCTCAAAGCACATTAACGAAGGGTTCACGTGCGTCAGCGGGGTGCACGTGGCAGCTAGGCTGTGGCAGGCTGGCGCAGGGTCGATTCACACCCCAGCAAACCTTACGTCCCCCCACCCATTGTCACAGTCGAATGGTTCATTTGGAAAAGCCCCGACACAATTGTATTTGTGACCATTTCTCCCCTTTCTTGCCCCCAATGTCCATTCACTCGAATGCCATTGAAATACCTGTAGCTGGCGGGTCTCCAAACCAGGGGGTGGAGCAGTCGGGGCCCATGTGAAATCAGACAGGCGAGGGCTGCAGGCGAGAGAGGGGGCAGCAGCCGGGATGGGCTCAAATCTAAACCTCCCTGAGCCTATCAGCCTCCCCTTCAAACTCGCCGGGGGCTTTGCCCCCCACTTACTGTGGGAAGCGGCTCCAAGCCCTCCCTCTTCTGATGGCTGGAAACTGAGTTCAGAGACGCGGGGCTGTTCATCGCTGGCCAGTTTATCCCCGTTGGTCCTTGTGCAAAAAATTCCAAATCGCCCGTTTGGCCATTTCCCCCAAACAATTGGATTTCCCGTCGCTTTCAGCTTTTGAATGAGTGAGTGATCACAGCTGGGACATCGCTGGCGTCACAGAGATGTGGGGGGAGAACACACACGGCTGGGATATCGGCCCCGAGGGGCGCAGCTTGCTCTGGGCGGGCAGGGACAAAGGGAGGAGGGGTTGCTGGTATAGCAAAGGTGTCTGCACCTGCTCGGAGGCTGGGATGGGAATAGGAGACGGACTTGTTGAAAGTCTCCGGGACGGGATAAAAGGGGTAACAACCCGGGGGGGGGGGGAGATGCCATGGGAGGGTCGGCGACAGACCAGCTAACCAGGAAGAAGAGATGGGTGAGGCTTTTTTAAACAACTCACAAAATCCTGCAAAGCCCAGGCCGTGGTGGGGACGGGGGCTTTCAACCACCCAGAGATCGGCTGGGAAAATAACACAGCTGGGCACAGATCATCCAGCAAGTTCTGGGAATTCCTTGGAGACACTTTTTATTGCAATCTCCCCCTGCCTTGCCAAGGATTCAGTGCAACCCCCTGTCACGGAGTCCCCGGGCGATGCTCTGGAACTGCTCCCTATGAAGCCAGGCAGGACTCTGGGGAAGTCTCCTCTCTGGGAGCAGCCTGTCTGCAGGACACACAGCTCACCCGGCTCCACCTTCCTGGGTCTGACCTCGGAGCATTCAGCCTCCTCTGCCCCTCCGTACGCTTCCCCCAGCGAGTCCGCCCAGGCGGGGTCTTGGGGAAGCCAGAGGGTCCTGCCCCCCAACTCTGCAGTCAGACGTGACTCTCTCTCTCTCTCTGCATGGGGGGGGCCTGTTCTTTTGGGACTCCTCCCGGCTACCCCCTGACCGACTGTCCACAAACTCGTCGGCCAGCTGCCCTGCGTGCTGCGGGTTCTCGAGCTTTTTGTCCACCAGCCACAGCCTCAGGTCGGACGGGCACTGTTCATACAGCTGCTCCAGTACGATCAGGTCAAGCAGGTCCTCTTTAGCTTGGGCCCCAGCTGTCCACTTGCGGGCATATCCCTGCATCCGGTTGACCAGTTGTAGGTAGGCGACCTCAGGGGTTTTGCGCTGACTCCGGAACCTTCTCCGGTACATCTCGGGGGTCAGCCCAAACTCATGGAGCAGGGCCTGTTTGAACAGTTCATAGTCCCCTGCCTCCAGCCCTGTCATTCGGCTGTACACCTCCACGGCTTTGGGGTCCAGTAAGGGGGTGAGGAACTGGAGCCTGTCTGCAGGGTCAACCCTGTGCATCTCGCAGGCATTCTCAAAGGCCGTCAGGAAGCTATCTATGTCCTCCCCCTCCTTCCGCTGGGCCAGGAAGCACTTATCAAAGCTCCTTGCAGTCTTGGGTCCATTTTGGGGGGCAGTGAGCCAGACAACCCCATCTGCACTTCACTCCATGTCCCAGCCAGCCCCAAACTGAAACTCTCTCCAGCCCCTCCTCCTTTGGGCTTTGTCCCTTTCCCGGGCCAGGAGGGCTCCTGATTCCTTTGTTCTCCAACCCTTTAGCTCTCACCTTGCAGGGGGAAGGGCCAGGCCATCAGTGGCCAGGAAACAGGGTGTCGGCCATTCTCTGTGTCCAGACCCCTGCACACACCTGCCCTCTAGGGCTCTGCAACGATCATACACCCTTACCCCACCACCTAGATACTTAAGAACTGCCTAGGGGAAACTGAGGCACCTCCACACTATTCAGAGGAAACATTAAGAACAGTCCCACTTCGTCACATCTCTCCCCCCTTCGAGACCGAACTGAGCGGGGTCACTTTAGTCAGTGACCTGAGGAAGTTCGAACCTACCAACGTTCCCATGTATGCCCCAGCATCTCTCCCATTCCTTGGTGGGAGTTACTCCAGGCCCTTCCAGTTTCACGCCCTCCCTTAGGTAGGGGGTGGTCGATAGCACTCGCATGCCGCATGCGGGAAGGTTTATGCGGCCCATGCCCTTTTGCCACCCCAAAACCCCCGGGGGTCAAATTGGAATCTGGTCTTCTCTCAGCGCTCCAGTCTGGAGGCCTGCAATTCGGGCTTTCTTGGTTAAGAGCCCCCAGCTTGACCGGGGCCACATACTGTTCACTGACAGAACTAGCATGGAGACATCCCTTTCTCAAAAACCTTGTCTCCCCAACAAGCTGGCCAAACACAGCCACTTGGTTATAGGACTGTTTAACGTTCTTAACAGCTTTCCCTCCATCTGAGACCTTCTCAAAGCTCTCCACACTGGATCCTTCAACAGGAAAGTCAGTGGATCCATTCACAACAGAAAATCTCTGGCTGTTAGGAATTGAAACTTTCTTGATTAAATCACTTTCACACCCTTCAGTTGCAGTAAACTGCTTGCACAGACTCCATGAGGATTCCTTTCCCTAGGGCTTTTCTATGCAACAATTCACCCCTCACAGAAATTCTGCTCTTACCCTCTTCACTGAGGGCTTGCTCTAGAGGAACACTTTCCTGAGCAACGACAGACTCTTTCTGGGTCTCCCTTACATCCAGAATCACCTCTGGCCCATCCAGTGGATTCCTACACAATCCCCTTTCAGGCAAACTGAAGTAAAAGGTCAGAAGCATAAAAGGTCAGAAGCATTCGCCTTCCCTTTGCCACACACAAGTTCAGGAATCTTTTCCTTCTTGCTTCCACACCCTCAGTAGGTAACACAATCACATCACCTTCGTGCCCTCCTTGTGCCCTGGCTAGGATCTCACCCTGATTAGTCAGAGTTGCTCCACCCTTTCCCAGCCACACCCTAGCAACAGGCAAAATACAAGCACCAGAATTGTCTGGGCTCTGGGATTTTACATAGACACTAACTGGATGCGACCTAGTTACAGGGCCATTCTCCCGAGCAGACACGAACTTAGGACCCTTCCCTTCCTGGGCTTTAGCTGAATCCAGAACCAACTCTGAGTCAACTGCACGACGCTCAACCATCACAGGCTGAAAGGCCCCTTCTGTCTGCTCCACAGACAAAGAAGAGCCGGACACACTTTCTCCTTTCCCAGACACACAAGGGATCTCTTGGGATCTCATTCCCCTTGTCCCAGCACACAAGGCTGGTCACAGACAACTGCTTGGAGACCGGGGTAGCTCCCTCCATAGGCAAGTCAATACCCCTGACAGACACAGGCACATTTCCCCCCTGCCCCTTTTCCCCCATTCCCATCCCCCTGGCCAGGGCCCCCCTGCCCCCATCATCCTCCTTCTTTCTGTCTGGGAGATCAGTCATTGAGGGTGTCACCGTGTTACACCCCGGGGATGCTGGGCAGAGCAGAGATGGGGTGTCAGTGGGGCCATTGTCCCGGGGTTTGATCTGAGACAATCGCAGAGGTGGCTGGGCTGATCAGCTGGCGGGCGAGGGGGGGTGTTTCCGATTTCTCCCAAAGACAGCAGGGTTCTGGCCCTGGGGGCCTAGAAAATGCCCAGAAATTCTGAAATTGGTCAGATGCAGGATTCAGAGGTCGCCGTGCCCGCAGGCTGGGCCCTTCACACGGTCGAGCAATGCAGGGCAGTGGGCGCATCCACCAGTTTGAATGAGGTTTAATCCACCCCTAACCGTGTCTCTGTCTCGGTTCTCCGTGCCCAAGGGGAGCACCACACAGTGCTTGGTGCTGAACTCCCATGCTGTGACAGCCACATCGCCCCTTGTGCAGGGGACGAGACCTATCGCATCGATTTCACAGGGGAAATACTGAACGGTAAATTCTGCCAGATGGGGACAGTGCGGGAGCTCCCCCGGGAATCTCACGCCTCAGGAACTCCCCAGAGAGCTGGTGAAACCTAGAGTCTGTGCTGAGCCCTTGGGCAGGATGGGGGCGGCCAAGGAGGGTTTTTGGCCAGAGGGAAGGAGAGAGGAACTTGGAAGTTTTCCCTTCCGGACCAGCTTCCCCCCTCCCAGTGATGCCGCCCTGGAGTTATGACAGCACAGTCTCTTGCCATGGGAAGGGTTGTTATGTCAGTGATGCCGAGCTGGGAAGAGAACCCAGGAGTCCTGGCTGCCAGCCCTCACTGCTCTAACCACTAGACCCCACCCCCTGTATGTTTAAGGTAGAGCTAAGCCATTGCTCAGTGCGGAAGCTCCTGTTCTCAGTGTGTGTCCAGGACTCCCAGCACTTTGGGGTGTTTATAAAATAACTGAACCGAGTGGTCGGGGCTGCCGGGGACGCTGAGAGCCGGGCGTGTTCCCCGGGGGGCCGTGTGCTGGGGAAGGAGCCGCCCCCGGGCGATCAGCTGGGTTCCAAACTCCAGCTTCAGTCTCTTGTGGAGCTGCAGAGAGGGGCGCGGGGGAGGCAAGAGGGGACCAGATGCCCGGCCTGCTGTGGCCGGTTACAGCGAGAGCAGGGAGAGCACCGGGCGGGTGGGACCGGGGGGCAGAGGCGGGAACGGCTGGATGGTGGAGACAGAGGTTCTGGGGGCAGAGAAGGAACCAGAGCTGCCCCCGCCTCATAACAGGCTGGTTTCCTCCCTCGGGTCCATCTTCTTCGCCATTTCAAGCGAAAGGCTGCGCTACTGCGTCTGCTCAGGACATTAAACCTGGAACCTTCCTGGCGTCAGGACCCTCCAGATTCCTCTGTTCACGGGCAACCGACGCTCCGGCGGAGAAAACACCCACCAGCCCTGCTCCCAGCGGAGCCAGCCCGGCTCTGGGGAAATTCTCCTTTGCCCTCGACCTGCCTGGCCTGACTGGGCTGCTGCTGGTCAAGCTGCTCTCCTGACCCCCGCCCTGCACGGGCCTCACGGCACCTGGTGCCTGGGAATAAAGGCCTGAATTCCCAGCAGCGCCCCCTCCGAGGCCCCTCCGCGCTGCCGGGGCGATGCAGAGGGGCCGCTGCGTAACCAAGAGTCTGCCCAGGACATGGGTCTGCGTCTGTCCTGGTACCTCACGGCTGGCTGGAATCTCTCTGTGCATTAGCAAATTCACTGAATAAATCAGGATCCGAAATAAAAGCCCCCGGTGTGTGGTTACGTTCGGGTTGCCCGTTGCTGAGCCCGTCCGCAGGAGACTGGGGCGCTGTCAGATTAATTTAGCCACATAAGAATTTGCTTGGCTCTCTGTGTTTATGTACACACTGGGCGACCCGCATGATGTTCTGGACCCTGCGGGGTCTCCACTGCAACGTCCACGCTGCTGGTCACCCAGCGCTGAGATGCAGCTGTCTCTGGGGTGGGACATGGGGGCTGTTTATACAGGGACCCTTTACCCGGCGCTGAGATGCAGCCACTTCTAGGGTGGGGCAGCACAGGCCCCGTCTGCCCTGTAGGCCTGATTTGGCACCCATGCCGACCTGCAGGGCAGACGACCCCACTGTTGTGAAATGGGGCTGGAATCGATGCAGAACATTTACTTTGGGGTTTAGCCCCAGGGCAGCTGCACGGGTTGGGGGCTGGGGGAGCAGAGTGCAGAGTGAGCGTCAGCCAGCGTTACGATGGGGTGAGGGAGCCGATTATCAGCTGTCGAGCAACATTACACAGGAGCTCAGGGCAATTGTCATATTTGCAGGAAACATTCCTGGCTTGAGGCCAAAGCCAAGTAAGGAAACTGCCTGGTTCCTGGGAGTCAGGGGATAAAGCTTCCACCCCGCCCTTATCTCATTTTATGTGCCATTGTATTGACATGACCCTTGCTCAGCAATTCTGGGGAAAGTCGATGTGCCCAAGAAATGGAAAGTGAAAAATACAGCTGCCCTCAGAGTCACTAACAACCAGAGCTGTGGAGAAAGATGGGAAACTGGCTTTCAAGGTCATAAGTTTTGCTACCACACAGCAGAGAGGGTGACACTGGTGTCAGCGGTGGGATACTGGTGTGAGTGGTGGGCAATCTCTCTCTCTCTCTCTCTCTCTCTTTCCCCCCACCCAAGATTTCACACCCTCCCCATCCTTGCAGTAGCTCAGCACCTACCTCAAGAATTTACCAGCCACAACAGCAGCCAGAGACTCCCAAACTCGCTCCAGAACCTGCGCATGAAATCCACCCCTCCTGTGGAGAGGGGCTGGCACCAATTCCACACACCCCCAAGCCTCGAAACAAAACTCTTTGTAGAGGGGTAAATTTCAACCTTGTTGATCGAAATGAGCCCAGCTCCAAGCAAGGAAGGCCGCTTCTGTCAACAACAGAGGCTGTTGCGAACCGGGCCAATGCCATTGTGGGGTGTATTAACAGGCGTGTCGGCGTTGTCCCGCTCCGCTCGGCGCTGCTGGGGCCCGGCTGGAGCCCTGTGCCCGGTTCGGGGCACCGCGCTCTGGGAGAGATGTGGACAAACTGGAGGGAGCCCAGACAGGCAGCAGTTTAGGAAACCTGCCCCAGGAGGAAAGGCTGAAGGAACTGGCCGTGTTCAGTCAGAGACGGGGGGTAGGCGAGGGGGACGACACCTGACAACAGCCCTCAGAGGTTGTGATACCGCGGCCGGGGAGCGATTGTTCTACAGGCCCCGGCGGAAGGAGAAGCAGGAGCCGGCTCAGGTGCCGCAGGGAGCTGGAGGTTGGAGGCAGGAAACTCTCGACCTCCCAGGGCAGCTCAGCTCTGGGATCGGCTCCCCAGGGCTGTGGTGGGATCCCGGCACTGGAGGGTTTTAGCACCAGGTTGGACAAACCCCCGTCAGGGCTGGTCTGGGCTCACGTGGCCCTGCCTCAGCGCCGGGGGCTGGACGCGGGGACCTCGCGAGGTCCCTCCAGCCCCACATGTCTCTGATTCTGTGCCCATTTCTTCACCATCCCTCGCCTGGACCCCTGCCCCACAGCCCGGCCGGCTGGACTGAGACCCAAACCTCCGGCCACCTTGAGGCCAGTCCTGGGTTCTCCCCCGGGCTCTGGGAGGGGAGTGGGGTCTTGTGGGTTAGAGCAGGTGGGGCTGGGAGCCAGGACTCCTGGGTTCTGTCCCCAGCTCTGGGTTCCACTAAGCTCCAAATTCCCATTACATAGCCATACAGATGAAGGGACCTAGGCAGTGCCCAGGCCCACAAATACAGCCCCAGGAGCGCCCCGTACCCACGCAGCCCCTGTGGGTGTCCCAGTGAGAGGACTGGCCTCTGCCAGCTGGGAAAGGCCCACAGCTGGGCCAACCACGCTGCGATTCCCACTTCAGGCTGAGGCCAGGCATGGTCCTGCGGCTGGAGCCATGCCCAGCCCACGTGGCAGGGGGCAGCAGGGGCGGATCTGAGCCTGGGTGGGGTCGTGTTTCCCACCCACCCCGAGGGGCACTTCTGGGGAAGCGGAGGAGAAATAAGGCTCCGTGCTAGCTGAACAGGGGTTAACGCAGGGAAATCCCCTGGGCTGGGCCCCACGGGCCGGAGCACCTGAGCCCGGAGATCTCAGCTGGCCCTAGAATCGAGTCAATGGGGCCGGATCCCCGGGGGGTCGATCAGCCGTCGCTCCCTTGGAGCCAGTGAAGGTGACTGGCACCGGCTGAGGCCCTGGCCCCCTGGGCGCTCAGGATGCCGGGCAGGAACCCGGGTATACTGGGGCTTTCTTTGCAGAGGCCCCAGGTGCTACCCCTGGGTGGGGACAGGCATCAGTGCCCTGGCGAAAGGGGGCTGACGACCCACACAGACTATGGGAGGGGCAGTGGGCCCTCCGTGAACAGTTGGGCCAGCTGCCCGAGGAGCAGCGAGCCCTGGTAAAGCTCCTCCGGAGGGAGTTTCGGAGGAGCCGCCGAGAGAGGGACGGAAAGCCCAGCGCCAGGACCCGGAGGCCGGGCAGGGACCGGAAGGCGTGTCATGCCTGCACAAGGCGGGGACGTTTAAAAAGAGATTGTCCCTGTTGGGCTGGGGGCAGGGCACCTCACCCCGAGCAGGGACGGGGACAAGTCCCTAAGACAGTCCGCTGGGTGCGGGAACCCAGGCGGCTGTGGGCATGTTGGGCCTGGGGGCAGCGAGGGCACCTCTGGAGGGGTCGCCCAGGCCCCGGGAACACGACCCGGGGCAGCCCAGGGAGGGCGAGGCCAAGAAAGGAGGGGAAAAGGCCCGGGGAGGCGGGGAGCCTGCTGGGGCTGCCAGAAACCAGGCCACGTGAAGAGAGACTGGCCCGCTCCAGGGCAGGGTGGAGGCGGCAGAGATAACGGCTGACCGGCCCCTGGGCCACCCACGGCAGGGGCCCCGGCAGGAGGTTGGGACCCAGCCCGTGGCCAAGCCAGGCGCCAGTGAGGAAACTCGGACAGAGTGGGGCCTGCAAGAGGCCGGGACCCAGGTGGCCATGGGACAGGCCACCAAAGGGACCCAGACCCTGAGGGTGGAGGGTCCGGGGGATACGGGCCTGCGGGCGCAGCTCCAGGCCGCGGCGTAGGCCCGCCGGAAGGCGGAGGCCCCCAGGTGGGAGGCTTCCAAGAGGAAACGTCCGGGCCTGGAGGGGCGGCCCTGGAGGGCCATCTTTGGGGAGCCCAGGCCAAGAGTCCCCCCTGCCCCAGGGGTGGGGGTTTTGAGGAGGAGGGTTTTGAGGAGGGGGGATAGAGGGTTGGGGGTTCCCCTGGGAGGGGAGACCCAGAGTGTGGGGGCACTGCCAGGGGGCAGCACCCCAAGGTAAAGGGGCACCGGGGTCTGGAAGGGATACAGGGGCCAGCGGCAGGCAAGACACTGGCCCGGAGGAGGCACTAATTCCCAAGACGACCTGCAGGAGGCACCGCATGGGTGAGTCGTGACCTTGCTAGGCACATACACACACGCCCTGTGCCAGAAGAGCAAGGAGCCCGCGGGTCAGGGCAATCAGCTGGGATGCGGGAAACCCATATGTAAGTCCCTGTTCTTCCTGATTCAGACAAGGTCTGTGCAGCGCCCAGCGCGACGGGGCCCTGAGCTCGGTCAGGGTCTGTGCAGCGCCCAGCGCAACAGGGCCCTAATCTCATATTTGGGTCTCCTCCAGCCCAGGTGAAAGCACTCACCACTGGACTTTTGGCTAGTCTGGAGAGGAGGGGGGTTGTGGGAGGGACCTTCTGTCTAGTGTTAACCAGACTTTCCGTCTTGGCCCTGAGAAATCTTCCAGACAAAAGTTTTGTTGAACCTGAGACAAACCTCGGGCAAACATTTTAATTCCAACTGTAATTAGATGTTTGGCTACGTGTGTGTTTTTCCCTGTTTTGCCCCAGCTCTGCGTGGACAGCCAGCACAGCAGACCTCAAGCAAACCTCCCAATGACAACAAGATCCGTTAAGGGACAAAGGCACCCAGCCTGGTTTATCGTTGACAGTGTATGCTACTAGTATCCTGCAGACTCTACCGGACCACTAACACAGGTATGCCTGTGACAATGGACCGGCTCAGTGACCGGCGGGACTTTCCGTTCCTCCCTAGGCCAGACAAAGACACTCCCTCTGATACATCTTTATACCCCGATACAAACAAGTTACGTGCTGCCCCTCTGACATAGTTACTGCTCCCTGACAGGGCTCGTTCTCACTGATCACCTTGTACATGTTGGTTTGATCAAAACCTCTCTATTACGTTCTGTCATCTTGACCTTCTCTTTTAGGAGGGGTCAGTGCATTCCTGTTATCGGTGGGGAATGGTTTTGTACCATCCTTGATATCGGGATGTTCTGGTACCACGTGCTATCGGGCTGTGTTTGCATGAGCGCTCTGTGCCTAGCGCTTCGTAGTGTTACGAATTACACCTGAGAGGACACGCACACAACTGCTGCGAATTACACCTGATAGGTCACGCACACAACTGCTGCGAATTACACCTGGTAAGACACGCACACAAATGCTGCGAATTATACCTGGTAGGTCACGCACAGTTCAAATCTAGGCTGAGGCACATAAACAGAGTCCACAACTGCAGAGTTCCCAAAAAACACCAAGTTTATTACGCTCGAGCGTGGTGCCCCCTGCTAGCCAGGAGGGGACCCCGAATACAGATTATACAAAGGTTATATACTTTTTAGCAAAGCATGTTGCCCTCGTGCATCGGAAACCTTAGCCAATAAACAAACCCTTTTCTTATCTACCACCTATCCCTGCTTGGTGCATTCCTCGTGCTAAACCAGTATGTTAATTACACAGCATGGTCCTAAAGCCATGCAGCAGTAACTTTTATTATCAGGATGGGAGGCCTCACATCAAAGGCCAGGAGATAGGGAGTTTAGGGACTGACAAAAAATCAGATACTGGGAGTCAAGGCAGGCTGGAGACAAGGAGGAGGATTTTCACAGGAATGCAGTATCTAAGGAACATGCCTCCTGGTGCGTGATATGTTTGCTTTTAGACAGTGGTGGGCCCCAAACCAAAATGGAGTCACATGTGCTAACTTTTCCTTAACAGTAGCCATGTGTATTTCTGCAATATCCGCCCCGTGCTTGCCAGATTCTGTGAGCAGGTCCCGTCTCTTGCTCACAACTAGTCATCGTAGTAGTTAAGTCTTGACTACTTTAGCTCAGGCCTCATACCAGGCCTCAGAGACAAGGCCTTAGGTCTCGGGCTCTCCTCCTCCTACACCAACAAACGTGCATTTTCTCCCCGTCGATCAAACAGCGTCGAAAAGTTCCCCACCAGCTTGACCGCCGTTGCTTTTCGGGGCTTGTTCGCTGCACTTTGTTCTGCTGAAATTTCGCCCTGGTGGTGCAGCGGGGCTGGCTGCTCCGCTCCGCTCTGCCCCAGAGCTGGCCACCGCTCGGCAGTGCCGCAGAGATAGCATTTGGGTGGCCCCGTGAAGCCCTGTCGTTGTCTCTGTTTGTTGTGGTTCTGTGGTGCATGACACACCAGAGGTGGCTGCCTTATCTCCTGAGCAGTAAAAGGGATTAAGAAATCACAAAGGAACAAACGGGAAAGCAGTGACACTTAACTGAGATAAGCTTCTAGGTGCCTTTCCATTGGGCTGGGAGTCCGGACTCCTGGGTCCTATTCCCAGATCTAGGAAGGGAAGGAGGGTCTAGTGGGTTGGGACTGGGAGCCAGGACTCCTGGGTTCTCTCCCTGGCTCTGGGAGGGGAGGAGAGTGCTGTCTAGCGGTTAGAGCTGGGGGGCTGGGAGCCAGGACTCTTGGGTTCTCTCCCCAACTCTGGGAGAGGTGTGGGGTCTAATGGCTGGAGCTGGGAGCCAGGACTTCTGGGTTCTCTCCCCAACTCTGGGAGGGGAGTGAGATCTAGTGGGTTAGCGCAGGAGGGGCTGGGAGCCAGGGCTCCTGGGTTCTCTCCCCAACTCTGGGAGAGGAGTGGGGTCTAATGGCTGGAGCTGGGAGCCAGGACGCCTGGGTTCTCTCCCCAGCTCTGTGCAGCACCCTGCTAACATAATAACAGCCCCTGATTCTCACGGCGATCTCCCGAATCCTTACTGGTTTTGAAGCGTTTCATTTGTGGTTTGCAGGTCCCGGCCTCAGGAAACCAGCAGTGGGCGGCTCCCGGGCGCTGTGGCGGGGGCGACCAAAAGGGCTGAAAACCGGGAGGGAGCCGCTCCGAATAGCAGCCCCGGGTGACCGAAGGGGAAACGTCTATTTGTGGTGGCAGCAGCTGTGCAAAGGGAACAGCTGTCGGCAGCTGAGCAGGTGGCAGGGGGAGTCCAGGGGCCAGCAACGTCCAGCCCAGGCGCGGCCCGAAGAACAAAGGGACCGCGGGGATCATCTGCCTGGCCCCCAAGGAGCCCTCGGGAGCCGGCTCCCAGCCACAAACCGCAGTTGCTCCTCCTCAGGGCCCTGGGCTGTGGCCTGGTTTCTGAGCCTCTCGGGCCAGAGGGGCCCATTAGCTCCTCTCCTGGGCCAAGCTCCCCCACCACCGAGCCTGTTAGACCCGAGAATCCCAGGGAGCTGTCCCAGAATGCAATGGGGCAGACAGTGCTGGGTGGTTAGCACCCTGGGAGCCTTCCCAGAATGCAATGGGGCAGATGGGTTGGGGGGTCAGTGGCCCGGGAGCCTTCTCAGAATGCAATGGGGCAGATGGGTAGGGGGGTTAGTGGCCCGGGAGCCTTCCCAGAATGCAATGGGGCAGATGGGTAGGGGGTCCGTGGCCCAGGAGCCTTCCCAGACTACAAGGGGGGCAGATAGTATTGGGGGGTTTGCATCCCGTGAGCCTTCCCAGAATGCAATGGGGCAGACAGCTAGGGGGTTAGCGCCCCGAGACCCTTCCCAGAAGGAAATAGGGCAGATAATACAGGGGTTAGCACCCCAGGAACCTTCCCAGAATGCAATGGTGCACACAGGGTTGGGGGGATAGCACCTCAGGACTCTTCCCAGAATGCAACGAGGCAGACAGGGTAGGGGGTTAGCGCCCTAAGAGCCTTCCCAGAATGCAGTGGGGCAGAGAGGGTGGGGGGATCGCCCCCAGGGAGGCAACAGATGTGATGGCTGGTTAGAACCTGTGGCTTGTTTCTTTGTGTCTTGTTCCTTCTAACCAGGGAAATTAGCCCCTGGGTCGTGCCCTGTGGTGTCCCTCCCACGCCCACTCCTTTGCATGCTGCTCCGGATTTGCATTGCCCTTTGCATGAGACGCCCCGGCATCTCGGCAACACCTGGCTCCAGGAGGAGGCCCACAGCTGGGCCCGTTTGCCTCTGTCCTGCCGACCTGGGGTGGGGCAGAGGGGCGGAGGCTCCCCCAGGCCAGGCCCAGGATGCAGAACGGCTGAACAGATGCATGGGAAGGGTCGTTCAGATACCATAGATCGAGAGGGGGCGGATGGGGATAGATAGTCAGTCTTCCAGTGTTGTTTGCAGAGGTATAGCGATGCCGGTCCCAGGATATGAGAGAGGCGAGGAGGAAATAGCTTTTGTGGGAGCAGCTTGTGCGGATGGGCAGGACAAGCTTTCACGCTCACATGGACCCACGGAAGAGCTCTGTGACGCTCGAGAGCTCGGCCCTTCCACCAGCAGAAGTTGGTCCAGTAAAAGATACCATGGCAAGTAGCTTGTCTCTCAGCTGGAGGCAGGGATGGATGGATGGATGGATGGATGGGATGTCTGGGGAAGGAGGGAGGCAGGGATGGATGGGGTGTCTGGGGAAGGAGGGAGGCAGGGATGGATGGATGGGTGTGTGTGGGGAGGGATGGATAAATGGATGTTACGGAGATGAATGGATAGACACAGACCGATGGGAGGTCTAGTGGGGACAGATGGATGGATGGGGGCGTCGGGGGATGGAGGAAGGCTGGATGGATGGGGGTGTCTGGGGATGGATGCAGTGGAGGGTATGGGGAGGGACAGATGGGTGGATGGGGTGTTGGGGGATGGATGGATGGATAGAGGGATGGGTGGATGGATGGATGTTACGGAGATGAATGGATAGATAGACACAGACAGATGGGAGGTCTAGGGGGGACAGACGGATGGATGACTGGCACAGAGCGCAGGTGGGAAATCATCTCCCAGCCCTTCCCAAGCAGGGGCTGTCATATTTTCCAGCAGCACTCGGTGGCCAGGCTCTGCCCACAGCACATCGTGTGCCCATGGCACCGTCGGCTCCGCGGGCAGGTAAATGGTTGCTGGCTCCTGTGTTTCGAGGGGTCCCGCGCACGGGAAGCACGGGCTCCGGCAGCAGGAAGAATGCATCGGGGAGGGAGCTGCCCTCGCTGAAATCCACCGAGGGGCGGGAGCTGCCCTCGCTCCTGGCTTCCCCGCAGCAAGGGCTGATGGGAACTCCGCTCATGGCAAGGTTGGGCTGTTGGCGTGAGAAGGGGCCTGGGAATCTGGGCTCAGTTTCCCCACCTGCTCCCACTCCCGCCGTGCCAGGAGGCTGGTGGTGGGATGGGGGGGGGGACAGAGAATTTGGTCCTCTCTGAAATGCCCATCACCGTGGCCTCTGGCCGCTCACGCACCATGCAGGAACCCCCTCCCCGACATGAATTCACCCCTAGAAATCAACGGGAAAGTCTGATTATTCCAAGCAGAGCCGGCAGCAAGCCAAAGGGCAGGGACAGGCCATCGCGGGGCATAACCGGCTGGGCCGCAGTGCCACCGAAAAGGCTCTAGGGACGACGGCGGCTCCCGAACGGAGCCGGCACCAGCAGCGTGATGCAGCCGCAAACAAGGCCGTTGTCCTTCTGGGGCGGATTACTCTGAATGTCGGATGTTAGACACCGGAGGGAATTGTCCCACCCCAAGGGGCCCCAGCTGGAGTCCCGTGTCCAGCATGTGCCCCGCACTTTGGGAAAGATGTGGCCAAATTGGGATGAGTCCCAAGAAGAGAAACAAAAAGGATGAAAGGTTTAGAAAACCCAACCTGTGAGGGAAGGTTAAAAAACCCTGGGTCTGGTTAGTGTGGAGAGAAGACAACTGAGGAGCGACCTGGTAGGTTGTCAGATCTACGGTCGGGGCTGTTAGAACGAGGATCCATTGTTCTCCATGTCCCCCGAGGGGGAGACAAAAGAATTGTTTCGTTTTCTGCCACGGAGATTTGGGTTCGATTTTTAGGGATAACTCTCAGGGGAGTTCAGCTCTGGAATCGGCTTCCGAGGGGGGTCCTGGGCTCTCCATCATTGGAGGGTTTGAAGACCAGGTTGGACAAACCCCCGTCAGGGCTGGTCTAGGTTGGCTCAGTCCTGCCTCAGCGCCGGGGGCTGGACATGACGACCTCTCTGGGTCCCTTCCAGCCCGACAATGCTGCATTGTGTAAGCTAAAAAGCTGGCAGGTCCTGAGCCTCTCATCCTACGGCGGGATTTCCAGCCTTGTTCATTCTCGTCACTCTTCTTTGACCCTGTCCTGGCCACTCCTTCCTTTTCAGTGCCCATCGTCTGGAATCCACCGGGGGATTTCCATAGGACATTAGATCTACGTCCACTCGTCAAAGACTTCCTCACCGGACCACGGCCCGTCACAGCTCGGGGTCTGGCCCCATTGACTCTCTCTGCTCGGTGACAAGCTACATCTCCGAGACCTCCAAGGGTGTCCTCCAGGGAAAACCAAAGGTCCCGCGGCTGCGATTGCCAAGACATAGGAATGCAGCACAGATCCCCTAGCCTTGTGGGGCGTCTTTTCTTGGTGCAGGAGGCCCTGGGTCTGGTACTGTGGGTTCAGCTTTTACTGTTTAACTTTTATGGCTTCTCGTGTCTAGTTCCTATTGTTTTAAATTCCATAGTTCCAGGGAGGTTCCCATTCTGCCGAAGGATCAATATTTGTGCAGGTTCCAAATAAGTCCAAAGTCCAAAGGGGGGGAGGGCACTAGCCAGGACTCCTGGGTTCTATGCCCAGTCCTCAGAAGGGAATGGGGTCTGGTGGTCCAGGGGGGCATGCAGGAAGCCAGGACTCCCAGGTGCTATGTCCAGTTTGGGGAGGGAAGTGGGGTCTAGCGGATACAGTGGAAATACGGTGCCTGTGGGAGTCGAAGACGGCACCAAACTCTTTTGATCAGCATAAAGAAAAGCACCCTCAGCTAAAGAAGAGGCCCAGCCTGTAGCATATGTGTTCAGCCCCCAAGCCGCCGGGGCCCGAGGAAGGAATCCCTGGTTGAATTTCTCTGCCCTGGGTTACACAGCAGGTCAGACTGGATGGCCAGAGCAGTCCCTTCCGGCCCGCGGTTCTTTGAGTCTGATCCTCGATTGCTTTAAGGACCGGCGGGTACATCACTTTTGCCAGATTCAGAGGCCTCGAAGTGGGGGTCCGTGTAGCTGGGGTGCAATAACCTCCATTATATCATCCGACTCTTATGTTGTGTTTTGACTCGGAGCACGTTATACACCCCATATTCCAGATGGGGAGACTGCGGTCCAGAAAGGGGACGTGACCTGCCCGAGCTGGATCCAGCCGGCCTGTGGCCGAGAACCCAGGAGTCCTGCAGCCCACCCGCCCCCACAGGCGACTCTTACCCGGCCTAGAGGACCTGCGGATTCAGGCCTGTAAATCCAGCTCACCTCCCTAGCTTGGGAGAAGCCGTTTCTCTCTCACACACACACACCCCCCGGGAAGCTGGCTGAGGACGCTCTCCAGCCACGGCACCATCGTGCCGGGACATGGTGGTCACCGGGCATCCCCTGCTTCCAAGCCAGGGAGCCGAAGCTCCGCAAGGGGCCAGTGGCAATGCAGGGAGGGGGGAGAAATACAGGTGCCCAGGGCGGAATTGCCGCCTCTCACGCTGATGTGTGAAACACGCCCGAGGATCGGTCCCCAGCCGCTCATCGGTGCCACGACGCCCTCTGGTGACAGGCTGGCACACGGGCCTGGACCACGACCCGGAGCGCAGAGAGCACCCTCTGCTGCGTCTCCGACACTGTAACACCGACCTATTTCATCGGCGTTGCCAACTTTCTAAGAGCAGAAAACCGAACCCCCTGGCCCCGCCCCTTCTCCGAGGCCCCGCCCCCGCTCACTCCATTCCTCCCTCCCTCCCTTGCTCACGAGCTCATTTTCACGGGGCAGGGGGTGGGGATGCAGGGGGCTGAGGGCTCTGGCTGGGGGTGCAAGCTCTGGGGTGGGGCCGGGGCCAAGGGGTTCTGAGTGTGGGAGGGGGCTCTGGGCTGAGGCAGGGGGGTGGGGTGTGTGGGAGGAGGTACAGGCTCTGGGCTGGGAGTACAGGTTCCGGGATGGAGCCAGAAATGAGGTATTCATGGTGTGGGAGGGCGGTCAGGGCTGGGGCAGGGGTTGGGGTGCAGGAGGGAGTGATGGCTCCGACTGGGGGTGTGGGCTCTGGTGTGGGGCTGAGGATGAGGGATTTGGGGTGCAGGAACGGTGCTGGAGCCGAGCGGTTCGGAGGGTGGGAGGGGGCTCCACGCTGGGGCAGGGGGTTGGGGTGCAGAAGGGAGTGAAGGCTCTGACTGGGGGTGTGGGCTCTGTATGAGGGATTTGGGGTGCAGGAGGGGGCTCCAGGCTGGGACAGGGGGTTGGGGTGGGGGAGGGGGTTCAGGGTGCAGGCTCCAGGTGGTGCTTACCTCAGGTGACTCCCGGAAGCATCAACATGTCCTCTGGCTCCTAGGTAGAGGCGCGGCCACGTGGCTCTGCGCGCTGCCCTCGCCTAGAAGCGCTGCCCTGGCAGCTCCCATTGGCAGCGGTTCCCAGCCAATGGGAGCTGCAGAGCTGGCGCTCAGGACAGGGGCAGTGCATGGAGCCCCCATGGCCACCCCTGCACCTAAGGGCCACAGGGACATACCAGCCCGGTCAGCAGCGCTGACAGGAG
The DNA here is from genome assembly GCF_965152275.1 of Natator depressus. NCBI lineage: Eukaryota > Metazoa > Chordata > Testudines > Cheloniidae > Natator > Natator depressus. The sequence continues at coordinate 19,513,777 of NC_134257.1, forward strand.
CTGACAGGGTCCCTTTTTGACTGGGTGTTGGCAACCCTAGACCGACTGCTGGCTCGCTCCTTTCCAGAGGGACGCACCCGGGCTTGGGAAAGCTACGCTCCGGGGGGTAACTCAACCGGCCACTGTGCTCATCTCGGCTGATAGCACAGGCCAGAGACCTGCCCCACAGTCATTCCCAGAGCAGATCTTCTAGGCATGGGTGGCGCGTGAACCCTCCCTTCGGGGAGGCCAGCCCCCTGGCCCTGCCCCTTCTGCCCCCTCCCACCTGCTAGAGCCCTGAGCCCCACCCCCACCCACTGCAGCCAGAGGAGCCCCAGCAAAACCACCCCGACTCTCGGGCTGGCCCAACCCACTCTGGCCACCGGCTGGCCCAAGCCACCAGACAGCCAAGCGCCGAGCTCCAAGTCGCCGGCAGAGCTGAGCCCCCATCACCTTCGGGGGAGAAGGGGAGCGTGGGCGGGTCCACAGCATGGGTAAGGGGAGGCTTAGCCTGCCCTGGCCTATGATACCGACCGCCCGCGCTTCTAGAAAAACATCCACTCCGGACTGAAATCCAGTCTGCTTTGGTCGAGCTGCAGCTCCCAGCCATCGGAAGAGCCCGTTACTAAATCTTTGTTCCCCAGGCAGACACTGACAGACCGGGATCAAGTCGCCCCTTCACCTTCCCTGCGTTGAGCTAAACGGACGGTGCCCCTCAAGTCTCTCACTCGCAGGCAGGTTTATTTCTAACCCTTGATTCATTCTCGTGGCTCTTCTCTGAACCTTCTCCATGTATCACCCTCCCTCTCGGATGGAGCAGGAGACGTCAGGGGAGGCCATTCGCTTTCCACGCAGCACCACTGGATACGGCTACACGGGACCATCCAGCATAGCACAGGTCAGAAAATCCCACCTCGTTCTTCCTTCATCAAGCCCAAAACTTCTGGTTGACACTGATCATAGGACGTAGGACTGGATCTCCCGGGTCATTGAGTCCTGATCCCTGCAACTCCAGTTCTGGGCACCGCGCTTTAGGAGAGATGGGGACAAACTGGAGAGACTCCCGAGGCGGGCAAGAGAAATGTTCAAAGGTTTGAGGAAAGGTTAAAACCGGGGCATGGTCAGTCTGGAGAGAAGAGGGCCGAGGGGGGACCTGAGACCAGGCTGCAAATATGTTAAGGGCCGGTATAAAGAGGCCGGGGATCAATTATTCTCCATGTGCACTGAAGGCAGGACAAGAAGCAACAGGTTTAACCCGCAGCCAGGGAGATGGAGGTTGGATGTTGGGAAAATCTCTCTAACTCCCAGGGCAGGGCAGCTCTGGAATCAGCTCCCAGGGGCGGCTGTGGGGTCCCATCACTGGAGGGTTTGAAGACCAGGTTGGACAAACCCCCGTCAGGGCTGGTTTAGGTTGACTCGGGCCTGCCTCCGCGCCGGGGGCTGGACGCGGGGACCTCTCGAGGTCCCTTCCGGCCCCACGTTTCTGTGGTTTCCATAACACTATGGAGTCTGCCCCAGAGAGGAGGTGACTCGATCCATGGAAACGCAGGGCTGGGAGGGACCCCGAGAGCTCCCCGAGCCCAGCCCAGAACGGTGCAGCGTGAGCTGCTGTAACTCCGGGGTCCTTGTTACCCGACGGAGGTCAGAGCTTCAGAGTCGCGTCAATAAACATCTGAGAAAAATAGAGGTTTTATTTAATAAACATCCTTTGCTTTACAAAAGTAAGGGACTATTTTGTTACCACTGTCCAGTTAATGTAACAAGTGAGAGATCCAGAGGTTACCTGTATCATGGCTCTGAATTTGGGCTCTGACATCTGGATTTGAGGTCGCAATTCAAGCCACACCCTGGATACTGAAAGAGGAGCCTAATTCTCAGCCCAGTGAGAGGGACGCAGCCTTTGTGTATTGTCTCCCTCCAGCGTCTCTCGAGCCAAACCCTGTGGCCAAGATTGGCTCCTCTACGAAACTGGTCCAAAGTCAGAATTTCTGCTCCATGAGAAATTTGGATATTTTGAAATTTGGTTTTGTTCTGAATCAGGATGAAAACCAGAAATAAATTTCACAATTTCCCCATGAAACTAAATTGTTGGGAGAAACTATTTCGGTCTGGGGCTGATTGGAACATTCCCGTTCAATAACATTTTAAAAACCTGATCAAACGATAGCCAATATAATCAATTTGAATACAATAAAATCTGATAAAATCCAATAAAATAAACTTAAAATGTTTCCTTCTGGTTTTGACTTTTACAAAATGTAAACGTTAATATAATAAAATTAAAAATGCAACCAAGTAAAGTCCAATAAAATGTTTCCCTCTGATAGTGATTTTTTTTAAATTAAAAAAATCAAAAATATCCAACACAACTGAAATGTTTCCTTCCAATATTGGCTTTTGAAAAGTTAAACAAATCCAACAAAATAAAACCCACTAAAATCAAAATCTTTCCAATGTTGATTTTTTTTAAAATCAGAAACAAACAATAAAAAGGAAAAAAATCCAGTAGACTAAATCTGATAAAACCAAAACGTTGCCTTCCAATTTTGACCATCTACAAATGGTTAAAAATTGAAAACAACCACCCAGAATGTTGAACCCAGATATCCAAACGCTCGTATCAAAATGGGATTTTTTTCCCTGATTTTTTCCCCCAACGAACAATTGTGTCAGGTTCTACCTCCTGCCATCTCCTACGCCCTGGGCCATGGCTACCCTACGGGGCGTTAGCGCCGTCGCTAGGACGCCGTGGCTATGCCGGCCTAACCCTGCACCGTAGTCACACCTGACAGCAATGGAAGGGGTTGGCCATCGCCACAGGAACGCCACCTCTCCAAGTAGCTGCGTCAACGGAAGGTTCCTTCCATCAGCCTAGCGGTGTCTACACCAGGGTTATGTCGGCCTAGCCCCAGCGCTCGGGGAAGCGGGTTCTTCCCGCCCCCCAGCAACCTGGCTACGTTGACCTACATTTGATGCATAGACCGGGCCTTCGTTTGCACAAGCCCACGACGCGGGTGGAAGGAGGCACGGCCCCCACGTCTCCATGGGGAGCAGACGGTGCCCGTCCCATCAGCGCAGGAGGCCGCCCCCACACCAGCCATCATCCTGCCCCACAGGCCACCCCACCCCGCTACTGGGCACCTCCTCCCTCAATGCTCTGCTGAGGTCCAACCATGGTCGCACGTCCCTCCCAGGCTACCCATAATGCACCTCGCTCTCCAGGGAGCTGTGGGGTCCTGGCGCTATCTGGCCCCACCGGGGGTCCTCCCAGCCCCGGCCCCCCCATGCAGCTGGTGTGGGGATGGGGGGGGTTATTGCTTTGTTAAGGGAGCCCCAGGGGACCGGGTGAAGGGAGAGAAGTGGAAGCAGAGGGGGGGGGCTAGCAGCCAGAGGAGGGGGAGAGGGACAGAAGTGGGAGAGGGCTGGGGAGGGGTGTAGGGCACAGATGCTGGGGGGGGGGCACTAAGCCTCCAGCAGCCCCCCTCACCCAGCAGGGCCCGTCCCTCAGTCATAGAGGAACCCGGGATCAGGGGGGTCACAAGGCTCCCCCTCCTCCCCTGTCCCGTAGGCGGCCTCCAGCACCCGCTGGGCGTCACCGGCGAAGCCCTCCAGGGCGCTGTGCAGCAGGTAGTAGGCGGCCACAAAGGAGATGCCGCCGGCCACCAGGTTCTCCAGCAGCGGCAGGCGGGCGCGGGCCAGGCGGGCGGCCGCCTGCCCACAGAGCGCGGCCTGGCTCAGCACGTCCCGCACGGCCGCCGGCGAGAGCTCCCGGCCCAGCGCCGAGCGCACCTGGGCCCGCAGCCGCTGGGGGGAGCCGGCGCCCGCCCGGGCCAGCACCCCCAGGGACTCCTCGTCCAGGCCGAAGCTGCGGCGGTAGGAGCCCAGCGTCTCCACCAGCATGGGCACGTTGAGCTGCAGCGGGAGCCCCGGCAGCGCCGAGACCAGGGACGCCAGCAGGGCCTTCTTCCAGACGTGGCGCCGCAGAGCCTCCTTCCGGCGCCCCACGGCCTCGGCCGTCAGGGCCGGCAGGGCCAGGAGCAGCGCGTGGCGCTTGTGCCCGGCCAGCTCCTCCGCCAGCGTGGCCTGCAGCCGCGGGAAGTCGAAGCGATGCAGCTGGAAGGCGGAGAGCAGGAAAACCCGCGGGGCGGCCGCACCGTCCTTCTCCAGCTGGCGGGCGCAGTCCGCGCGGATCTCGCCCAGCACCTGGAGCTCCTGGAAGCGGGCCGGCCGGCGCCGGCGGGACGCCCGCAGGTCCTGATCCACCTTGGTGCGCAGGAAGTAGAAGCGCCTGCCCGCGGCGGCCAGGGCCTGGGCCAGCTGGGCGTGGCTCTCTCGGAACCGCTCCGAAGCCACGAGGAGGAAGAAATCGTAGCGCATCAAGCCCACCTGCTCCAGGTACCGCTCGGCCCGGAAGCTGGGGGTGCCGGTGCCGGGGAGGTCCCAGAGCCGGACGCTGGGGAGGCCGGGGTGGGGGTAGGGCGTGGGCTCGGCGGTGGTCTCCACGACGCCGGTGGGGGCGGCGCGGGGGTCCGAGTCACTCAGGCCACGGAGGGCATTGACCAAGGTGGATTTGCCGGCGCCGGATTCGCCCGTCACGGCGATGTCCAGGGTGGCCGAGTCCAGCGAATCCAGCAGGGTTTGGACCTGGGTGCAGACCTCCAGGACCACGCGGGACTGGATCAGGGAGCCCATCTCCGTCAGGTCCTGCTCCCGCAGCTCCAGGCTCTGCATGGCGGAGGAGCTGGCTTGGAAAAGAGGCAGGATTGAGGTTTCTTTGGCCTACAGCCCGGGGTTGCCACAAGACCCCACTCCCCTCCCGGAGTGGGGGAGAGAACCCAGGAGTCCGGGCTCCCAGCCCCCCCTTTGCTCTAACCGCTAAACCCCACTCCCCTCCCGGAGCCGGGGAGAGAACCCAGGAGTCCGGGCTCCCCACTCACAGCATTTCTCCGGAGGCTCCCAGGGAGCTGCCGGGCTGGTTTCGCGGCGGTCCCGGGGGCGGAGGGGGGGAATCGGAAACCGAAAGCACCGGGCCGGCGGCCGGGGGAGGAGCCCGGCGCTGGGCTAAGAGCCGACAGCAGCCAGCCTGGCCCCGCACCAGGGCTCCCCCCCCCGCCCCGCCGGCGCCCCCCACTCCCGACCCGCGGCCCCCCCCCAGCCCCGCCGGCGCCCCCCCACCCCCGACCCGCAGCCCCCCCGGAGCCCCCCACTCCCGACCCGCGGCCCCCCCATCCCCCCCGCCCCGCCGGCGCCCCCCACTCCCGACCCGCGGCCCCCCATCCCCCCCGCCCCGCCGGCGCCCCCCACTCCCGACCCGCGGCCCCCCCGGAGCCCCCCACTCCCGACCCGCGGCCCCCCCCAACCCCCCCGGCGCCCCCCACTCCCGACCCGCGGCCCCCCATCCCCCCCGCCCCGCCGGCGCCCCCCACCCCCGACCCGCGGCCCCCCCGGAGCCCCCCACTCCCGACCCGCGGCCCCCCCATCCGCCCCGCCAGCGCCCCCCACTCCCGACCCGCGGCCCCCCGCCAGCCCAGCCCTGGGCTCTCCCCCCAGGGATACTGTTGGCGGGGGGGGGGCAGAGCTGGGGGGGCTGGCGGGGGGCTGCGGGTCGGGAGTGGGGGGCGCCGGCGGGGCGGGGCGGGGCTGCTCTCTCCCAATCCCAGGCCTCCCTGGTTACCATGGTTACCGGGGGGCGAGGAGGAGCAGGGGGCCGGGAGCACGTGACAGACCCAGCCGGGCGGAACGGGAGCGGGGGGGGCAGCTTCCACCCCATTGGCTGAGCTCTTCCAACGGCGTCCCTGATTGGCTGTGGGGGAGGAGCCCTGAGCCGAGCCCCATGGTGCAGCTGCAGGGGGGGGGCCCGGGCTGAGCCAGGCACCGGTCCCAGAACCTGGGGGTTCCCTGGGGGGGTCCCTGGCTGGGGAGGGGGGGTAGCCGGGGGGGTCCCTGGCTGGGGAGGGGGGGTTTCCTGGAGGGGTCCCTGGCTAGAGGGGGGGTCCCTGGCTGGGGAGGGGGGGTTTCCTGGAGGGGTCCCTGGCTAGAGGGGGGGTCCCTGGCTGGGGAGGGGGGGTTTCCTGGAGGGGTCCCTGGCTAGAGGGGGGGTCCCTGGCGGGGGAGGGGTTATCATGGTGCCCCTGTGGAGCCGGGGAGCTCTAGACCAGCGTGTTGGGGGGAGGGATAGCTCAATGGTTTGAGCATTGGCCTGCTAAACCCAGGGTTGTGAGTTCAATCCTTGAGGGGGCCATTTAGGGATCTGGGGCAAAAATTGGAGATTGGCCCTGCTTTGAGCAGGGGGTTGGACTAGATGACCTGCTGAGGTCCCTTCCAACCCTGATAGTCTATGATTCTATAATTCTATGACCTCCATCCCTGGGGAAGCTACTCGCGCAAGTATCGAACACTGAGTCTGCGAGTTCCCGGGACCGAACCAGCCGGGTTCCTGCCTTGCCAGGGGAGCGGGTCTGCAGGAGGGGGGATGCGGGGGACGTAACAGACCTGGAGTGCAGCCGGGCTCCCGGCCCTCGTGACTAAGGTTGAGATTTTGTCCCGGGTATTTTCAGTAAAAGTCACGGACGGGTCACGGGCAAGAAACTAAAATTCACGGAAGCCCGTGACTTGACCCCGTTACTAAAAACACCCAGCAGGGGCGGGCGGGGGCCACTAACCGTGGGAGCCTTTCCGGGGCCTTGACAACCGGCCACTGCTCCGGCCGCAGGGGCTGCCCACTAGCCACTGCTCCGGTCCTGCGCAACTCCTGGGTGGGGGCTGACGGCTGCTCCAGCCCAGCCGCCGCGCGGGACTGACGCCGAAGGAGTCACGGCCCGTCAGAGACCCGACCGCTGTGACCTCCGTGACAGGACGGTCTGACGGGTCAGCTGGGGAACTGCGGCCGTGAAGCGGGTACAGAGCTGGTTAAACAACCGCAAAGAAGGCGTAACTGTGCATGGAAGGACGTGGGATCGGAGGGAGGTCCCAAGTGGGGCTGTTCTGGGCCCCGTGGTGTTTAACATCTGCATCAATCCCCGGCGTGCAGGACTAGGGAGGAGGCTGATCAAGTCCGCAGACCACACAAAGCCGGGGGGCGGGGTTGGGGGGAGTTGCCAACACTTTGGAGGGTGGAGCTGAAATCCAGAGGGACCCCAATGGTTTGGAGCACTGGGCTGTAGATGACACAGTGAAATTCAACACAGACTAATGGCAGGCGCTCCGCCGAGGGAAGAAAAGCCACGTGCCCCAGCCCAGCCTGGGGGAGAACTGGCCAGGCAGCAGCCCCGCCGAGAAGGAGCTGGGAGTTGGGGCGGATCACAACCTCGAGGGGAGCCAGCAATGCGATGCTGGTGCAAGGAAAAGGAAATGCAATTTTCGGTTGCATTAGCAGAGGCAGAGCAAGCGAGTCCTGGGAGGCGCCAGTCCCGCTCTGCTCGGCGCTGGCTCGGCCTCTGCTGGAGGACGGCGTCCAGTTTTGGTCACCACCGAGTAGGCCGGATGGAGAGAAACTGGAAGGCCCCAGCAGCGAGTGACAAAGATGGAACACGAGTCATAGGAGCAAAGGCTGCAGGAACTGGGCATGGTTTGTTTGGGAAAGAGGAGATTACGGGGGGGGACGTGACCGGGGTCTTCAGATACTGCCAAGGCTGCCGTGAAGAAGATGGAGACAAGTTGTTCTCTCTCGCCCCAGGAGGCAGGCCAAGGGGCAACAGGTTCAAACTGGAGCAGAGCAATTTAGATTAAACCTCAGGACAAACTCCCCAGCTGTGAGGCCCGTCAGCCAATGGTCCAGACGCCTCGGGGGGTCCTGGAAGCTCCTTCCCTGCAGGGTTTCGAGAGGAGGCTGGACGGCATCTGTCAGCGGTTCTCAAACTGCAGGTCGGGACCCCACTTTAACGGGGTCGCCGGGGCTGGCTTAGACTTGCTGGGGCCCAGGGCCAAAACCCGACCCTCCCCGCCCAGGATTCAAGCCGAAACCCGAGGGCATCAGCCCTGGGCTGCAGGACTGAGATTCCCAGCCCCCTGCGTGGGGCTCGGCCTTTGGCTTTGCCTCTCCCGCAGGGCCGTGGGGCTCAGGCAGGCTCAGGCTTCGGCCCCCCCTCCTGGGGTCGTGTAGCAGTGTTTATTGTCAGAAGGGGGTTGCGGTGCAATGAAGGTTGAGAACCCCTGGTTTAGACCCAACCCATCCTGCCTCTTGACAGGGGCTGGACTAGCTGACCCTCGCGGGCCCTTCCAACCTCCGGGGTCTGTGGCTCTGTGATTCCATATGGGGGGGGGGGGGGTTCCGTAGCAGTTGGACGCAGCGTGTCTGTCCGAGGGGGAGCTGATGCCAGGACCCCAGAGCTCCCCCCCCATCCACCGCCCCGCCCCGCTGGCTTGGGAGTCCACTGAGCACAGGCTGCTGCAGCAGGTCCCTGCCCCCATTGGGGTTCCCAAGCCCAGACAGGAGGGTGGGTAAAGGAGGGGTGAGCACATGGTGGGGGGGCTGCACAGGGCAGAGATGGGAGGGGGAAATTGAGCATAAGAAAGTTATTGGGAATTGGGGGGATCCAATCGGGTTTGGGGGGATCTGGGGGTTCTGAAGGGGTAATTGGGGGGATCAGGTCAGGTTTGGGGGATCGGGGGAGTAATTGGGGAGATTGGGTTGGGTTTGGGGGATCTGGGGGTTATTGGGGATTTGGGGGATCTTGGGGGGATCAGTGGGGTTATGGGGTCCTGGGTGGGTTATTGGGGATCAGGGAGTTATTGGGGGGATCAGGTGGGGTTTGGGGGGATCTGGGGATCATTGGGGGATTAGGTGGGGCTTGGGAGTCCTGGGTGGGTTATTGGGGATCTGGAGGATTATTGGGGGGATCAGGTGGGGTTTGGGGGATCTGGGGGATTATTGGGGGAATCAGGTGGGGTTTGGGGGTCCTGGGTGGGTTATTGGGGATCTGGGGGATCAGGTAGGGTTTGGGAGTCCTGGGTGGGTTATTGGGGATCTGGGAGATTATTGGGGGGATCAGGTGGGGTTGGGGGATCTGGGGGATCATTGCGGGATCAGGTGGGTTGGGGGTCCTGGGTGGGTTATTGGGTATCTGGAGGATTATTGGGATATCAGGTGGGGGTTGGGGGATTATTGGGGGGATCAGGCAGGGTTTGGGAGTGCTGGGTTGGTTATTGGGGATCTGGAGGATTATTGGGGGGATCAGGTGGGGTTTGGGGATCATTGGGGATCAGGTGGGGTTTGGAGGATCTGGGGGATCATTTGGGGGGATCAGGCGGGGTTTGGGGATCATTGGGGGATCAGGTGGGGTTTGGGGGATCAGGTGGGGTTTGGGGGATCATTGAGGGATCAGGCGGGATTTGGGGGTCCTGGGTGGGTTATTGGGGGATCAGGGGGTCAGGCACCGGAGCAGAGATCTCTGCTCCTACCAAGCCCCAGGGCAGCTGCTGCTCTTCTTGGGCCATGATCCCGCCAGGAGCTTTGCACCGACAGAGTCAATTCCGGGCTGTAAAGGGAACACGGATCCAGGCTGGTAAACAGCTAATTGTGCCAGTTCCCACCCCTCCCCTGCCAGCTCCGCCGGTGCCCCTCGCTCCTGACCCGCAGCCCCCTGCCAGCCCAGCCTGGGGCTGAGAGGGCCAGTCAGGCTGAACTCTGCTCTGGTTCTGCAGGTCCCTTAGTGGGTTTTCTTGAGATTGGGAAATTCATTTCACTTGTGACCTCTAAGAGGCTTTGAACCCAGCAGTGCGTGGGGCCTTTCCCCTCTAGAGGGCACTGGCCCCAATCCGGTCACAGAGCGGGGGGGGGCTGGCCGGCTCAGGGGGGTGGGGAATGGGACAAGGGGCCTTTCCCCTCTAGGGGGCGCTGGCCCCGATCCAGCCACAAAGCAGCAGTCTCCGGGGGGGAGTTCTGGGGAATACACGCGTGAAATGAGCTGGGAAGTTCTCAGCTTGTCCCAAAACCTGCCTCCCTGGGGCTGCTCAGAACCTCCTTCCAATTCCCGGCCTCGAGGGGCCCCAGCCCGTTTATCCCCATTTGTTCGGGTCCCAGCATTGTCCTCCGGCTGGAACAGCTGGTGCCATGGGCTGGGGGGCAGGGGAGGGGGGCTGCAGGGTTCGGGAGACCAGATAGCGAGGGTGAAACATTGGGACAGGGGTGGGGGTAATAGAAAATCAGGACATCTGGTTGCCCTATTGGTGCCCCCTGAAACCTCCCAAAGGGGGAGGGAGCATTTGGCCGGGGGCCTCTGGGGGGCTGTGAGGGGGCACATGGACCTGGAGGCTGGGAGGGGATTGGCAGGGGAGGGGGAATTTGGCCAGGGCTCGCTGGGGGGAGGTTGGGGTGCTCTGGGGGCCACACTGGCCAGGGAGGGGGCTCCTTTTTCCTGGGGGGGCACCACCAGCAGTTAACCTGGAGTTATTTCCATGGCAAGGCAAAAGGGGGGGGTCTCCCCCTCCCCCTTTAAGCCACCTGCCCAGTCCCAAAATAACCCCCTGGCCGGGCTACAATTAGACCCTCCCCGCCCGGCAGGGGGGCCCCGATGAGGGCGGGACCGGCTCAGCCCAGGACCCTCCCAGCTCCCAAAGGGTCCAGCCCGATGCCAATTCCGGCAGCTGCGCTCCCTCATTCGCTCCCCCCGGCCCGGTGACGGAGCGGCCCAGGCCGGCCCCGATTGGCCCAGGCAGGCGGCCAAGTCCAGAAGCTTCTGCAAAGGGGCGGCCGGGTGGGGGGCCGGACCCGTATATAGCTGGGGGGGGGGCGCCGGGCCGGAACGTAGCCACAGCTGGGGTGCAGGGAGCTACCTGGGGCGCACGGAGCCAGCTGAGCAAAGGTAGTGGGATCCCAGCTGCCTGGGGGGGAGATTCCTTGCAGGGCGGGGGAGGGTAATTTAAGCTGATTGGGGCAGATCCTGGGAGCTGGGGCTTGGGGAGAAGGGGCAGACGCGCAGCTGAGTGGGGCAGAGGCTGGCAGCTGCGGGGAGCCCCAGCTGCGGGGGCGGGGGGGCGTGTAGATCCTTGGCAGTTACCAGGAGAAGGGATCCGGGCTTGTTCACTTCAGAGATGTTGTTGCCAGTATTTATTCCTGTGCTGGTGTGTAGTTTTCCCTCTGGCTGGGGCCGGGCTGACAAGGGGGGTGCTCGGACTCCTGGGTTCTTACTTTGGGGAGAGAAGTTTCTCTCCCCTGCTTTTCAGGGGAGTGGAGGCCGGGAGTCAGGACTCCTGGATTCTCCCACGAGCTAGGCTGCTAAGTGGCTGGGGCGGGGGGGGAAAAAAATCCCCTTTGTGCCTCAGTTTCCCCGTCCCAGCAGAGCTAATAACTTGCCTTCCCGGGGCCGTCTGAAGGTCTCCCCACCGGGACCCGGGCCATATACGGTACAACAGCGTCACCCCCATAAATAGTCTCTGGCTGGCAGCCCTTGGCACCGCGCCCAGGGCCCCTCTCTGACTGGGGCGGGGTGGGGTGTTTCCTTCCTCTTAGGGCCAGTCAACCTCCACAATGCCCCTGGCTCTCACCTCTCCCTGCCCCTCTTGGGACGCGACTAGGACATGCTAGCCTCTGGAATTTGAACCCTTCGGGTGCTGCACCCTGGGGGGTGCCCTGTACCTAGGGGTAACCCCCATGCACCCCCAAACTTTGCAGCTAAAACAGCTTCCCACCCTTGCCGCCAGAGGTCTGGACATAATTTGGGGGCACGGGGAGCTCTGGCGGTGGACTGTCCCCGTCGGCGGGGGTCTCTCGTTTGGAGGGGCAGGGTGGGTATCTCCAGCTGCAGGGGCTCTGTATGGCGGGTCACCCCAATCGTCCTCCAGGGACGCTGCCCCTCATTTGCTAAGACCTAGCAGGGGCCCAGGGGTTAATTCGCGGAATCCACCCCGCTCAGAAGTTTCAGAGGCTGCAGAACAAGACCCGGGGCGACCCTCCATTGGGGCCCCCGTATCTCCAGAGCCCCGGGTCCAAACCGCTTCAAACTTTCCCCCTCCAGCCTCCCCCGCTCCCCGAACCGCCCTGCCGATTTTGGAGGCAATCGGCCTCTCCCAGGGGATTTTAGCCGGGACCCACAGCTGGCCTCCAGAGCTGGCCCGAGTGGCGCAGCAGCGAATCCAGGCTGCGCCGGGCCAGGGGCTGTCAGCGCGGCTGGGCGGGGCTGGGTTTGGGGCACGGCTCGGGGCCCCTGTCACAGCCCCACTGGAGGGGGGCTGGGAACAAACCGTGCCGGGGCGACGCCCTTCTGGCTGTAACGGTGGATCAGAGCAAAACACAGAGCCACAAACACAACCCCCCCTTCCCCCCCCCATTTATCTGCGCGACAGACATGGGCAGCCCCGGCCGTGGTGGTGGGGGGGGTCCAGATAGCGAGCCTGCCCGCGCCCCCTAGCAATGCGCAACTGGCTGCATTGGAAACACCCCCTTCCCAGAGCCTGCGATAGAACCCAGGAGTCCTGGCTCCCAGCCCGCCCTGCTCTAACCACGTGACCCCACTCCCCTCCCTGAGCTGGGGAGAGAACCCGGGAGGCCTGGCTCCCAGCCCCGCCCCCCAACCACTAGACCCCACTCCCCTCCCTGAGCTGGGGCGCAAATTAGGATTCCATGGGTTGTAGGAGGGAGGGGGCATCTAGTGGCTTAGGGCAGGGAGCCAGGACTCCTGGGTTCTCTCTGTATCTGTTCGGACACCCAGCTCTCGTGCTGGCTGTGACGTTGGGAGCTGTGTTCTGTGTTGTCCGTTCCTGGCACTCCCCAGAGCCAGCGCCCTTACCCCGACCACAGGTCCGGCCACTGGCGACTAGCGGAGCCTTTCACCACGTCTCTCGGACAAGGGCACGGCCGGGCGGGGCTCTGAGCCGGGGGACCCCAGCTCTTATCGCTCTGGCACGGGCACAGGACGTCCGATAGCCAGGCTGGGGGCAGTAAATAACTTGGGTCCTAACCTCTAGTGGAGCATGAGCTGTGTGTGGCCCTGAAAACCAACCGCTCTCCTCTAGCGCCCTGCCAGGACCTGCGTTGGGGCCAGGTGCCCCGCTGGTGTAAAGAAAACCCCGCTGCAGGAGAGCGAAGGCCCACAGACCCCAGCCGGGGTCGGGCTCTGTTCTGAGTGCTGGCCTAGGCCGCGCTTTATAGAATTGTACAGAATTGAGTGATGGGCGAGTGAGGTCAACTGGCTAGAGCCCGGACTCCTGGGTCCTCTCCCCGGCTCTGGGAGGGGAGCGGTGTCTGGTGGTTAGAGCAGGGGTCCCTACTTCCCAGGGAGTAGGAATGAGCAGTTTCCCCGCTGGGGTGCCAAAGGGTTAAGCTGGCAGTCTTGGCCAAGCTTGGGGGTGTGGGGGCTTGGGCTGTATCCTAGAACCGGCAGGGTCCCCCAGGCCTGAGCTTGAACGGCCCCCCTTCTTCTTGTGTAAACTCCCTGTCCCCCTGCCAGCTGGCAGCACTGCCCCATGGATCAGCTGGTGGTGGGGGCCAGGGCCTGCGATTGGCTGGGCAGCCGGGCGGGCCGCCCCCTTGGGCCAGGGGCCAGCGAGGGCCGTGTTTCTAGAAGGGCCGGTGGGGGCGCAGGGCCAGGGGAGGTGCTGCAGCCCCCAACCGGGGCTGTTCCAGCAACTTCGCGCGGCTCCCTCCGGAGAGGGACACATGGGGTCACCCCTCCAGCAGGGACCAGGGGACAGGTGGGGACTTGCGTGCGCACATGAGATTAGCCTGTCGATCTATCGACAGAATTTTGCAGTGTTGGGTTTTTTTTATTATTTTGACGGTTAATATCGGTGTTGACAAAAATCTATTTAAATGTTCACCATTGCGGGAAATGGGGGGGGGGGGGGGGCCTCGGGGGACCAGATGTCCCAATATTTGGGCCTTTGTCTAGGACCGTATTGCCTGTCCTGATTTTTCACCCTCCATCTCTGGTCCCCCTGGGTGGGTCAGACGTGAACTGTTTAATGACCGCCGCTGAGATCACCCACCTCCCGTGGGAATCCCCGTGTCACTGGAGCTGGGATTCCAGGCAGCGGTGCTCTCGCTGGGTCCAGCAGCGAAGGGAACGCGTCCGGCGGGTTTGCGTGCGGGCCAAGGCACCGACCTTGACAGGTTTCAAAATCGCGTCCTTCCGAGCCTCTAGAAACCACAGGAGACCCAGGGCCCATCTGGCCTGATATCTCTCTCCCCCGCTCCCCAGATGGGATCCTAGAATTAGATCTCAACAGGGGATCCTACGGCATTAAGTTCTGTTAACCTTAGTGTACCTATAGGAGGGGAGTGGGGTCTAGTGGTTAGAGCAGGGGGGCTGGGAGCCAGGAGGCCTACGTCCCATTTGAGCCCCTTCCATCCCCCTTGGCAGCCAGGATGTCGAAGGGCCAAGCTGTCGGCATTGACCTGGGCACCACCTACTCCTGCGTGGGGGTGTTCCAGCATGGCAAAGTGGAGATCATCGCCAACGACCAGGGCAACCGCACCACGCCCAGCTACGTGGCCTTCACGGACACCGAGCGCCTCATTGGGGACGCTGCCAAGAACCAGGTGGCCATGAACCCCACCAATACCGTCTTCGGTGAGTGCTGGGACACGGGGCCTGTCCCCTTTGGGATCCAACCCCAGGGGAGGCGGACTGGCTGGCTCGGGTGATGGGGAAGGGGATCTGGAACTTCCCCCTCCGGGGTGGTGTCCAAGGACAGTTTGATTCCTGTGTGAAACAAGTTGGTGGGTTCTTAGGCAGGACAGGGGTTCCTTAGCATCACTACCCCCACCAAGGGATTTCTGCAATCTTTAGGGAGGAGCATGGAGCCCCTGGGTGGGACCACCAGGGGACCTCAGATCCCAAGGGGGCAGAGGGGTAGCTTGACCACTGAGGGGGCTGTGGGGGTCTCTGATCTGGGGAGGGGGTGTGGAGGCTGGAGCCCCTAGGGATCCCCCATCTCTGTCTCCCACTGACCACCCCACGTGTCATTCCCCGCCCAGATGCCAAGCGTCTGATTGGCCGGCGCTTCGACGACCCGGTGGTGCAGTCGGACATGAAGCACTGGCCCTTCCAGGTGATCAACGACGGGGGCCGGCCCAAGGTGCAGGTGGAGTACAAGGGTGAGACCAAGACCTTCTACGCCGAGGAGATCTCCTCCATGGTGCTTACCAAGATGAAGGAGATCGCTGAGGCCTACCTGGGCAAGGTGAGGCCTTTGGGGTGGGGCCGAGAAGCCTTGGGGGCGGGGCCAGGTACGTTCTGGGGGCATGGGGCCAGGAGGCCTGGAGGCAGGTCATGCCTGGGTGTGGGGCCAAGAGGGCTGGGGATAGGGCCAGGTAAGTCCTGGGGGCATGGGCCATGCTGGACCCTACTTTGGAAGCTGGGGTGGGGAGTGGGGTTGAGTGGGTCAGAGATGGGGGAGGAAAGGGGGGCTGGGAGCCAGTACTCCTGGGTTCTGTCCCAGGCTCCGGGGGGCATCTCGTGAGTTAGAGCAGCTTCCTTCCCTATCCTGCAGGGGGCAGCATCTGAAGCACCCAGTGCCCATACGCTGCTAACCAGTTAACTCCATGCCTGGGCTGGGCCCCACGGCCGGGGCTCCGGTGCCCCTGGGGGCGCCACCGCCCCAGTCTGTCCTGAGGTGCCGGACACCCCCACTCACCGAGCCTCTGGCAGGGTTTGAACCTTCGGCACCACAGCGTCCGTCGTGGGCTGCAGGAAGCTCTCCGGTAGCCGGCGGCAGTAGTAGATCGTTACCCTCTGGGGCAGAAGGGATGCAAAGGGAGCTTCCCCCGGGACCTGTGTCCCGTCCCCCCCCTCCACCGTCCTTTTGGTGGGGGGGGGCAGCCCCAGCCTCCACTGACCCGCCCCTCCCCCCGCAGACGGTCACCAATGCGGTCATCACGGTGCCGGCCTATTTCAACGACTCCCAGCGCCAGGCCACCAAGGACGCTGGCACCATCGCTGGGCTGAACGTGCTGCGCATCATCAATGAGCCCACGGCTGCTGCCATCGCCTACGGGCTGGACAAGAAGGTGAGCAGGGAATGGGGGCCCTGCCCTGGCCTCTAGGGGGCGCCCATCCGGGACTTGCTGGCCCCGGGGGGAGGGAGGGATGGGATATGGGGGCCCTGCCCGGCCTCTAGGGGGCGCCCATCCGGGACTGGCTGGCCCCGGGGGGAGGGAGGAATGGGATATGGGGGCCCTGCCCTGGCCTCTAGGGGGTGCCCATCCGGGACTGGCTGGCCCCAGGGGGTGGGAGGGATGGGATATGGGGGTCCTGCCCTGGCCTCTCGGGGGCACTGATCTGGGACTGGCTGGCCCCATGGTGTGGGGGGAGAGGATGGGATGAGGGCCCACCCTCTTTAAGCGTGGGGGGACTGGCTAGCTTTGGGGCACAGGGAAGGGGACTGGGGGGCTGCCCCCTCGGGGTGGTGGGCTGGCTGGCTCAGAGGGGGATGGGATCTAGGGGGCCGTGTCCCTGTCGGGGGCCTGGCTGGGGAACAGGGTGTGGGGAGTGGCTGGCCAGCTCAGGGGGGAATGGGATCCGAGTGTGTGTGTGGGGGGGGGGGGGGGAGAGACACCTGGGGGTCCCTGCCCCCCCAAAATGCTCATCTCCCCCCCACAGGTGGGCGGGGAGCGCAACGTGCTGATCTTCGACCTGGGCGGGGGCACCTTCGACGTCTCCATCCTGACCATCGAGGACGGGATCTTCGAGGTGAAGTCCACGGCGGGCGACACCCACCTGGGGGGCGAGGACTTCGACAACCGCATGGTCAACCACCTGGTGGCGGAGTTCAAGCGGAAGCACAAGCGGGATGTGACGGGCAGCAAGCGGGCGGTGCGGCGCCTGCGGACGGCCTGCGAGCGGGCCAAGCGCACCCTCAGCTCCTCCACCCAGGCCTCCATCGAGATCGACTCGCTCTACGAGGGGGTGGACTTCTACACGGCCATCACCCGGGCCCGCTTCGAGGAGCTCAACGCCGACCTCTTCCGGGGCACGCTGGAGCCCGTGGAGAAGGCCCTGCGGGACGCCAAGCTGGACAAGGCCCAGGTGCACGACGTGGTGCTGGTGGGGGGCTCCACCCGCATCCCCAAGATCCAGAAGCTGCTGCAGGATTTCTTCAACGGGCGCGAGCTCAACAAGAGCATCAACCCCGACGAGGCCGTGGCCTACGGCGCCGGTGAGGGGGGGGGCCTGGGAGGGGCAGGATGGGGGCAGGGGCGGAGGGGAGTGGATGGGGGGAGTTCAGGGGCGGTGGGGGAAGGATCGGATGGGGGGGGTCAGACGGGGGGGTAAATGGGGGGGGGGCGTGGGGGAGGCTTGGAGGGGCAATGATGAATAGACGGGGTGTGCAGGGGGGCTCAGAAGGGTGAGGGAGGGTCAGGTTGAAGGGGGTAGGTGAGATGTGGGGGCTTGGGGGGCAGTGCTGGGGTAGATGGGGCAGCTGAGGGGAGGGGCACTGGAGGGTAGGTCAGATGGGGCAGGCTGGGAGTGGGGGAGGGGTAGATAGGGGTCTTGAGGGGGCAGATGGGGAGGTGGACAGTGGGGGCGTAGCGGGGCCGTGGGGGGCTGGAGGCGATGGGGTGATGCTGTCCAGGGCAGGGACATGGCAGGGGGGCTGGCCCCTAGCTCTGGAGGAGGAGTCTCACCCCAATCTCTGCGTCGGGGAGGGGGGCACCCGATTTCGGGCACCCCGTCCCAGCCCCAGGGAGGCGCCAACGGAGCAGGTGGTTTCAGTGCCAGGGATTTGCCGTGCGAACGGGGGCCCGGGCACTTCTCTGAATGAGCCCCCCCTCCCCCACCCCGACGTGAATGATACAAACGAGCCATTTGTGGGGGCATAAATTATGCCCTCTGGCCGCCCTCCGGTGGCAGAGCCGATCCTGGGCCCAGGCTGGGGGGACCCCGGTGCCTCGCTGACCCCCCCCCCCCGCCACCCCCCTCCAGCGGTCCAGGCGGCCATCCTGTCAGGTGACAAGTCGGAGAACGTGCAAGACCTGCTCCTGCTGGACGTGACGCCCCTGTCCCTGGGCATCGAGACGGCCGGCGGCGTCATGACGGCCCTGATCAAACGCAACACGACCATCCCCACCAAGCAGACCCAGACCTTCACCACCTACTCCGACAACCAGCCCGGCGTGCTCATCCAGGTCGGGGGTGGGGGGGGAGGCTGTGGGGGGCTAAAGGGGGGGGCAGGCTGTTGGGCATGGCGGGAGGGGGACGGAGAGCTCATGGCGGGTAGTGCCAAGCTCTGCCTGCAGAGAGCTGGGATATGCAGGCCATGAGGGGGTGCAGATTTCGGGGGTCTCCTTAGGGGGGTGCAGAGAGCAGGGGGGGCTCACCCAGGTGTGTGGGGAGGGGGCTGCAGGGAGTGAGTGACTCACGCAGTTAGGCTCTGGGGGAGCAGAGGGCTCGGGGGCTGACCCAATGAAGGGCTCAGCCCGGTGCGTGGGGAGGGAATAAAGCACATGGGGGTGTAGCAAGACGGCTGTGTGGTTCGGGGGAGCCTAGGAGTCATGGGGAAGGGGGCAGACCGGGGGGGACACAGCTGAGGGGGTGCCTGGCTGCATTCAGAGACCTGGGGGGGGGAGGAGGATGGGCATGGGGCACCGCAGCTGGGGGGGGCGGGCCTTGTCAAGCTGTGGGGCATCACCAGGAGGGCGGCTGGGGGGCAGGGGTGCAGAGAGCAGCGGTTGCGTAGAGATGAGCCCCCAAAAATGACAAGGAGGGAAGCCCGGGGTGACAGGGTGCCTGGCTGAGCACGAACAGGAGAAGGGGAAACTTAGTGCCCAGGGGGTGTGGGGCCCCATGCCCGTCCGCAGGCTGGTGTGGCTGGTTCCCTCCTAACCCCCTGCCTGGCGCCCGCCACAGGTCTTCGAGGGCGAGCGGGCCATGACCAAAGACAACAACCTGCTGGGCAAGTTTGAGCTGACGGGCATCCCGCCCGCCCCCCGCGGGGTGCCCCAGATCGAGGTGACCTTCGACATCGATGCCAACGGCATCCTCAACGTCTCGGCCGTGGACAAGAGCACGGGCAAGGAGAACAAAATCACCATCACCAACGACAAGGGTGAGAACCCAGGCGTCCGGCCTCTAACCCACTAGACCCCAGAGCCAGGGAGAGAACCCAGGCATCCTAGCTCCCAGCCCCCTTGCGCTCACCACTAGACTTCATTCCCCTCCCCAAGCCGGTGGGAGAACCCAGGCGTCCAGGGGGCCCTGTGCTGAGCAGGTCTCCTGCCCCCTCCAGGCCGGCTGAGCAAGGAGGAGATCGAGCGCATGGTACAGGAGGCGGAGCAGTACAAGGCGGAGGACGAGGTCCAGCGGGAGAAGATCGCGGCCAAGAACTCGCTGGAGTCGCTGGCCTTCAACATGAAGAGCACGGCCGAGGACGAGAAGCTGAAGGACAAGCTGGCACCCGAGGACAAGCAGAAGATCCTGGACAAGTGCAACGAGGTCATCAACTGGCTGGACCGGAACCAGGTGAGGTGGGGGGGGGCTCTGGGCTGGGCCAGAACCGAGGGGCAGGGAGGAGTTGGAGAACCAGGCATGGTTGCAGGTCCATGGTGAGGGAGAGGTGGGGACCAGAGCTTCAGGGAGCCCCTAGCTCCCCTCCCAGAGCTGGGGAGAGAACCCAGGAGTCCTGGCACCCAGCCCCCTTGCTCTAACCACTACACCCCCAGCTCTGGGAGGGGAGTGGGATAGAACCCAGGTCTCCCCCTGCTAGAAAGTCCTGGAGCTGGTTCTTCCTCTCCCCCCCCCCCCAACCCCAAAGACCAGGTGAAATGACCCTTCTCACCAGCAGCAGTGGGGCAGACCCTGTGCTGCGGGGGACGTGTTTCACCCACACACCCCCCGCAGCTGGGACGGCCTCTCCCACAGCGAGCCGTGCCCCAGTTCCCGCAGCCGCAGGGACCCGCAGACAGGGCTGAAACCAGGGGCTGGGGGGGACGTCTAGGCCTGGGGGCAGCTTCCCCTGGGACCTCCTGCAGGGGCGAACGGGGCTCAGAAGCCCAGAGCTAGGGAAGACCCCAGCGTCTCCCCTGGCTCCTAGCAGCCTCCTTTCTGGGGGGAGAGACCATGAGATCAGCCAGGGCCCTGTTGTCTCCCCACCCCACCCTCCGTGGGGGGAGGCTCCCTTGATCTCAGGGGCCTCGGGGAGCAACGGGTGGGGCCAGGTGGACCCACCCGTACAGGACAGCACAGCGGGAACAGCCGCAGAGCCCGCCCCCATGAAGCCTGGGTGGATACCAGCTGGGGGGGGTGCATTGGGGCTGGCGTGCAAGGGGTTAACGCTGCCCCCGTGCCCACCCCCCAACAGATGGCGGAGAAAGAGGAATACGAGCACCAGCAGAAGGAGCTCCAGAACCTCTGCAACCCCATCATCACCAAGCTGTACCAGGGCGCCAGTGGCGGGATGCCTGGGGGGATGCCCGGGGGCTTCCCTGGGCCCGGTGGGGCTGGGGGGGCCTCCTCCGGCCCCACCATCGAGGAGGTGGATTGAGAGGCCCAGCCACGGACCTCGTCCTTCCCCTTCCCCAGCTGAGCCGACACAGACATCACCCATCCCCGGGGAAGGGGGCGGGGCATTGGCTGGCTTACCCCATGGCTTTCCCATGAGCCTCCGCTCTAGCGGGGACCCCACTCCCCCCCAACTATGACTTGCTGTGTTTAGTGCGGGTCGGCCCCCACCCCCTGCTGCCGCGTTGCGAATCCACCTCTGTCGGCTCAGAATAAATTATTGTGCCCCTGTAACATGCTGGGCCGGTGTCGCCTCATTAGTGGGAGGTTTGGGGGGTGCTGGGGCTGAAATCTCGCTCCAGGGTGAGACAGGGACCTGGCTGGACCTAGGGGACGGGGCAGAGCTGGGGCTGGAACCCAGGAGTCCTGGGGGCCAATGCCAGCTCTCTGCGAGGCCAGGAGCTCGAGCTATCCAGTGCAAGCCAAGGACGGCTTGGGGTGACACAATCCCCATATCAGATCAGGGGCTCTTCGGCCGAGCAGGGAAAATCTGCCAGGATCCAATGGCTGGAAGGGGAAGCCAGCCCGATTCAGCATGGAAATAAGGCATCAATTTGTAGCCATGAGCGTAATTGCCCTGGATTCACCAGCGGTCACGGGCTCACAGATCGTCCCTGCTCTTGGCCCCGTGCGGTCCCTGGGGGGGAACCCCTTCAGTGTGACAGCCCCTCGGGGGGGGGCACTCTCTGGCAGGGGTTAAGCCCCTCCACCTCCTGGACCCGCACCTCTCTGAGCCCTAGCATGCCTGTCTCTGCTGTGGGCCCCGTCAGGGAGTCCCCTCACTTTGGACCCCCGGGGCCTCCACTCCCAGGGGGAATAATGTCGTGTCTCCTCCCCACTCCCCCATTCTCTAGCCCGGAGCAACTCTCAGCTGGCGTAACACAGGAGGGTTTACTGAGCGTCTGAACCCAGAACAGGAAACTCTCTGGCCTCAGGCCTGGCCTCCCCCAGCCCAGCCTCCCCTGTACCTAGGGGGGCTCTGCCTGCTCCCTCCCTCCAGCCCCAAGCCCCCCTGCTTCCCCACTGGGCATCTGCTATCACCGGCCCCAAGCCCCCGCCCTCTGTCCATTGTCTCCTCTCCAGGTAAACAGGGTCACCTAGGCCCCCTCTTCTGTCCTCTGGCCCCTCTGGCTGGACCCGGCTCATTATGTCACCGGGGTCCTCTCCCCACAGCCCATTGTCCTCGCACGGGCCGGAACCGGCTGCGACTCCCAAGCTGGGTCACTGGGTCCCCAGTCGCTGGGGTCTCCATTCTCCAGGCCATTGGCCGGGGTCCCAAGTTCCCTCACTGGCCCTTTGTCCCCAGAAACTCCCTCTCCCATCCCCTCGTTAAACCAGTAGCCCCCAGGGAAACTGAGTCCCACCCCCTTGGAAAAACAAGAAAATCCCCCACTTCGTCACACCAGCGCTGGTGACTTTTAAACCAGGCTCGGGTGGTTTTTCGAGCCCTTGTTCCCCCAGGTGTTAATTCAGGGCCTAGCTCGGGTCTGTGTTATGCAGGGGGCAGACGACGTGATTCACGGGGCAGCAGTCGTCCAGCAGTTAGCTCTGCAGAGCGGAGAAGAGAGTGGACACGGGCGCTGGCAGCAGTAGTAAAGTTGTTACCCGCTGTGGGCCCACCACTAGGGGCCGATGCAGAGCTCACTTCCCATGAGCTCCTCCCTGGCCCCCAGCTCTAAGCCGAGCGCAGGCGGGCGGGTCGCATTCTGCAGGGCTTAAGAAGGGGTTTTTGTTGGCCGACTGGAGTCAGGGACTTTTCTTTTTCCTTGCCCTGGGAGCATCCACGCTCAGCCCCGCCCCCCCCCCCCCCCCACAGGAGAGGGGATACGGCCAGCGGGGCTCCTGCCCTGAGCTCCTCCAGGGACATCCTCTTCTGGCGGCCGGCCCGCTTGTGTGCTAGATCCAGCCTTGCACCAGTTGTGGGGCTGGGAAGGAATGCTCCCGCCAACTCAGACTGATACACCTGACCTCTCCCCCAGTCTAGCCCCTGGACCCCACTCCCCTCCCAGAGCCGGGGAGAGAACCCAGGCGTCCTGGCTCCCAGTCGCTCCCTGCTCTAACCACTAGACCCCACTCCCCTCCCAGAGGCAGAGAGAGAACCCAGGCGTCCGGACTCTCATTTCCATGTGACCATGCTGCTTTTAGGGGGAGTTCTGCCTGCCCCCCACCCCTGGGGCTTCTAGCTGGCTCTTTCCTGCCCCCCAGAGGAGATGCCAGCATCTGCAGGGCTGAGGGCTGGGAAGGGCCAGCCCCCCTTCCTGGCCGCTCACTGGTTTATGGCCAGATGCTCTGACTCAGCCAGTGGCCAGGGATGAGGGCGGCCGCTCGCAGTTCATTTTCTGGCCTGTCTCCCTTTCCCAAACATCTGCCCACGTAGCCATCACAGGGCTTCCTGATCAGGCTCTCGCCCTCTGGCGCATAGGGGGGAGTTTCTGCAATATCCATGAGGCCCACCTGTGCCTCCGTTTCCCTGTGTACTCTGCGTGGTTATGCGGGGGAGGCAGGAGCGTTATGGCTCCTCTGGGCCACACAGCAAGACTCAGGTGTGGGGGGAGCAGGCTGGCTGGGCTGCCATGAATGGGGTCCTTAAGGAACCCCCCATCGATGCAGCATCCCAAAGAGATGAGGGAAAAGCCCCCCTGCCCAGACAGAAGGAGGTTCCCCCACCCCTCCCAGCAGGGCGGCTGAGCATCCCCACCCGCTGGAGTGAGATGGGACCAGCAGGGGCTAAAGAGGGGGCAGCTGCTCTCCCCCAGCACCGAAGGGGGCCGAGAGCGACAGAACCCACCATGGCTCTGAAAGACGGGGGGATCCGACGTCCTCTGGCCGCGCTCCTCCCCAGCCGGGCTGGTCACACCTCTGGGCTTGCGCTGGGCGTCTGTTTGGGGTGCAGGGTGATGGGAGCCAGGGGTGCAGACCCAGCAGGTAGAAAGGGGACCCCCCCCATCACAATGCACAGGAACTGAACAGGGAGGGGAGGAAAAGCAGGTACCGGAGTTGGCGGGGGGTGGTGGGTCACGGGTGTAAATCAGCAGGGCCAGGCCACAGTCACATCAATAGGGCCTGGCCCCAGCCGGGCTCCTGCATTCCTGGGGAGGGCTGGGGAAAGTCCTGGCTGGCTGCACGTGGGAGAGACGCAGGCCGGAGCCAGGGGCCCGAGGCGGGAGCCGAGTGTAAACAGCAGGGGCGGCGGGGCTGGGGTGACGGTACCAGAGGGTGTTTGGATGTGGCAGGAACCAGGTGCCAGCACCCAGGGCTGGTAGCCCGGGGACCTGAGCTCACAGGGGAAGAGCTGGGAGCAGAGACTGGGGCCCAGAGATGGCTGGGGGAAGTCATGCAGCTCCAGTGCTCTGTTTAGTGCCACTGCAAGGCAGCCAGCTCTGGGGAGGAGCCGTGGAAGGTGGCAAAGGGGAAGATGAACCATGCTCCTCGGGGAGCTGGTAATGGAACGGCAGCGTGTCTCCCCAGAGGGTGAAATCAACCGGGCGATAAATCATAGCAGCGGAGGTGCTGCGGGGAGCCGGGGCCAGAACCCAGAGAGGGAGAAAGAACGACCGTGTGGATTTATTAGGAGCTCCATTTTTCAAGAGTCTGCAGAGAGACCCCCCCTCCCCCACGGTGACCCACTAGACCCCCACTTCCGTCCCAGAGCTGGAGATAGAACCCAGGAGTCCTGGCTCCCAGCCCTCCTGCTCTAACCACTAGCCCCCACTCCCCTCCCAGAGCCTGGTAGAGAACCCGGGCATCCTGACCCCCAGCCAGAGAGTGGCTGGAATGCCCCCAGGCTCTCCCATGCAGGGGGAGGACTCCAGTGACTCAGGCCTGCTGGTGGAGTCCCATGTCCTGCCCCAGTTTCAGTGACCTGGTGAGGGTGCCCCGGGCAGGGGTGAGGCTGTTATTGTCTGGCTCCAGCTAGGGTGACAGCTCCCACCTGCTCAACGTGGGGCACAGACTCATGCTGGGGATAAAAGGGCCCGCTGCCCTGGGAGGGGCGAGAGAACCCAGGCATCCTGGGGCCCAGCCCCACCCTGTTCTAACCACTAGGCCCCACTCCCCTCCCAGGGCCGGGGAGAGAACCCAGGAGTCCTGAATCTCATCCCCCACCCACTTCTAGCCGTGGTGTGGTGGGATTACAGAGAGAGCAAGAGAGGGGTCTTTGAGACAGAGGAAACCCTGTGATACCTGCACTGGTTCACCAACCTCCTCCTTGAGGCTGGACACCAGGACTCCTGGGCTCTATCCTCAGCTCTGGGAGGGGAGTGGGGGCTCATGGTTAGAGCAGGGTGGGTTGGGAGCCAGGACTCCTGGGTTCTATTCCCAGGTCTGGGAGAGGAGTGGGGTCTAGTAGTTAGATCGGGCGGGGGGCTGGGAGCTCCATCTGCAGGACTCCTGGGCTCTATCTGCAGCTATGGAAGGGAGAGTGGGGGCTGGTCGTTAGAGCTGGGAGCCAGGACTCCTGGGTTCTCTCCCCAGCTCTGGGAGGGGAGTGGGGGCTGGCGGTTAGAGCAGGGTGGGACTGGGAGCCAGGACTCCTGGGTTCTCTCCCCAGCTCTGAGAGGAGAGCGGGGGCTGGTGGTTAGATCCGGCAGGGGTGCTGAGAGCCAGGACTCCAGTCTTATGTTCTTCGTCTCTGGCCCCATCTTTGTGTCTCTCTTTCTTTCCTTCCCTGCCCCTCAGGAGCTCTCTGGGGCCGGTCCCTACCCCTGTGTCACATCGGGAGTTGGGGCGGGGGGGTCATAACTCAGCCCCCTAGGAAGAGCAGGGAGCAATGAATAGCACAGAGAATGTCTCCACCCCTCTTTCCTTCCATCCCTCGCTCACGTTTTCCATCCCAGCTGCCCCCCACCTGCCCCGGCCGGCCTGGCCGGATTCCCAAAGCCTGCGCCACCCGCCCAGCTCCCCTTTTTCCAGCGGGATGCGCCTGGCATCCATCCCATCCCAGCCGTGCACCCCGCCCGCTCCGGGCCCCGTCCGCGCTCACACGAGCTAATTACCCCCTGGCCGTTCGGCGTCGCTGGCAAACAGCTGGCTGGGTGCCCACGGTGGATCTGCCCTGTGGGTGGCACCCGCCGAGTGGCAGGGCCCCAGCGTGGGTATTTAGGGGGTGATTAGAGGCAGCTCTCGGGCTTGGCGGTGAAGGACAGACGGACACAGGACGGGCGACAGGAGCACCCGACAATTCTCACCATGGCCTGGGCTCTGGCGCTAATTCGGCTGCTGGCGCTGGTAGCTCCAGGTAAAGGAGCCCCGGGGGGCAGGGGCGGAACCGACCAGGAGGGCCAGGCTGGCTGGGGTGGGGGAAAATCAGGACGCCTGGGTTTGGTTCCCAGCTGCTCTCGGAAGAGTGATCGAGCCTTGGAGTCCCCGTCTGTGAAATGGGGCAAAGGACCCTGCCGTTGGTTGCATTGGAAGATCTCCTGGGGAGGGCCTGTCTCTCGTGGTGTGTCCATGCAGTGCCCAGCGTGGTCCCCATCTCTGTCCGGGGTCTGTGCAGCGCCCAGCACAATGGGTCCTGATCTCTGTCCAGGGTCCATGCAGCGATGGGGGCCCCGGTCTCTGTCCAGCATCCGTGCAGCCGTGGGGCCCCCAGTCTCTGTCCATGGTCCGTGCAGCTATGGGGGCCCCGGTCTCTGTCCAGGGTCCTTGCAGCCGTGGGAGCCCCGGTCTCTGTCCAGGGTCCGTGCAGCTCCTGACGCGACGAGACCTCAGTGGCACTCAGGTGTCCATTCAGCACCCTGGTCACAGGTGGGGTCTGTGCAGCACAGTGGTGGTGGGGGGTCCCCAAACTTTTGATATGGTTGGGGGAGGTGAGGAGGAGGGATGAGAAATCCTCCCCTAGCATTGACAGGTCCGTGGGCCTGTAAGGGACAATCCTGACCCGCGGGGGGGGGGCGGGTTGGGCTGCAGGGGAAGGACCCCAGCCCAAGCTGAGGGCTTGTTAGCCTCCCCCACGCAGCTGTGTGGTTAGCGACTCCCTCACCTCAGCCGGGTTTCCAAGCTCTTGGAGTGGGGGCTTTAGGGGCGTCAACGGGAGCTGAGGTGGGGGGGGGGGCAAGAAAGCCCAGCTCCAGGTGATCCCAAAACACCTGGGAAACACTCATGGCAAAAATCCTCTCGGAATTGGGGCTGTGCGGATCGGCTCACCCATTATGCAGGTGGGGAAACCGAGGCACGGGGCAGCATCCCTGAAAGGCCAGGGGAGGCACCAACCATGACTGGGAGCCATAGATAGAACCCAGGAGTCCTGGCTTCTGCCCCGCAACCACTAGACCCCACTCCCCTCCCACAGCTGGGGATAGAACTTATCCCATCCCCCCCGCCCCCCAGCCAGCCGGTCCCACGCCCTGGGACCGGATCAGGGTCAGCGCCCCCTAGTGGGAAAAGGCCCCGTGCCCCATTCCCTGAGCAGCCCAGCTCGGAGGCTTCGGGGTGGCCCCACCCCAGGAACAGGCTGTCCCGGATCCCAGATAAACACCCCAGCGTCGCCTCTCACCCCCTCCGGGGGGTGAAACTGGTACAATTTTCCCAGAGCGGAGGAACAGAACTTGCAAAAACAGACCTACCCCATTCCTAGCCCCTGTCCCGGACTCCTGGGTTCTCTCCCCGGCTCTGGGCGGGGAGTGGGGTCTAGTGCCTAGAGGCGGGGGGGCTGGGAGCCCGGACTCCTGGGTTCCTGGCTCTGAGGTCCTGTCTATCTCCCGCCAGCCGCCTGCCTGCAGTGCAAATCCTGCCACGGGGAGTTTGGCTGCTCGGTGGAGACAGAAGTGACGTGCCGCGAGGGGGAATCCAGCTGCCGGACAGCTGTGCGCAGCGCCGCCGTGTGTGAGTCCGGGGGGGCTGGGCGGCCTTCCCCGGGCTGGGGCTGGGGGCGGGGACGGCTCGTGGGCGCTGGGGGAGGGGGGTAAAGTTACAGCATTGTATCGCAGCCTGTAAAGTCTGAGGGGAGTGGGGGGCACTGGGGGGCAGGGGGCATGCAGGGTGGGGGGGCACTGGGGGCATGCAGGGTGGGGGGCATTGGGGGCATACAGGGTGGGGGCAGGGACATGCAAAGGGATGTGGGGGGCATGTAGACCCAGCTAAAATCTGGGGGGGGGGTCCATGGTCTCGAGGAGGGGGGTAACTGCCCCCCTTGCCCTATAGGAACGGTGTCTGCTGGGGGGGGAGGTTTCGGGCGCGGGGTGCCCTATTAGGGGGGAGCCAGGCGGGTTTTTGGGGTATCCTGGCGGAGGGGGAGAGGGGCTACCCTGGAGTGGGGGGGTGCCGTGAAGGGGCCGAGGCAGGTTCTCACCAGTGCCCCCGCCCCCCGCAGCCTTCCTGCGCTTCCAGGCCGTGTCCAAGGGCTGCGCTCGCCGCTCGCGGCCGGACGAGGCGCTGGAGCTGAGCTCGCACCTGCTGGCGCTGGCCTACCGCGCCCGGCACTGCCAGGGGGACCGCTGCAACGCCGCCAGCCTGGGTGAGCCCCCCTTGTGCCCCCCCGGGCCCTGCACCCCCTGCCCCGCGGGCCCCCCTGCCCCCCCCGCGCCCGGCACTGCCAGGGGGACCGCTGCAACGCCGCCAGCCTGGGTGAGCCCCCCTTGTGCCCCCCCGGGCCCTGCACCCCCTGCCCCGCGGGCCCCCCTGCCCCCCCCCGCGCCCGGCACTGCCAGGGGGACCGCTGCAACGCCGCCAGCCTGGGTGAGCCCCCCTTGTGCCCCCCCGGGCCCTGCACCCCCTGCCCCGCGGGCCCCCCTGCCCCCCCCCGCGCCCGGCACTGCCAGGGGGACCGCTGCAACGCCGCCAGCCTGGGTGAGCCCCCCTTGTGCCCCCCCGGGCCCTGCACCCCCAGTGCCCCCCAGCACCCTGACCCGCGGGACCCCCTGTACCCCCCATGCCTAGCACTGCCGGGGGGGTGGCTGCAATGCCCCAAGCCTCGGTGAGCCCCCTTGCACCCCACCCCATGCACCCCCAGCCTCCCACCGGACCCTGCCCCCCAGTGCCCGGCACCGTCTGGGGGACGACTGCAATGCCCCAAGTGTCAGTGAGCGACCCCGCCCCCCCCGGAGCCCCCCGCACTCCCCAGTGCCCTGCCTGCCCCCTGCGGTTCCACCCCCAAGCTCCTGCACCCCCACCCATCCCCCCACACCCCTGATCCCCCCCCCCACACCACCCGTGCTCCCCTTGCATCCAACCCTTCTCCCCTGTCCCTACCCCTGCAGCCCCACCACCTGCCCCCCAGCACCTGGCACTGCCAGGGTCAGCTGCAATGCCCGAAGCTTTGCCGGTGAGCCCCCAGTGCTCCCACCCTGCCCCCTAAATGTCCCGTGTGCCCCACCCTGCACCCCCCTCACCCTTCCTGCTTGCAGCTCTACAGCCCCAGCACCTGCTACCCTGCACCCCCGTGTCCCCCAACCTGCGACCCCACCCTCTGCAGCCATAGTACCCCTCCCGCCTGCAGCCCTGCACCCCTCGCCCCCCTGATCCGCCCAGGGTCCCCAGCTGCCCTACTTTCAGTCCACCTGCAATGCGCCTCCCCAGTGCCCCCCACCATTCCCCCAGTCCCCTGCCCCCACCCCGCCTGCAGCCCTGCCCCCGAGTGCCCCCACCCGCATCCCCAGTGCCCCACCCCACCCTGCCCCCACCCAGCACATCCCCCTGCCAGTCCTACTGCCCCTCCGAATCCCCAGTGCCCCTCACCTCCCACCCTGACCCCATAGGTGAGAGTTGCCCCTGCCCCCACTGACCCCTCCCGTCTCTCCCTACAGCCCCAGAGCCGGCCACCCCCAACCAACTGAGCTGCCATGCCTGCACCTCCCAGGGCGCCTGGTGCCCCTCCTCCGCCCGCACCCAGCTGGGGTGCACCGGGGCACAGGACCAGTGCCTGGACCTGGACATCACCGGCACCCTGGGTAAGGAGGGCAAAGGGGGGGCGGGAGGGAGGGACGGCTGGCTGGGGGGAAGAGAGATGGGGAATGATGGGGAGGGGAGAACAGGAGGCGGTGGGGGTGTAGCTGGGGGAGGGGAGGGGAGAACAGAACTGGAGGTGCTGGGGGGGAAGCAGGGGGAGAGGGGAGAAGCGGAGGCCCTGCGCGGGGGGGGGGGAGGAAGGCAGGGGGGGAGGGGGAGCTGGGGGAGGGGAGAAGCTGAGGCCCTGGGGGTGGCGGGGAGGAAGGCAGTGGGGGGAGGGGGAGTTGCAGGAGGGGAGAAGCAGAGGCCCTGGGGGGGAGGGGGAGGGGGAGCTGGGGGAGGGGAGAAGCGGAGGCCCTGGCAGGGGCGGGGGAGGAAGGTAGAGGGGGAGGGGAGAACCAGAGTGCTGGGGGTGGGGGTTGAACATCCCTGATGCCCCCCCCCCCCCCCCGCTGCCCAGGTGAGTTCACTAACATGAAGCTGAAGGGCTGCGCCAGCCTCCCACGCTGCCAGGACGGGCTCGGCTTCTACGCAGGCACCCGCGCCATCCATGCCCGCTGCTGCGACACGCCCCTCTGCAACCACGTGGACACAGGTACCCGCCGGGGGAGATGGGCCCAGGGGGCTGAGCTCGGGGCGGGGAGGAGGCGGGATACCGGGGTAGATGGGCCCAGGGGGCTGAGTCCGGGGCGGGGAGGAGGCGGGATACCGGGGTAGATGGGCCCAGGGGGCTAAGCCCGGGGCGGGGAGGAGGCGGGATACCGGGGTAGACGGGCCCAGGGGGCTGAGCCCGGGGCGGGGAGGAGGCGGGATACCGGGGTAGACGGGCCCAGGGGGCTGAGCCCGGGGCGGGGAGGAGGCGGGATACCGGGGTAGATGGGCCCAGGGGGCTGAGCCCGGGGCGGGGAGGAGGCGGGATACCGGGGTAGACGGGCCCAGGGGGCTGATCGGGGGGGGGGCGAGGGGTTGGGGGTTTCAGGCCCAGAAGCTCATGAATTCCCTCCCTCCCCCCCGCCCCAGATTTCCTCGTAGAGGGCGAGCCGCACAACGGGCTGCAGTGCTACAGCTGTGTGGACGAGGACGGTGTCGGCTGCACCAGCAACTCGAGCTCCACGGTGCCCTGCATGGGGCACTACACCATGTGTCTGGAGGGGATCGGCCGCAGCCGCACCGGTGAGCAGGACACGGGGCCTGTCCCCGCTTGGGGGGGCCGGCTCCCATCTGGCCCCGGGGCTGGGACTGGCTGGCTCAGGGGGGCCGGGACTGGGCCTGACTCCTCCAGGGGGCGCCGGCTCCCATCCGGCCCTGGGGCCGGGACTGGGACACGGGGTCTGTCCCCTCCAGGGGGCGCCAGCTCTCATCTGGCCCCGGGGCAGGGACTGGCTGGCTCAGGGGGGCCGGGACTGGGACACGGGGCCTGACTCCTCCAGGGGGGGCCGGCTCCCATCCGGCCCTGGGGCGGTGACTGGCTGGCTCAGGGGGGCGGGGACTGGGACACGGGGCCTGTCCCCTCCGGGGGGGGCCGGCTCCCATCCGGCCCCGGGGCCGGAACTGGGACACGGGGCCTGACTCCTCCAGGGGGCGCCGGCTCTCATCCGGCCCCGGGGCAGGGACTGGCTGGCTCAGGGGGGCCGGGACTGAGACACGGGGCCTGTCCCCTCCGGGGGGGGGCCGGCTCCCGTCCGGCCCTGGGGCGGGGGACTGGCTCGCTCTGGGGAATCCTGACCCTTTGCCCTCCTGCCTGCAGGTGGCGCCGATTCAGGCCTGGTGACCTTTAAGGGCTGCGCCACCCCGGCCATGTGCCAGAGCTCGCTGCTGGCCCTGGTGCAGGAGCTGGACGAGGCCGAGGTCTACTGCTGCACCGGGAGCCTCTGCAACACCCGCATCATGGACGGGCGGGTGGCCGAGGGGCGGCCCAGCCACCCCACCCCCGCCGGCCCCGTGACGCGCCTCCCCCCCGCCCCCACCCCCGAGCCAGACTGCATCCTGGAGGAAGACGAGGAGGAGGAGGACGTGGTCCCCGTTGCCGGGGGCCACCCTCCATTGGCAGGGAGCCACGGCGACAAGGAGGCGGAGACCACCAAGAGTTCCGAAGGGCGGGGCTTGGAGGAGGGAGGGGCCTTTGCCGCCGGGGACCACGCCGTGGTGCCGACAGGCGGACCGGGTGTCACCCCGCCCCCCGGCCACGTGGCGACAGGCGGCCACGGGACCGCATCTGCCGAAGGCCGCGACAACACCGGCTCCAGGGACAACGCCTTCAGCGCGGGAGGGGTCTTTTCCGAGAGCAACTCCCCGCGGCCGACGGGCGTCCCTCCCCCCGATCCCGTGGCTACAGGCGGCCCCGCTGCCGTCGTCCTGGAGGGGAGCAGCCGCTTGGAGCCTGGCACCACCGAGACACCGGAGAACACCCGGGAGATTCCAGTGGGCGCCGGCCTGGCCCACGCAGAGGAGGAGGAAGAGGAGTGCAAGGAAGAAACCAATTACTCTGCCCGGGACCACATTACCGGTGAGGCCTTTGCCTCCGCCAGCGAGTCCCTGCGGCTGGACCACAGTGACGGCTCTACCGAGTCATCATCCCACATCAGAGCCACCACAAGTCTCGGTGCCAGGGTCTTTGTTGCCGAAAGAGATGGCCACAGCTCTGCCGATTCACCGTCCGGTGCCGGCAGCGCCACGGTGAGCCCCAGCGACAGGGTCGTTGCCGAAGGAGCTGGCCACGGCGCCACCAGTTCACCATCTCTCTTTGCCGCAGGCAGCTCCGGCACCGAAAGTCGCACCGGGTCGGCCAGAGAGAGCTTCGTGGCCGAGGGCAGCGCCACCTTGGCCCCTGACCGCTCAGCCGCGGCCTCTGGTGAGGCCCGCAGCACCGACGGCCCGACTCCCGGCTCCCCCGGCAACCGGATCGACGCCGTAGCCCACATCCCCTATCTCGCCACCAGGCAGAATGAGAGCTTCTTCTCTGAGGACAAGGAGGGAGGTTCCAGCCAGCCCAGCGCCACTGCGGCCAGCCCCACCAGCACCGCCCTGGCCCACGGAGGAGCCAGCGCCGGGTCCCACCGGGGGAAGAACAAGACCCTCTGCACCAAGCGCCCGGGAGTGGCTCTGGTCGACCACGGCCTGTCCTCCCATGACATGCCGGCGCAGGCCGGGCACGCCGCCCCTCCCAGCGCCCCGGCGACTGTCAGCAAGCCGGAGGGCTCGTTGGAGCGCACCGCGGGCAACAGGGACAGGCCAACCATCTCCTTCCCCATCACCGTGGAAACGCCCAACAACTCCCCGCGTGGTCCCCTGGGCAACGCCAGCGCCCCGGGGCTGGACCCGGTGGAGGGGCTTGTGAAGAACACCAGTGGCTGGCTGTACACCAACACCCCGGGGAAGCCGCGCCCGCCCTACCCCAGCGGAGCCTCTGGCCTCGGCAGCAACCTTGGCCTCGTCACCCTCACGCTCCTGCTCGCGGTACTGCTGCACTGAGCCCTGCGGGGAACCCAGGAGTCCGGGCTCCCAGCCCCCCTGCTCTAACCCACTAGACCCTGCCACTCCCTGCCCAGAACCAGGGAGAGAACCCTGGCGTCCTGGCGTCAGTTCCACCCATGTGCCACCATGGCATCCGGAGCCTGCAGCCGAGCGGAGGGAGAGCCCTGGCCCGTACCGGAGCCGGTCGCCTGAGTCCTTTTGCGCTTGCCTGAGGGTGCATCTGTGAAAGTGACAGTACTGCCCCCTGCTGGCTGGAATCGAAACTGCTCCCCTGTGTGTCATAGACCCCATATTGCTAGTGGCAGAGGGAGATTTCCCTCCTAGAACAGGGGGCTGGGAGCACCGTAGTGGCTGCTGCTCCGAGGGGCCCTACCCACTCTATAGGTAGATATGTACAGATTGTCTCCAGCTGTAGACAGCCCTGTGATAGCTCCATTAACCCTTGAGATGCTGGAGGGATTTTTTTTTTTTTTTGCCTGTTAAAGGTCTGGATTGGAAGAGGGGGTGCTACACAACACAACACAGCACTGCCAGACCGCACATCCATAGGGCCACACGGGCAGACAACATACAAACGTCCACACCCATACACAAACACACACAATCCAAACACACGCACCTGGCAGACACACAAACACAAGTACACACAAGGCAGGCAGCGTGTCCAGACACACACACACACACGCGAGTTTATTTTGCTTTCTGTGAAGTCTCCTAGGGCTTAAATATTTATTCAAGAGGAACTTTGCCCTGTCAGACAACAGCCCCTGGGGATGGAGGGAGGGGGTCTCTCCTGTTTGCCCCCTTCCCCTTAGTGCCCCATGTTGCAGGGGAAAGGGGGTGGCGTGGTCTCACCCCTCAGCTGGTTGGCTGCCGATGGGGCCAGTTACTGCCCTGGGGGGGGTGGATTACCCACCACCCCCTCTCCCCCAGCATCGCCCCAACCAGTTCAATGATCCCCCCTCCGAGTTGATGCTTAATTTATTGCTGTGTCCTTTGGTGCGGGGACGGGACCGGAGCCCGGCGCGGTCCGGCTCGGCTCCCCTCTGCTTTGCCCCCGCGGCGCCCCCTGCCTGCAGGGCGCCCAATAAAGACCTTTCCTTCTTACGCGTCCGCTGCCTTCGACTGACAGAGCCGGGGATGGGGCGAGGGAGGGTCCATCCCCACCACCCCCCTGCTCGGAGACATTCCCCCCATCCCCTCTTTCCTCCACCCTGCGGTCCCCCTTGTGCCCCCCCCCAGCTCCACTGATCCTGCTAGCGAGGGGTCCCCGGCCCTGGGCCGAGCCCCCTGCGCTTTCGGACTCTGCCCCTAGTAGGGGCCGTGGCAGCTCAGCGGCTAGATTAATGGCCCTGGCTGAGTTTCAGGGGTTGGGTGGTTTGGGATTCCCATGAGACCCTGGACGGACACACACACACCCCCACACCCAGGCTGGCTGATTGCCTCAGCCCTCTCCTCGCCTTCTTTGGCAAGAGCCGGCCCCGCAAGCGAGGGATGACTGAAGGGTTCCTGGAAAGGCAGAAGTGGGGGCTGATGAGCAAACCCAGGAGTCCTGGCCCCCAGCCAACCCCCGCTTTGACCCACTAGACCCCACTCCCCTCCCAGAGCTGGGGAGAGAACCCAGGAGTCCTGCCCCCCCCCAGCCCCCACACCCTCACTGGATCCCTATAGCTGGGCACATGGAGCCGGGATGTGAGTCGTCGGGGCTGGGCCGGGGCCAGGAGGGTTCCTGGGAGAGGCCGGGAGAAACCACCCCCACCCCAGCCTGCCATGGGGCACGGCCCTGGCTCGTCACCTGTGCCCCTCCGGGCACCCCGCCAGGTGGGGCCTGACCCTGCTGGCTGGGGGGAGCTGGGGGCATGCTATGGGGGGCTGCTCAGGGGATGGCAGAGGGCCATAGCAACTGAGACTGTGGGGGGCAGCAGGCACAGAGCCTGTGGGGAGAGGGCTCCTGGGGGGCTGCCAGGCAGCATGGGGGGCAGGGGGCTGGCACTGCTAGGCAGAGACTCAGTGGGGCAGGGATATTAGGGGGCACAGGAGGGAAGATGCTGGGGGACAGTGGAAGGAGCCCCAGTGGGAGCCAAAAAAGGACCCTGCCCCCTGTCCCTGGGACATCACCTGGATGGGGGGTGCTGGGTTCCCAGGGTGGGGCAGCACGTGTGCAATGCCACGGTGGGGGGTAAGCGGGGGGGGGGGGCAGATGGCACGTCAGGAATTCCCGGTGACTCAGTCTGACCTGGGTTTCGGGGAGGGGAGGGGCCTCTTGTAGGTGAGACGTCAGCCCTTTGGGAGGAGAACCCAAGAGTCCTGACTCCCAGCCCCACCCCCACTCTAACCATTAGACCCCCCCTCCCCTCCCAGAGCTGGGATTGACCCCAGAAGTCCTGGCTCCCAGCCCCCCTGCTCTAACCACTAGACCCCACTCCCCTCCCCTCCCCTGGCCAGGGATAGAACCCAGGCATCCTGGTTCCCAGCCCGCCCCTGCTCTAGCCACTAGACCCCACTTCCCTCCCAGAATAGATGTGTTGTGAGGTCACTGGCTGACCCATCGCTTACCTCAACCCATGCTGGGTGCTTCCTTCTCCTTTCCTATTAGACCCACGTCACGGTGAGGCACACGGGCCTGGTGCCCTAGGGTGTGGAATGGGGCAGGACAGTTGGGGACAGTTCTCCCCTCCCCTTTGCTTCCCAAATCTGGTCCTGGCTCCGCGGGGGCCTGTGTGGCAACTGGGGGGCTGATGGGACTCACTTGTGGGCAGGGCCCCAGACTGGGCTGCAGGACACCTGGGTCCTTGTCCCAGCTCTGCCACAAACTCCCCCTGTGACCGGGAGCAAAGGACAGTATGCCCCTGCCTCAGTTTCCCCAGCTGTACAATGTGGTGTCTGTTTAGGCTGGGAGCTCCTGGGTGTGGGGCTTGCTTTCACCA
This sequence comes from Natator depressus, assembly GCF_965152275.1. Lineage (NCBI taxonomy): Eukaryota > Metazoa > Chordata > Testudines > Cheloniidae > Natator > Natator depressus. Next base: position 19,549,475 of record NC_134257.1, read on the forward strand.
TGTGTCCCAGCAGCACCTGGAAGGATGGGACCGCAATTTCAGTGGGGGGGAGGGGGGTCTGTGCAGCACCTGGAACAATGGAGGGCCCCAATCTCTGTCAGGGGTCTGTGCAGCGCCCAGCACAACAGGGTCCGATCTCGGGTGGGGATCTGTGCTGGGGTTTATCCATCCCAGCCACATCCCTCCCAGCTTTCTCTGCACCAACCCTCCCACCAACCTGTCTAGCCCGTGGGTGGCACCGAAGCGTTGACCCCCATTGAACTCAAAGGCCCAAGCAACATGGTGGAGAAAAGCCCTCGGGGTTAAAGACTCATCAGCCCTCAGCTCTGGTGGGTGGGAGGCCGGGGAGCAGCTCCCCCCACATGTTCCCCCAGCCAGAGGACTGGTCCCCAGTGACCCAGGACCATGGGGCAGGGCAATGGGGCAGACAGGCCAGAGGCTAAGGTCCCGTCCTTGGCTGGTCATTAAACCCCCAGCCACATTGGGCAAGTGACAAGCAACCAACCACCCCGGACAGGGTCCCGGTGGGGAGGCGGAGGGGTGGGAAGCAGGGCTGTGTCTGGGGGGCAGGGGGCAAGTGGAGTTGGGGTGGGAAGCTGTGGGGGGATGGGAAGGGGTGCTGGGGGTTGGGCTGTGGGGGAGGGGAAGTGGGGGTGGGGGCTTGGAAGTTGTGGGGGGATGGGAAGGGGTGAAATCGGGGCGGGGGGGGCAGGACCGGGGCTAGTTTTGTCCAGCTCAGGACCGGGAAGTGGTTTGTGGATTTTTTGTCTAATTCCTGTTCCCGGGTTCTGCTGAACATGAACTGATTTTTTGCTTGATAAAACAAGCTGGTTGGGGGGGCACGGGGGCATTTGTGTGTGCGACAACCAGGATGTGTGTGTGTGTGTGTCAGCTGGGGTGTGTGTATGTGTGTGTGTGAGAGAGAGAGCTGGGGTGTGTGTGTGTGTGTGCAAACCACTGTGTGTGTGCGCACACGCAAGAACCGGGGGGTGTGTGTGTGATCTTGAACAATCTCTCGCTCCACCCCAGCGGGCGGGGGGGCATCTGGGCCTGGCGCTGAATTTCTTCCATCCATGTTCTGCTCAAATCAGCTCCATTTCGCAAGCTAGCCGGGGATTTCTGTAAACGGGGGCATGTGTCACACACACGCCACAACCACACTGACACACATCGACACACACACATTCCAAGGCCAGAAGGTATCTTGTGACCTTCCAGCCTGACCTGGTACAACAGGCCAGAGAAAGTCCCCACTTCCCTCGCAGAGCTGGGGAGAGAACCCAGGCGTCCTGGCTCCCCGGCTTCCCCCCCCACCACCACTAGACCCCACTTCCCTCGCAGAGCTGGGGAGAGAACCCAGGCGTCCTGGCACCCAGTCCCCTCATTCTAACCACTCCTATTCTGGTGCTGTAACAGGGCATCACCCCAGGATTCTGCACCCCATAAAAGTCCGTGGGGTGCCCCAGCTGGGCCAGAGCCATGTTCTGGGGGGGGGGCACCCTCCTTCCACTGCGCCCTGGCCCCAGGGGCGGGAACAGGGCTGGAAAGCCCCGGCCCTTTGGCTCCTCACGGGCCCTCAGAAAGCCCCAGTAGAAGAGCTGTTATCCTCCACTGGCATTGGCCACAAGGGGGCGACATGACGCAGGGTCACCGCCCCACACAGGACCATCCACCCCCTCCCCCAAACCCTGTGGCAGCCCCCACAGGGTAATCCCCAGCTGCCCCTCCCCAGGCAGACCCCCCGAGCTGTCCCCCCCCCGACCCATATCCTGCTGATGCTCTAACCACCCCACCTCCCTCTGGGAGCCCCCCAAGGGAACAACCCAACCAGACCCCCCGCCCCAGGGGAACCCCCCCCCAGGACCCCCTGCTGTTTCTCCCCCAGATACCGCCTACCCATCTCCCCTAAGAGCCCCCACGAGGTAACCCCCCAGCCCCTCCCAGTGGGGATCCCCAGCACCCCCGATGTTTATCCCCCAGATTACCCCCCCCCCCCGGCTCTAGCCCACCTCCCCGAAGAGCCCCCGCCCCACTCCTGAGCTCCCCGGCCCAGCCCCGCAGCCGGGGAGGGGGGGGAGGAAGGGGTGTGTCCCAGGCGCGGACGGGGGGGGGGGGGGGAGGTTCTTAAGGCGGCCCCGGCGCGGGACGGCAGCACACATCAGCCAGAGGCAGGACGGAGCGACCGCGCCGGGGTCGCAGGTTCGAGCCCTGAAGCCATGGAGTCTGTGTGGGGCTGCATCCTGCTGGGGGCGCTGCTGAGCCAAGGTACTGGAGCCCGGACGCCTGGGTTCTCTCCCCGGCTCTGGGAGGGACGTGGGGTCTAGTGGTTAGAGCGGGGTGGGGGGGGGGGTTGCTCGGACGCCAGGGTTCTCTCCCCGGCTCCGAGGTGCAGCTGTGGCTGCAGGATTTGCCCCCCCGCCCCCAGCAGTGGGGCGGCAGGGCAGGATGCGAGCCGGTGGCCAGGTGGGCGCGGACGCGGGGAGCCGCGGTCGTTTTGTCCCGGCTCTTAGCCCTGAGTCAGATCCTGAAGGGGGAGGGAGAAGAGAACCCAGTGGGGGAGGGGCAGGACACTTCCCTGGCCAGGTGGGGGCTCGGCAGGGGGCCTGAGCCCCGCCCTAGGGGAGGGCTGTGAGCTGGGGGGGGTCCCCTCACCCGTGGAAGGGCCGGGAGTCCTCTGGGGGAGCAGATCCTCACCAGAGTTCAGGGCCCCCTCTCAGGGGGAGGAAGAGGTGAACTCAATCCGCTCATTTCCCCTTAGCTCTGATTCACCATCAGCTGGGGACTGGATGTGGTTAGAGCGGGGGGGGGGGGGCCTGGGGGCCAGGACTCCTGGGTTCTCTCCGTGGCTCTGGGAGGGGAGTGTGGTCCAGTGGCTAGATCTGGGGGGCTGGGAGCCCGGACTCCTGGGTTCTCTCCCTGGCTCTGGGAGGGGAGTGCGATCTAGTGGTTAGATCTGGGGGGCTGGGACTTCTGGGTTCTGTTCCGATTCCTCCACGTCTCTCCGCCCAGCGGCTGCCCTGCGATGTTATTCTTGTGATGGGGACCGGAGCTGCCAGGAGATGGAGGACTGTGGGGAGCAGCAGGGACGGTGTCGCACAACTGCCCTCACCATGATCTCCCGTGAGTGCCCCCCAGTGACCAGCTAACCCCCAGCTAGCCCAGCCCTGGGCTCCCCTGACCCAGCCCTGCCGGTGCCCCTCACTCCTGATCCACAGCCCCCTGCTAGCCCAGCCCTGCCCCCTCCCCCAGTTCTACCAGTGCCCCTCACTCCCGATCCACAGCCCCCGGCTAGCCCAGCCCCGGGCTCCCCCAAAACTCTGCCGGTGCCCCTCACTCCCGACCCGCAGCCCCCGGCTAGCCCACCCCGGGCTCCCCCGAGCCAGCCCTGCCAGCGGCTCTGACTCTCTCCTCCGCCCCCCCAGGCTCCGGGGTCTCCGATCGGATCCAGAAGGGCTGCGACGTGCAGGGGAAACCCAACAATTCCATCTCCTTCTTCTCCCACGGGCAGATCGTGACGCTGGCGGAGGAGCACTGCGCTACCGACCTCTGCAACCAGGGGGTGCCAAACGGTCAGTCCACGGAGCCGGCGGGGTCCTCCCCTCCAGTCTGCTCGCCCTCCCCCGGGGGGCCCCGTTGTCCCCTGCTCACCCCGCCTCTCTCCCCCCACAGTCCTGAGCTCCTTCCCCTCCAACGCCAGCCTGGATTGCCTCTCCTGCTCCTCCTCCGACCACTCCTGCTCCAGCCCCTCCTTGATGCGGATCCGGTGCCTGGACCCCCGGGAGCAGTGCGTGGACATCACGGCCATCTCCATGCCCGAAGGTGAGCAGGGACCCGTCCCGAGACCCCCTCCCCGCCCCACATAGGGGCCCAGGCCCCAGCACCTGATGGGCCTCTGCCTCTTTGCTGGAGCCCCCCTGAGCCAGCTAGCCCCCCAGCCTGGGGCCAGATGGGGGCCAGCGCCCCCTAGAGGGGACAGGCCCCACGTCCCATTCCCGGCCCCCCTGAGCCAGCCAGTCCCCAGCCTGGGGCCGGATGGGAGCCGGCGCCCCCTGGAGGGGACAGGCCCCACGTCACCCCTGCTCTCTCTGTCCCCAGAGTTTCCCCAGGACGAGCGGCGCATCAAAGGCTGCGGGCAGGTCTCTCGGTGCCAGGAGCCCCTGGGCTTCCACAACCAGGACAGCTTCTACCTGCTGCAATGCTGCAACTCCAGCCTGTGCAATAACGACGCCCACGGTAAACAGGGGGCTGCGGGGCGGGAGTGAGGGGCCCCGGCAGAGCTGGGGGGAGCCCAGGCCTGGGCTGGCAGGGGGCTGCGGGTCGGCAGTGAGGGGCACCGGCAGAGCTGCGGGGAGCCTAGGGCTGGGCTGGCAGGGGGCTGCAGGTCGGGAGTGAGGGGCACCAGCTGGTTTTCGGGCTGCCCAGTGATCCATTCTGACCCGGGTTCAGATTACCAGGAATCCCCCCTGCCCCTGAACGGAGTCACCTGCTTTGCCTGCGAAGGGAACTCCAGCCATGGCTGCACCCCAGAAAACATCACCCAGTTACAGTGCCAGGGGCCCATGACCCACTGCATGGAGGCTGTGGGGAGCCATGGTGAGTAGCTGCAGAGCCGGCTGGGGGCGCTGTGCTGCGGGGGGTGGGGCAGGGGCCATGGTTCTGTGGGGGGAGAGGAGTGCAGGGGAGGGGCCACCAGCCTGGGGGGAGGATGGGGGACTCAGCGGGGGGCAGGGGCTGGGGGCTTGTCAGGGGGCACCATGCAGTGGGGGGTGCAGGGCTGGGGACTCGGCAGTGGGCACCAGGCTGGGAGAGGGGCTCAGCCGGGGACGCCAGGCCATGGGAGGGCTGAGGGGCTCAGCAGGGGCACAGGGCAGGGGGCATCTCGCTCCAGGGGGTCTGGGTGGGGGCTTGGGGGCCGGCTCTGGGCTCCGTCTCACTCTCCTGCCCTCCCTCCCCAGTGCTGAGGGGGCCAGGCGCCATGCTGAAGGGCTGCGCCACCCCGGCCTGGTGCGACGCCCCCTACACCTCCATCTACAAGCGCCTGGCCGGGGTGCAGGCCCGCTGCTGCCAGGGCAACTTCTGCAACAGCCGGATCCAGGCGGGCACCCTCCCCCCGGCCAGGAGGAGCCGGGCCGGCCGCGGGCTCGGGGCCCAGCCAACCCTGCTCTACGGCGCTGCCCTCCTGGCCCTGCTCGTCCTGCTGCCCGGCAGCTCCTGATGCCCCGCGGGGAGACCGAGAGCGGGGCGGCTGGGAGCCAGGACTCCTGGGTCCTCTCCCCAGCTCGGGGAGGGGAGGGGGGGGTCTTGTGGTTCGAGCAGGGGGGGCTGGCAGTCCAATGAATCTGTTCTCCCCACGCACACGCTGTGTGAGCCACCCCTGTTCCCCAGGGATACCTCCATGGATTTGAAGGTCTATAATTTATTTTCCCATTAGGCTAAGGCCTGTCCAACTCAGTCCGTCCGCTGGGGTCCCTCCCCAGCCCCTCACCCCTCTGCTGACAGGCTGTGACCCTGTTTTATTATTATGATGATGGTTATTTTATTCTAATTTATGGTGGTTTTGTTATTTCATTAATAAACTTTATTTTATTGTAATTCCTGCCCTGCCCAGCAGGGGGAGCTGCCTGCAGTTCCTGGGTGGGGCCGGGTCTGTGTCGGGAGAGGCGGGTAGGGAAAGGGAGGTTGGCTCTAGGAGCAGAGTGGGGGAGGCCCCATGGGGTGATTTGGGGGGCGCCTGGATTCCCCTGGGCTACGGGGAAGCGAGAACATGGGGGCGTGTGTGTTTGTGTGACACCCCACCACCACCTCACAATCACACCTGCACAGTCCCCCCCTACACACACCATGGGACCCATTGTGGCTGCCTTGTTTTGCATGTTTGTGGCACTGGATATTTGAGTGCATTGTGTTGGCAGCTTGTTTGTGTGATTTTTTTTTTGTGTGTGTGTTGTGCATGTATTTTGCTTTTGTATTGTGTGTTTGTGGCTTTGTTGGATTACATTGCATTGTGTGTGCTCAGGTTCTGTTGTGAGTGTGTCTGAGTGTGGCTTTGGGGGGGCGGTTAGAAGTGTTTGTTAGAGGTTGTGAGTGTGGATGGATAGTGCATGGGGCACTGTGTGTTGGAGATTGTGGTGTTTTTCTCTGTTAGTTTGGGTGTAACTGTGGCTGGGCTGGGGGGCGGGGTGCATTTACGAGCTGTGTTTGCTTCTCTGGTTGTTTTTGGTGTATATTTTTGCCGGGGCAGATACGATTGTGTGTGTGATGCTCTTCCCTGGGCATTGGGGTGTGTGGCTTTGTGTGTGGCTGCTGAGGCGTGGGGTGTGTGGTTGTACATTCAGGCATCTGTGTCGTGCTGTAGGTCTGCTGGCCACGCAGGCTGGGAGTGGGGGGAGTTTGGACGGTGTCTGTCCCCCTGCCACCACCCTGCTGGGGGTGAGCCCTGCTCTGTGTCCCAGACCTGCCCCCCAGAGCTGGGGACAGAACCCAGGAGTCCTGGCTCCCAGCCCCCACCTGCTCTAACCACTAGACTCCACTCCCCTTCCAGAGCCAGCCTGGGCCCCATCCCCCTCCTCTGAGTCCCTGTCCCCCGAAACCAACCACCCCCCTGATTTCCCTTCCTTCCCCCCAGCCCTCCTCTAACACCAGGCCCATTTCCTGCTCCCCCCCAAGTCCCTGTGACCCTCACCCCACACTGCCCCCAATCCCCCGACACGCTCATCCTGCCCCGACCTTCCCCCTGACACCCCATCCCATCACTGCCTTGCCTTGACTGCTTCATATAAACAGCCCCCGTGGTGCCCCACCCCATAGGTGGCTGCATCCCTGCATACGTGGGGTCGATCTCCGGGCTGGATGGTGGCTCTTTGTTTGTGTCAGTGTTTGTGAACCTGACAGTTACACACATGGGGCCGGAAAGCAGCCGTACGGGACCCCGGGGCTTTGCCAAGACACAGGGGCTGTTGAAACACCCCCGGGGACGGGGTGGTTCCGGCTCCCTGCTTGCATCAGCCCTCTTTGGGAAAGGTGCCGTTAAGCAACCAGCCTCCGTCAGCCCAGCAATAAACAACAACCCAGGGCGCTGGGGGGAGATGCATGGCTTTATATGGACTGGGGGGCGGGGCAGCTCGGACACAGCCACCTCCACCGAAGGCCTTACGCTCTACAAGGATCGTTCCGCCCATTTGACAGATGGCAAAACTGAGCCCTGCAGCAGGACCGTGACGGGCTCCGAGGCCTGCGGGCAGCCAGCAGCAGAGCTGGGGTGAGCACCCGGGTGTCCTGAGGCCCAGCTCGTCTCGCGAAAACCACCTCCTGTCACAAGCTTTTGGTCTGCCTGCCTCGCGAAACCCACATCCTGTTACATGGCGTCCGATCTCCTCTGACCTGCTGTGACAAAGTGGGACTGTTCTTAATGTTTCCTCTGAATAGTGTGGGGGTGCCTCAGTTTTCCCTAGGCAGTTCTTAAGTATCTAGGGGGTGGGGTAAGGGTGTATGATCATTGCAGAGCCCTAGAGGGCAGGTGTGTGCAGGGGTCTGGACACAGAGAATGGCCGACACCCTGTTTCCTGGCCACTGATGGCCTGGGCCCTTTCCCCCTGCAAGGTGAGAGCTAAAGGGTTGGAGAACAAAGGGATCCGGTGACCTCCTGGCCCGGGAAAGGGACAAAGCCCAGAGGAGCGGGGGCTGGAGGGACTTTCCGTTTGGGGCTGGCTGGTGACCTGGAGTGAAGTGCAGACGTGTTGTCTGGCTCACTGCCCCCAAAATGGACCCAGCTGAGGGGTCCCGTTCTCTGCACCTACAAGCTCTGTGTTAGACCATGTTCCTGTCGTCTAATAAACCTCTGTTTTCCTGGCTGGCTGAGAGTCACGTCTGACTGCGGAGTTGGGGGGCAGGACCCTCTGGCCCCCCCAGGACCCCGCCTGGGAGGACTGGCTGTGGGAAGCGCACGGAGGGGCAGAGGATGCTGAATGCTCTGAGGTCAGACCGAGGAAAGGGGAAGCCGGGTGAGCTGTGTGCCCTGCAGACAGGCTGCTCCCAGAGAGGAGACTTCCCCAGAGTCCTGCCTGGCTTCATGGGGAGCCGTTCCAGAGCATCGCCCGGGGACTCCGTGACACCTGCCCCGACCTGGTCCCTGCAGGAGCCAGAGCAGGGCTGTGCGACGCAGCCCTGTGGGAGTTAAAACTGCCCAGATGGAGAATCTCATCCCCACGGTTCATTCCCCGCCCTGGTTAACACCGACGCTTATTCCCAGGGTGAATTTATCCAGCTTCAGCCCCCAGCTGCTGGCTCATGTCCCCGCTTCCTCTGCTCAACTGACCGGCCCCGAGCAAATCTGCTCCCTGCATAGGGACGGACAGACGGGGAGCCTGGAGTCTGCTCTGGGCTCAGCACAATAGCTGGAGCTCCTGCGGTCGCTCGCTCTGCGGATTTCGAACCCGCAAATCGTCTTCGGGGCTCTGATCTGACCAGTGTTTTCCCTGGGAATTGAAATGGGGGGGGGTGTTTGAATATATGGTGGGGTGAGGGCTGACGAAGGTTGAGACCGTGAGGGCGAAGGGGGGCTGGCACCATCATAAAAACTGAAAAATGTTTCACGACGATTTTATTAAGCCCGGATTCCCCCCTGGCCAGCGCCCACACGTGGGGCCGGATTTTTCGGCTCCGGGCCCGTTGCCCACCCAGGCGCTGGGGTCGTCGAACGCACCCACTGACACACAGAGCAGGGCTCAGCCCCTCCAGGAGGGGGCAGCCCCCCAACCGGATCACGAGCCGAACACCTGATCTCTGTAGCCTGACCCAGAGCTGGGTATTTATAATTGTAACCTGAGGATTAACAGGTTCTTGTCCCAAGATCAGGCCCAGTAAGATTATTGTAAAATTACCGTATAATTTGGGAACCCCGATGTGCCCAGGTGCAACACTCACACATAGGAACTCTCTCTACGTATATAAATATATGATTTATTAATAATTTAGCAAAGTTATACACACACTTAAACGCAACGAGGCAGACAGAGATAACACAGAAAATACATTTGGACGGCCATCCTTACACCCTGGACTGTTCACCATTATCCTCACCGTCACCGTCCTCGTCTTCCCATCAGTCTGGCCCCCCACAAGGTCTACGTCTCTCCAGCCCATCTGCTGCCCCTGGGATGTTACTTTTATAGTCGGTCACGCTGACGCTGCCATGACCGATGCATATTCAACAGCGCTCCTGGTTTGCATTTCCTCCCCGTCAGGGGTCCGTTTGCTACGGGTTAGTCGATGTCTGACGTCAACCCATTAGCATCCACGTCCGTTTGCTGTCATGGCACCGTTGCGGTCGGAGGCTCTGTCCCGAACTTTCCGGATGCTGGTGTCAGCGATGTTCTGTGGGTGGCTGATGTCGGGATTTTGGATAAAATTCCCGCTCTGGCATACCACTTTCAGCTCCCTATAACTCACCTACTACAGACAGGCCCAACAAAGAAAATAACAGAATGCCACTAGCCGTCACCTTCAGCCCCCAACTAAAACCTCTCCAATGCATCATCAGGGATCTACAACCTATCCTGAAGGACGACCATCACTCTCACAGATCTTGGGAGACAGGCCAGTCCTTGCCTACACACAGCCCCGCAATCTGAAGCAAATACTCACCAGCAACCACACACCACACAACAGAACCACTAACCCAGGAACCTATCCTTGCAACAAAGCCCGTTGCCAACTGTGCCACATATCTATTCAGGGGACACCATCACAGGGCCTAATCACATCAGCCACATGATCAGAGGCTCGTTCACCTGCACATCCACCAATGTGATATGTGCCATCGTGTGCCAGCAATGCCCCTCTGCCATGTACATTGGCCAGACCGGACAGTCTCTACGTAAAAGAATCAATGGACACAAATCAGACGTCAAGAATTATAACATTCATAAACCAGTCGAGAACACTTCAATCTCTCTGGTCACTCGATTACAGACCTAAAAGTCGCAGTATCACAACAACAAAACTTCAAAAACAGACGCCAACGAGAAACTGCAGAACTGGAATTAATTTGCAAACTGGACACCATTAAATTAGGCTTGAATAAAGACTGGGAGTGGATGGGTCATTACACAAAGTAAAACTATTTCCCCATGCTTATTTCCCCCCCCCACACACACACACACACCCCTACTGTTACTCACACCTTCTTGTCAGCTGTTGGAAATGGGCCATCCTGATTATCACTACAAAAGGTTTTTTTCTCCTGCTGATAATAGCCCCCCTTAACTGATCACTCTCGTTATAGTGTGTATGGCAACCCCCATTGTTTCATGTTCTCTGTATATATCTATCTATCTTCCTACTGTATTTTCCACTGCGTGCATCCGATGAAGTGGGTTTTAGTCCACGAAAACTTATGCTCAGATGAATTTGTTAGTCTCTAAGGTGCCACAAGGATTCCTCGTTCTTTCTGCTGACGCAGACTAACACGGCTGCCCCTCTGAAACCTATAACTTATGAGTTACTTAAGTCTACCTATGCCAAAGGCTATAGGTCTCAAGCCTCTCACTCCCTACGAAAGGCAAATCGTACGGGGTCAAAGCCGGCAGGTGCCTGGCATTATCACTAAATAGAATAAAGCAGGATAACAAAGCAAGGAATGTGATACGGGCAAGCTGGCCCCCTGGGCCACACC